>NC_092256.1:12959388-13199388 GCF_036320965.1 Panulirus ornatus | reverse complement strand
CTTGTCTCTCCTTCTGTGGTGTTCCGTGCTCGCCATTGGCCCAAGTGTTCATTCCCCGGATGTTCCCGTCTCCCGTTCGTCACAGGTGATTCATCGTGATTACCATACAAGCCCCATTAGTTACAGCGGTGAGGCAGCGGACAGCATTATTAACGAGAATTTATCAAGGACATCAAGGCATTATGGGATTTATTTTTCTTACATTTGTCGTGTTGTATTACCGTGAGTGTGTGTGTGTGGGGGGGGGTTAGGAGGGAGCTAAGCTGATGCCAGTGTCAGCGAGGAGTTTTGATCCTTCTGATGACGTGGCCGTAAGGGCGTATGTCGTGGAAGGTTGAGATGGCACATTCAGAGAGCAGAAAGCGTCCTTCTGGTAAGGAGTGTTAACGCCGTATATATTCTGTGAGAGTCAGAGAGCACGTTGGGCGAGGAATTTTGGTCTCTGAGGTGTAGCGCCATAAGGCTGCATTTGACGTGAAGTTCTCGGTGAAGAAAGCCAGCTACTGTCCTGGCTATTTACTCTGGTGAATTACCTCGCCTGAGGACCGTAACTGGGATTCGACGTTGGTATTTGTTTCTCATTGTGCCATTTATGTATATTTTCCTCTTTCTTCACGGGAAGTACAATTGTTCATTTTCCTGTGTATGTGTGTGTGTGTGTGTGTGTGTGTGTGTGTGTGATTATGTTTCTACCTTGCTGGGAAGGGTTTCTACCCTCTTGGAGCACCATTTCTCGAATTTTCTTTATCATCATTCAACTTCTTAAAGTTGTGTGTGTGTGTGTGTGTGTGTGTGTGTGTGTGTGTGTGTGTGTGTGTGTGTGTGCTGTCCACGTTCACAGTTTCGTTCAGTGAATTTATTCCATTCGTCTGGAACTCTGGATGTTTGTCTAGGTCCTTCTGTTAAGTCGATGCAATCCTCTTCGCTTTCCCCGTTCTTCATGACCTGGGAATCATCCGCATATACAGTCAGGTACGAGCTCAAACCCTCTCTGGCAAGTCCTTCACGCCGACCAGAAAGGACAACGGTGGTTGACCTCAAACTATATCGGGAAGGCCTACCTAACATGCGTCTTCTGTTACCTTTTACGAAGATGATCTGTTCATCGAAGTAGTCTCCCACTGATCCTTCCTTAAGATTCAGCTTGTTTTTTTTCTTTCTCTTTTTCAGTCTCATTATGTGGGACAGTGTCAAATGCTTTCTAGCAATCTAATTTTTTTTTCTCTCTCTCTCTCCTAGAACAGAGTCCATTCTCACGTAGAAATCCAAGAGGGTTGTTATACTAAGGTAGCTTCTCCTCTGCAGGAAGTCATCCATTTGCTATACTTATTTCTTGCTTTCATAAACATTATGGATATTGGCTGGCTGTATTTCCACCCTTACTTTCGTCACAGCGCATTGCGAAGCTCCCTCGCTTGTTGACATCTTTACTGAAGCGTTCCTCCCTCTTCCTCGATCTTGCTTCTTCCAGTCTTTGAGGTTAAATGTACCCATGTTCTTACTCCGTTCTAAATTTCGTATAACCTTCCACCACAATGCCCCTGATCCTGACCACTGAACTCCATCGACCAGTTTATGATGCTACAGATATTGTTCAGTTCGGTGGAGTTTCTATCACATATCTCTCCTCTTTAAGACCGTTTTTTTTTTTTTTTATTTCTGTCTTTTTGCATCTTCATTTACTCCATAGGCAAACTGAAGCATTACGTGATCTCTTATACCAGTTGCTGTATCCTACATGGTAGTTTCAGTCTCCGTGCTGCTGTGTATGTGTGAAGATATGGTCTAGTAATGATGGTCTAGCAGTCCCTCTCATCCTAAAGCGTTCACAGACATGCTGGTATAGGAAATTTTCTATAGACACTAAAGGGCTTTTATCTCCTTAATTCTTTCATCATGAAAAATGAAAGTCTTATATTCTGTTGTGTGTGTGTGTGTGTGTGTGTGTGTGTGTGTGTGTGTGTTTACTATTTGTGATTACATTTTTTGTGTATCGGCAGGAGAGTTTTACACTCGTATTATCCCTTTTTATTAATCTTGTATATGTGAACTATGTCTTTACTCTTATGTGCACACACACACACACACACACACACACACACACACACACACACACACACGTACCCATTTTATCGACCTGCCCCTTTGGGAGGAGGATGTGTGTGTGTGTGTGTGTGTGTGTGTGTGTGTGTGTGTGTGTGTGGAGAACACTCGTGCCTTCGTCATGCACGGCCACCTCTGCTTTATGCTGATGGTAACTCGATATATTGACTGCACCTCGAAGTGTTGAAATGTACATTGACGCTGGTATGGTGAGAAATCATAAGTTACTATATATATTACTAACACTTTTTTTTCTTCTTCTTCAAGAACTGTGGTGCGTGTCTCCTCACCACACCACACCACCTGCTCCCAAGCCATTAATTACTAACTGTGTACAGGCAGAGTTCCCACCTGTATGTTTCCCCTAGCACCAGAATATTTTCCCAACAGTAACTCTCATATTGTTGTCTTTCAGAGTCGGTGTTGAGGCTCGCGTGACGCTCCCACGGCCTCCCATGGTAAGTATCGCACCCTCGGATTGTTTGATGGGTTTTATAGTGTAGGACACGCAATGTTAGTACACACACACACACACACACATACACACACCATCTACACCTTCCTCACCATTCCACATCATGTACCTCATCCTCCACACACCGCTGCCACGTTCCTCACCACGCCACATCGTTTACCTCATCCTCCACACATGACCACTACCTTCCTCACCAGTTCACATCATCCACCTCGTCCCCCACACGCCACCGCCACCACCTTCCTCACCAGTTCACATCATCCACCTCACTTTTCACACACCATCAGTCTACTTAGTCCCCCTCGTCCAGCAGGTAGGTAACGTGGACCAGGGGGGTGGTGGCTGCTGTTATCAAGCCAGCTTACGTCTGTTCCATTTCTTATTTCGTTCCGGCAGGTGTTTGTTCCTCTGGAGCTAGCAGGGCCTGAGGTGTGAATAACCTGCGTGTTTTTGGACAATGTTTTGTTTCTAGAGCGTTAGTATTCTTGCTGATTGTTTGCTCAGCCACATTCATTTTTAATGCCTGCTTTCGCGTCTGAAGTTCCGATGTTTTCGTGTTATTTTGTAAAGTTATTTTAACCGTAATGTTTGTATTTTCATGAGGAGGGCTTGTGTTTAAGGAAGGGTGTGGTGTCTGATGCGGGCTGCGCAGACGTGCTGGCACAGTCTCGTGTCACACGATCCTCACCATCAGACACGATCCTCACCATCTTCGCCACCACCACCACCGTCACTATTACTGTCACCAGTACCCTCACCATCACGCCCATCACTGCACTCCACCATTACCGTAATCTTTCTTGGTTCGTTCACACCCCCCCCCCCCCCCCCTCAATCCTGCTTATATGATTGTGTAGTGAGGTGTTAGCACAGCCTGTAGTCAGAGCGGGTCATTCCCTCCCTCATCGGCCTGCAGGCTGCGGCTTCCAACAGCTTGGGCAACCAACGACCCAATCCGAGAGCCTGGGCCCAGGGCGGGCTGTGGGGTTGAAGACCTCCGAAGACTTCAACAGGTATCCGCCAGGACCTGCTCAGGGGGTCACGTGACGTCTTTGAGAGCCAGGACTACAGCCTCTTGGTGCCCGAGGCGCCCGATGGAGGCAGGCGGTAGGTGTGGGCGGGGTGTGCACAGGCAAGGGCGGAGCCTACTGCGCTGGAGAGGGAGGGTGTGATGGAGACCCAGGAATGGAGGAGGGATCCAGGTGTGTCGATTGAGAGAAAGGGCTGGAGTTTGGGGAGACAGGTAGGAGCAGCGGGTGTGCAGGTTGGGTAGAGGGATGGACGTGTAGATGGGGCAGAGGGAAGGGTGTTGAGGTGGGAGAGAGAGGGAGGGAGTTTTGTGAAGACAGAGGAGGAGGGCGGAGTGGGTGGAGGTGGTGGAAGAATTGGGTATGAGTCGCGAAGGCGGGGTAGGAGGCGGGATCTTTGGGATGGGGAGTGGCGGCGTCCTTGGACTGTGGGAGGAGCGAGGTGCATAAAGGGAGGGCGGAGTTTGGAGATAGGAAGGACGGAGTACGTGGGTGAGTGAGCCAGGGAACGGAACATCTGATGGTCTATACCAAGGTTATCTGCTGGAGCGCGGGTCCTCAGCCTCTCCTTTACCACGTACCCTTCTTGCATAACTGGTGGTATTGACATCAGAGTGACATACAGCATTAATGCCCAGAACGCTCTAGGTAATGATACATTTTTGGTTCATCTTTTTGTGATACATAGCAAGCGTTACACGACCATATAGGACAAATTAGCATTATGCAAGATCATAGTTGATAAATCCTGAACTTCAGAAATTGACATGTTAATGAAAGTCGTTCCTGAACGTATGACACCAAACCATATTTATCTTAACGTTTTTTATGGGGGGGGGAGACTTGATGGCTAATGAATACTTCAGTATCATTTCAGTAAAACATTAATGAAAGTCGTTGCTGTACATGTCAGCGAGACACGAGGATTTCACCACTTCTGAAAGTCTCTAATGAGGGATGGCTGGTGGTGCTTTTGCTCAACTGATCGTACGAGTTATGTAGCAGTTTTTGCTGAGGCACGTGGCATGCCTGGCTCCACGGACAGTCGAGATCTCATTTTAGATGTGACTGAACCACTTTACTCCAGAATCGAGTGAATGGTTCTTCAAAGCGGTCTCAAACAAGAGTCAGTCGTTCACTATTATCACCAGAGACAATATCGGTATTAAGAAGGTTTTCTAAGAAGTTTAAAGTCAACTTTAAACACACCAGAAAAAATAGATATATATTTTTCTACTTCTCTCGGAAGTGATTGAAGATTATTTCCGTGTTATTAAGCTTTGCCGAGTGATGCGCATTAACGATGTTTCCCCTCGTCAAGCAAGCGTATCGAACATATATAAGTTTTCTTTGTTTTACTTTCGCCTGGCCACAGTTCTCCCGTGTCATCAGAAAACTCCTCCCTGTATCAACATGGTTAGTGACAGTGGCGTCGGCGCTCTGTACAAACTTGTTGAGAATATTTACACGGGTAAATAAGTCAACAAGATAAGCAAGATGATTAACCCGACTTGACTCGTCCAATTTTTGCGATATACATTGTGGATTCATTTTGTGTGTGTGTGTGTGTGTGTGTGTGTGTGTGTGTGTGTGTGTGACAACTAAAGAACTTTTTCAGTTGTTCTTGGACTTCAAAACCTCTCTCTCTCTCTCTCTCTCTCTCTCTCTCTCTATATATATATATATATATATATATATATATATATATATATATATATATATATATATATATATATATATATATATATATATGAAGGTGAAATCGCACTTTAGGGGTTCATACAATTTTATTTAACGTAATTTTTCTATACCTGTGGCACGATATGTTTCGTGGAGACAATCCACCTTATCAGGTGCCAGTACTTAAAGTTATTTGAATCCCAACATCACACTTGGTTCCTGCCGTACAACACCAATCCATCTAGGCCCAGCACTATCAGCTATGTCTGGTTGTAACCCTTGTAAGGGAGAGTGATTAAAGAGGGTCAGGTGGCAGGAGTTGACCTGGGTAGCTGGATGTGTCATGAACAACTTTTTTTTATGTTTTCGAGTTATGTCAATTCTCTCATAATGATTTGGTTAATGCTAAGATGGGCTTTGAAATTGCCTGGGGACAAATTAAAGTTTTTAGTATTAGCAATTAAGACAGATTCACTGACGTTACGTGTGACATAATCAGCAGAGGGGTATAAGATAACGGGATTTTCAAGATCTCATTGGTGATCATTTTCATGATGATGTTTAGCGATGGCATTTTTGTGGTCATCCCTCTGTACTGATTGTTGATGCCAATAACACCTATCCTTTCCAGTCTTGCTAGTCTTGCCTCCATGAATATATTTACTTGCACCTTATTCCTGGTATATTTGTTCCTCTGCTCGGTCAAGGGTTCATGTACTGATGCCACTGCCCAGTTCGTGAGTTCGTGTGGCTGGCTGCTGGAGGAAGTGGGTGCCCAGGTGGCGTAATATATTGATCGTGAACCCGAGGTGTTGGATTGCAGCCGTAGGTCATGTATATTCCATGATAGCCTGATTCCTGCTCAGGTTCGAGCGGTCGGGGGTAAGCAGTGAGGTGTGGAGATGGTGGGTGGGCAAGGCATGGTAATGCTTACCACACGCTCCTCCTGCAAGAGTGAGTTGAGATAAGGTGAGGTGTCTCAACCCGGCGCACCATGTGGATGTACGTGGTGGATGGGGGAGGCAGTGGAAGTGCTCCTCTCACAGTCCTCCTGCAGGAGGGAACTGGAGTAAAGATTAGTACATCTTTCATACATTTAGAACACCTTTATTTAGGACTGACGCTTATAGCAGTGTGTTCTTCACAGACACTTGGAGTTGCGATCACAGAAGGTAGACAAACATGTTGTTGTTAACTCCTTGGTAGGACTCGTGTGACAGACATGGTCGGACGTGACGCTGAGTTCCTCCATGAGGCATATGCAACACCTGACAGAACACAGAAAAATGCAACGTTGCCTTTGCACGAGATTGACAGACCGCGTCATTCTTTTGCAAACGTCTGGCGTTTGCTGCAACTTGACTGATATTAAACTAGCCTCTTTTTTTGTTCCTCCAAAATCTTTGATTTGTTGATGATCTGTGACGCGGCATAGCTGCTCGCGAGAGGTGAATGAAAGATTTATTGCCATGAATATTGACGGGGGCGACATTTGGAGTTAGTGTAGTGATAAGTCAGATTATGTCAGAATAGGAACGTTTTATACGTCCAAAGAGCTAAATTCCCGAGTAGAATTATATGTCTTACTTGTGTAACACTATCCCAGGCATTCGCAGTCGGATAGCTCTCTGCAATGACATACGTATTTAAAAAATATTGGATAAAAGTGTGGACAGAGATTCTTGTAAGATATTGACACCTAATGACGGGTTTCCTAATTTGATGTGTATGTTTTGCGTGAATGTGTTAAACAGCTGTAGCCTAGGAGCGGTAGGTGTATGGCGTGTTTCTGTGTTTTTTTCGTCACTTTCTGTTGTACATGCCCGCTATAGCTGCTTCATCCTCCATATGTTTCATATCATGCGTCATGAATGGCGTACTTGTTTAGAATTATTTTGCAGAATTCCTGTACAGATAATGCGTGCAGTTTATGTGATGCTTCTTGGCTTACGAGTGCGTCGGGCTGTCATTAAACTTTTTTTATTGCACGGTATGTTGGGGTAGTTCACCTGTCATAGACGTGTGTGTGTGTGTGTGTGTGTGTGTGTGTGTGTGTGTGTGTGTGTAAAGATTTGGCAGAGCCAAGCCAGGCACAGGCACTTGTCAGTAGCCGCCCGTCACCGGCACAGGTCGGGTGTGCGGGTGTGAGCATATGTGTGCACCTTTAGATGTTTGTGGGTGTTGCATGTGATGTGTACCATAGACATCTGGTGAGCATCATAAAGGTTCTAGAATGCATCTCATCATTACACAGAACGCATCTGGGAAGTTCTGACTAACATAGCGTGCATGAATGCCTTTGAATTATTTTCCCTCCTCTGCGCAGAGCTTTTTCTGTTTGGAGGTGTCGATCAGCAAATACTGTCTTTTATCGTGTTAGATTGAGCGTCCCTCCTCTCCGTCATCCTGTACAGGCTTGACCTTCACCTCCTTCCTGTCTTGAGAATGAACGCAGGTGGTTCGTCTCCATTCCAAGGTAAAGCTTGAGTGACCTGAAGCGTGTAACTCAGGAGGTGGTGACGTCTAGCTCGGGAGCCCCCGGCCCCTCCTACACCACCACCATCACTACCACCACCTAGCCAGCCAGCCAGCAGCTGCCAGTTCAGTCGCGCTTGAGCTGTCCGAGTGAGAGTACGTCGCCTCACCGTCCGGGTCGGTTTCTGTACGGGATTTCGTTTCTCCAAGTTGTGATTATATTAGAATTTGTAGCGAGCGACTGGGTAGAGGATAGTAATCATAGTAGTGTATCTCGGTGTGTGAGGTGCAGCATAAATATCACCAGTGAGCTAGCGTGTGCAATAGGGATAAGTTGCAGCTTCCACGGGTTGCAGAAGGACCTGGCAAGAGGTGCGTTTCTGGTTGACTTGGTGAGTAGTGTCCTACGCCACTTGGGTTTGATTTTGATTTATGCTCATATATATATATATATATATATATATATATATATATATATATATATATATATATATATAATTTTCCTGGTTTAAACAGCTGTGGAATCTGTAATTTTCATAATTACTGTAGACTGTATTTCATAGTTATAGTTTGACAGGACTGACATTATTTATTGAATGATTACCGGGATAGATCATGTGATTGGGACGAGAGTGCGGGAGGCGTGGACCAGAGCAGCACAGTGTGGCGATAGTGCTGGTGTCACAGGAGGACATGTACTTTGGCCAAGGGTACCACTGGTAACCCGATCCCTCGCCTGGGGCCCTACACTACATACCCCATTCATCAACATTCCTCGTTCCCTCACATATATATCTTCACACCTACCCTCGCTCTAACACTGTTATTGTATAAGAAATGATGGAATGGTTGGTACTCTATTATGTAAGAGAAGGTAAGAGTGGTTGGTGTTGTACCTGTGTATTTATGCGGGGAAGGAGGGATTGTTGATGTATAACGGTAGGGCATCGGTCGCCAGCTGGGAGGCAGGACCGGCGAGGGAAGGTCGACTGGATAATACCTTTGGTGACTGAGCCCACAGACGAATGACTCTCCTGCACTTAGAAGAATTTTCGTTTTAAAAGATTGTTATATATATAAGATTGTTATATATATATATATATATATATATATATATATATATATATATATATATATATATATATATATATATATATATATATATATACGATTTTTCGCGGGATGTTTACAATTCCCTGTTCATTCACGGGACCCTTCTCTTGAAGTTTATAATAAAATTTTTTAGCCTTTTAGATAGTCAGTTTTTTTACAGTTATACCAGCTTACTCCACTGTTCAGCTGATGTAGTAATACTTTACGTCTTTTTCTAGCACGTTTCTTGCTTAGTTTCACGGTATGTCCTTTGCATGTTTTCTGAGAACTTGTGTTGACGTCACCGAACTGATTTGGAGACTTGAAGGTTGTGATTAAGTTATCCCTTACTCATGTCTCTTCCATGTACTGATGGTGTTATGCGCAGTATTTTGATAGGAATTCGGCAGGAAGCACAAAGGAAAACTTTAGAAATATTCACAAGTTATTCCCTGATAGTTTAGTGATGGCTCCTATAGCGTGCAGTAAATTGAGTTGCTGTATGTCAAGAAAAATAGATGTAAAGAAGGTAAGCGATACACAGCTGGCTTAAATGTGTTTAGCATCGTGTGTGCAGGGCTAAGCCCTTTTTTTTTCTTGATGCCATGAATCATTATTTTTCAAATCTTTTTCTGGAGCTAATCTTGCTGACCTGAAAATTAGCTTTGCTCGCACCTGCCCGTGCAGGTAGATGCAGTAAATGAAAACAGACTGATTACTATGCTTAAGAAGGTGACGTGCAAGGCTATAGGCTGCCACCGGCACGGACGAGTGATGTTTGGTTTTCGAATGCTGAATACTGTTCACAATTTTGTTCCGCCTCTGCTTCTTGATTGGCTTTAGTCTAAGGCTAAATTCCTTGATTTTTTTTCAAGAACCTCGGTAGTAGTTAAGGTGCTTGGTTATGTATATAGAACAACAAAAGGTGAATTCATCAGTACACTTCAAAAGCGGACGTAAGTTGATATGTTTTCTTTCGTGTCTAGCTAGACACTGGAGCCACAGACGTTGATTCTCCGCCGAATTGTGTGATGATGCTTACCTGGTATGTTCTTAATAAAGGATAATATTTGGTCTGCATATATGGATAATATTTCATGCTCTTCACAGCGTATAAATGATATAGAAGATTCACGGACCACATCAGCCCTCACTGACGCTTGAACGAGTAGACCATACAGCTAGTCAAGACTCGGTTACCCCTCTATTCAGACCTGTGTGTCATGATAGCCAGCAGACTCTGGGGCTTCCATTCACGCAGGGTAGCAAGTTGGATCAAAGCCAAAAGCAGAAGAAAGCCCTACTTGACGCTGATTTTGCCAGCCAAGTTTCTGCCCGAGCTAGGAGATGAAATGCGATTCTCTGAGAACGCTGCACGCAGCTTGAAGTCATATTATATTGCACATCAGTCGAGATGCTGTACGCAAAGCCTCTCTTGCGCCCTTACATTTAGAATACCAAAGAATCGTTGACTAGATCAACTATATTAAACTTATTAATTTTACCGAGTACTTATATATAGTCACTGCTAAGTATTGATGTATTGGGATTTGGTGGTCTGAAATCAAATTCCTCCTTCCAGTACGTTGACTTTGCCACTGTTTAAGTTTCTCTGCAGGTTCATGAAGGACCGGCTATAAAGCTTTAGATCTTCATTTAGCATTTAACTTTTCTGTTCAACGATTAATTGTATTATTATTACTGGTGTACATTTTCTACTGATGTACGAACTATATAAAACTGGTTCGCTAATCTATTCCGGTTTGTGTACCCCATTGCCTCAGTGTAAGGCATTACTAAACCCCACCTCTCATTGATGATTTTTTTTTTTTACAATTTTTTGTTTACTTTTTTCGTTCTTGTATTGGTAAATCACGCCAAAATAGTGCAGCTTTGAGCAAACCTTATGAGCCAAAGCAATGTCCTGCTTAAACAAAAAAGCCCGATAGCAGTACTCCTTTTGCTCTTCGATATTTATCATACGTACTCCCAGGTAAGAGGGTACATGTACCCCTTGGGAGTCCGTGGGCCCCAGATTGGGAACCATTGGTATAAGTTATGTGACCCCTTGCTTGCATCTGGTGAGCCCGGGGGAGGAGGTGTTGTGCTCGTAATGACTCTGTGAGTTTAGTGGATATTGTAGAATGAGGGCGACAGGTGCGTGTGGCCTTGTTACCCCCCCTTAGGCCAGGCTAGCGTCACAGTTTGTAGGTCTGTATTGTTAATTACACCCGCTGAAGAGGTCAGTAGTGCAGTACGTGGGTTTTTAATGTTAATTACACGAGCAGGTCTGCTCAGTGTTACAGTCTGTGGGTCTGTGTTGTTAACAGCACCAGCAGATCAAATCAGTGTCACAGTCTGCTTTTTTTTCCTGTTACTCACACCAGAAGTTCAGGTCAATATCACAGTCTGTGGTCCTGTATTGTTAGCTGATAACACCAGCCGGTCAGTCTGTGGGTCTTTGTTCATAGCACTAGTGGGTCAGGTCACTGCCGCAGTGTGTCTGTATATTGTTCATTACCTCAGAAAGTCAAGGCATTGTCCCAGTTGTGTGTTTGTTATTAATTACACCAGCTATCAGGCCTGTGTCACAGTGTGTCCTGGTCTGTTTTGTTGATTACACCAGCAAGTCAGGCCTGTGTCATAGTGTGTACTGGTCTGTTTTGTTGATTACACCAGCAGGTCAGGCCTGTGTCACAGTGTGTACTGGTCTGTTTTGTTGATTATACCAGCAGGTCAGGTCTGTGTCACAGTGTATATATTTGTCTGTATTGTTAATTACACCAGCAGGTCAGGCCTGTGTCGCGGTGTGCGTGCGTCTGTATTGTTAATTACACTAGCAGTTCAGGTCATTGTCGCAGTGTGTGTGTGTGTGTGTGTGTGTGTGTGTGTGTGTGTGTGTGTGTGTGTGTGTATTAATTACACCAGCAGGTCAGGTTAATGTCTCAGTGTGCGTGTGTCTGTGATGTTCATTACACACCAGCAGGTCAGGCCAGCGCTGCAGTCTTGTGTCGCTCGTTTTTATCACACCAGCACGCACTCTACGGAATTTTTTTTTTTAAAGTTTGAGTTAATTAGCGTGAATCCAAATGCACCAGGGAGGGGACATGAGTCCACTAGACTTTACTTTCGCTGGTGTTCTCAGAGCATGAGGAGGCAGTTGATGTACTTATTTATATGTTTCATGACCCGAGGCTTTCATTACCATGTTACTGATAAATTCGTTCTTATTCAGTCTTACCGAAGGTGTCGATATCCTTTACTGTGTCAATATCCTTTACTAGCACGCGATCCTCCGTACACTCTTGCTGCATCTGAGTCAGCGTATATCAGAGACCTTGGTGTTGAGCGAAGTATCTAACGTTCAGTATATATATATATATATATATATATATATATATATATATATATATATATATATATATATATATATGTGTGTGTATATAATTATAATAATAATAATAATAATAATAGTAATATTATTATCAGAACTTGCGCATGGGCACGAGCTGCATGTTTGGAGGGAGGAAGGTGATCAGCTGCTCTGTTGGTTCAGCGGTGATATTAAGAAAAGTCTTGAGTAGTTCAGCGCTTTTTTGTCTTTTTTTTTTTTTATTCTTGGGGATGTTCCTGATCATAACAGAGACCCAGCTGGTGGTTTTTGAGCGACTCAACACCGGGAAAGGCTGCGGAATGAAGAGCTGGGGTTTTCGCTTGTCGGATGGCTAGCCATACCATGTTGTGCCTACAGCGGGTGCCACCAACACTTTATGTGTTAATATGTTATAATCGAATATTCATTCTATCTTTTCTTTGCTTCCATATGTGGTGACGTTATAGTTTTGAAGAGAATATTGTATAAGAATATATTTCATACTAATTTAGTGTATTTTTAAGGCGAAATGTATGTTTGTGGAAAGAAGATATTTTCAATAAAGCAAATCCTTGCAGGATATAGAAAGCAGGTGCCAACCCTTGGAGTCATATTTGTCGTAATCTAATTTACCTTTCTTCTCTCCTTACAAAACTGAACCAGTCGTTGATAATATTATATGTGGATGGAGGCTGTACACGATGATGGTCCAGAGTATTCCTAGGAGGGAAGGAGGTAGACTGTACAGGGTGATGGTAAAGGATATAGGAAGGAAGGAGACAAAATATTCACGTTGATGGTCCAGGATAAAGGAGGGAAGGAGGTAGACTGCACACGATGATGGTTCAGGATATTGGAGGGACGGAGGCAGACTGTACCCGGTGATGGTACAGGAAATGGCAGAAGGAAGTATTGCTGTTGGCGTAGAGGTTACTAAAGGTGGGTGGAGTCAGTGGCCATGCGGGGGAAAGTAAGAGTATGCGAGTACCTTGTGGTGTGGCGGCGGCCGGCCAGGTACACTCAGCAGTGTGACGCGCTGTTGCCACGGTACCTTCGCCTCCTCCATTTCCGCCTTCCCACCGATGGACCAAGATGGTATGCTTGACCAGAGGAGGAAATTAAGTTGTTGCCACCAGGAATATATATATATATAGTCATGAGCTCAGAGCTCAGGAAATGCTCGAAGGAAGTGCCGTGTTTAAGGCGGTGATTCAGCATCACGTTGGCTGACATTCTGACTAGGGATCAAGGTTGATGTTTTGCCACATTGCTCGGACACTGCGGAAAGAAATAGTCGTGCGTTTCAGCTGTGTTAAGGAGTGGACGACTAGACCTGAGCATGTTGTTATTCGACGCCGCAGAGCGTATCGTAAACTTTATCAGAACGGCAAAATATTTTTGGTCACCTTCTTGTGTTACATGTCATGTGAGCATAATGTTGTTTGATGATTATAATTGCAGACTCCTCAAGATGCCCAGCCTCCTACGTCCTCTAAATTGTAGAGACGTGGGTGTTTGGTTCCCTGAGTACCGTGCTGTGACGCATAGGTATGATGATTTTACCGTCAGCCACACCCTGAAGAGACTGACCAAAGGCCTGGTTTTTACACCTGATTGTCGTGCTTAAGGGTCGTACTATCATGCTTCAAGGCCGCACCGTCGTGTTCAAGGGTCGTATCGTCGTGACCGGGCCTTGTTCCGTCGTGCTCGAGGAATTAAATCGGGATTTAGGTCACGCTTGCGACGATAGGACCTGGTATGTTGCTAAACTTATTTTGAACCATGAAGTAAAAGGAAAAAAGAACGATGTTTCTGGCCGTGACAACGCAGGTGATGCAGTGTGTTTGTGGCCCGAGTTGTGGCCGGTAGTCGGCGGAGGCGGGTGGAAGGGAATGAGGGAAGCAGTGTTGGGGTGCGTGTGTGGAGCACATATCGGGTAGTGGGTCAGGCGGAGGCGCGGCGGACTGACGCTCTTGCCGGTGTAACGGCATCCTGGGCCAAGCTCACCTGACTCACCCACCCGGGAAACATGTCTACCGCAGAGGAGGGAGAGAAAGAAGAAAAAAAAAGTTGTGAAGAGTGATGGAAGTCTTGTTTGAAACGGATTTTCGAGACGTTGGTGTAGGTAGAGGCCTCCAGATGATAGTAACTCGGAGGCGAGCTGACTTGAACAGTTGCGTTACTAAAGACATTGAGGCGACTCCACAACGAGGAGGAAGTCTTACCTGGCCGCTATTTGTTGTTCATCCAGTCCTGGAAACTCCTCGGGGCCTTCATTACGTCTTTGATTATCGTTATATCACTGTCGTACTCGAGGTCAAATTTACCGTGCAACTCTGCTGTCTTAATCAGCAGGTATATCATGTGTCATTCGTCTTTACACTGGTTTTGAGACGGTTTGCCATTTGGGTTACTCTTTGCTCCGTAAGAGTGTGGGAAAACTCTGAACACCTCAGGTGTGGAGGCAGGTTTGAGAGCAGACCCTGCCAGAGATGGCGCGGTACATTACCGTTAATGGTGAAACATCTGGAAGTCCGAGACGGTATCCGTTGTTTCCATTAAGTCGACGAGTCTGCTGTATGGAAACAATGCGAGCTAATGTGATGACCCAACTTCCCCAACTTGTAATGTTAGAGCCATCTGGCCCCTTGGGGTCTGGCGATGACCCTGTGTGACCCCCCCTGTAAATCCATGTACGCCACCGCTGGCAAGGGAAGGGGGATAGCCTAAGCGGCACAGTATCCTAGCGGCTGTTACCGGCAGCGACAACTAACTGGCTGTATTGATGTCTTATGTGTCTGAAGGGAAGGGCAGCAATGGGTCCCGGGAGTGAACACGACTACTGGGCCCATAGAAACCAAGCATATATATATATATTTCTCTCTCTCTCTCTCTCTCTCTCTCTCTCTCTCTCTCTCTCTCTCTCTCTCTCTCTCTCTCTCTCTCTCATCGAACACGTGTGTCGTCTCACTTTTTTGGTCTCTTCTGCTGAGCCACACGGGGGTTGCTGGCTTTCAGTCCACAAAAATACACTCTTCGTCATCTCACACGTAACACTTGACAACACTTAAATCCCTGCGTTTTGGCAAAATCTTATGGTTAGCACAACTCTCTCTCTCTCTCTCTCTCTCTCTCTCTCTCTCTCTCTCTCTCTCTCTCTCTCTCTCTCTCTCTCTCTCTCTCTCTCTCTCTCTCTCTCTCTCTCGTCACTACTACATCATCGCTAATTGTAACACCTGTAACATATATAATACCTCAAGTTTATTGAGGTGACAGCCGAAGCCTCGAGATTTACCCAAAAGCTGTAGATCCCCAGAGAGTGGCATGTTACCCCTGGTTGAAGGGTTACCCTACATCGTAACCCTGGATGATGGTGTTGGTGTTGCCCAAGACTGGGAATGAACTCGCCGAATCCAGCCGTTCAGCTGAGCTTGACTGTTGAACTTTGGGACTGAGTAAAACTTAACCTTGTAAAAAGTCAAGTGGTAAAACTTGTAAATTAACCCTGAGTTAGAAGATACGTCCGGACCGTCGAACATCTAGGCAGGTCAGACTTGTTAACTTGAAGATGAACATGTTGAAGTTTATGGATGACTTGTGAAACGAGTTGCTGGTGCGAGGGAACTGTTTGAAGACGCAGTGGGCTCAGTTGTAGATGCAGGGGGAGTTTGGTGAAGATGCGAGGGAACTTTACGAAGATGAAAAGGAACCTTTTTGAAGGTGCGTGAGACTTTGTTGGCGTTGCGAGGGAACTTCCACCTGCTACCGTTGAACTTGGTTGTTGATCGTGGAGACGTGTTGCTCAGCACCCAAGCGAACGACTTTGCAAATCAAGTCAACCAATTCAGTTCGTCATCGCAAGACTTTTATAGGGTTGAAGAGATTTTGCTCGGCCCAAACCTCAGCGTGTTTGGCTGATTTGAATCTCAGTTGGCGTTACGAAGTCATAAATGTTTGGATGATAATTCCCGTTGATGTAGGATGGTTTATGGTAGGGTTATTAGCGTCAAGAACGTTAAGGTTTGTAATCCTTCCTCATTGTAAAGTTTTACAGACATTTCTCACTAAGTCATACTTGCTTTTCTGTTCGCCCCTCACTATCCTGTATGTTTCCGATCTCTTGACGCAAATAGCCTCGAAGGGAGTCAGTGCTGTGTTGCTGTATTGCTTTGTATATCGTCCTGTGGATTTTTGTTTGCTTGATAACACTGCTGTCAACAGAGCCTTATGGTATGTTTTAGAATGTAGGTTAGAATTTTGCCACAGAACATTACGTTCGTGCAATGTGTGTTTCTTAAATGTTGGTTTATACGTTTAGTGGTCCTTGTTAAGGTTGAATGGTGAGTATCAGTAAAGTGCGATAGATGTTGTGTTCAGTAGACCATTCCAAACGACTTCACTACCCTTGAGCACAAAGGTACGACCCTCGGGTGTCGTGCTCAGGGATCGTACCTTCGCGTCCAAATGTCGTACCGTCATGTTCAGGGGGTCGTAACGTCGTGTCGTGTACCCAAGTGTTGTGCCGCCGTCGCGCTCACGGGGCTAACGCATAAATTTGCACACGCTAGCGTTGTGTTATTGATGTTACGAGGTGTACCACGTTACAGGAACATACACATCTCAAAGGTTTGATGTGGTTCGTCCGGTTATGGGTGAAATATTTGTCAAAAAAAAAAGAAAATATATAGCTATTCATTGGCCCTTGCGGAGTGTAAAGTGATATGGTATAATATAATATAATATAATATAATATAATATAATATAATATATATATATATATATATATATATATATATATATATATATATATATATATATATGATTACCCACTCTATAGTTGTCTCTGTGTGTCCCAGCCCCTGAAACCTGCACGCGCTTCTGTGTGTTTGTGTGTAGACTAGTCACACGAGGATCGACCGTTGTATTGAATACGTGGTACCTCATCATCCCGCCGCCCCCGCAGCGCAACTATGCAGTTCTTTTCCTTCTCTTTTCTTTCTCCTTTTCTATGCCTTCTCTTCCCATAACTTTTCCACAGTTAAGAAACCGGTTGACACTGTTTCTCGTATGTCACGGCTATGACTGGATCATGTTTCTATGTTGGCTGCTAGAGAGAGAGAGAAAAAAAAGATAGTGGTTCCTGATTGTAACATCTTATGTAATGTCATTCTACTGGGGGTCTGACTAAGACCCCTTTTTGATCCCAAGTAATCCTTTTGCGCTACCGCCCACAGGATGAGCGTGAGGTCCACCATAAATTTGTCGGGGACAGCGGCACATATCCAATCAATCTTACCGTTGACACTCCCCGCAGGGCGGGAGTGTGGGCAGCTCTAGCAGGGTTAAAGGAACGGGCGGGGCAGGGAGGACATGATCCTGCTGAAGACAGTGACCCACGCCAGGTTGAGTCCTCCCGCGTGTCGAAGAACAGTAAACTTATCCACGTTGAAACTCCAGCTGATGGAATTCTTCGTAAAGTCGACTGTCATTTGATGAGTTGCTTGGCGGCCGCCACGACCTCTGGCGTGGTTTCCTGAAGCTGTTGCTACCTCCTCCTCCTCCTCCTCCTCCCACCGTGCACTTGCCTCGTATATCTTAATCCCCCCTCCCCCTCCTCCTCCTCCTCCTCCTCCCGGCCATGTCCGCACGGGAGAAGTTGCCTCCGCTCGACATTTCCAGTCGCTCCTGGTGCCACGTGTGGAAAGGCACCTTCCCCGTGATTTGTTAGTTCACGGTCAGAACCCTCGCCTCCCAACTTCATGTGATGTCCATATATTGGACTTGACGGAGGCTGTAACGCCAGCCAGATAAGGCGGCAGATATCAACCATACACAGGATGACCATATGCCGGTCTGGTCTCTTGGGAATGAAGAGAAATACGAACCCGCAGAATTGGACGGTCAGCTTTTGTTTTTTATTATTATTATTGTTCTTTATCAAGCTAGACATTTTTATCTACCCTTTTTTTTCTTCGATGAGTTGAATGAAGTGTTCTGTAGTTTCTCGTGAAACTGTATTATTATGTAGTGTGTTGCCGAGTTACCCCAGTTGCTTGGTATTACATGGGTTGTGTTGATGCTATGTTTTCCCCTGACTGGAAAATAAACTCTGAACCATTTCACTGAGGAAGCAGTGAAGGCCTGACGTACCGAGGCGCAGCACATGACCACCGAACAGTAGACGGTAAAGCAAGTGGACACACAGGTACAATATTCTCGTCAGAGCCACGTCAGTTGGGAGCAGAAAATGCGACGGTGAAAAACTCACATGTTATCAGGTTCTAATTAACGTTGAGGGGCGGTCCGTATTGTGGTTTATTTATTATGTGCCGCTTGACCACCCCAGTGGAGAAAGTACTGGCAACGCAAATATGGTATTTTGATATTCCGGGGGGAGGCGTGGAACTCCCGGGTCGTGTTAGTAGACCAGCAGTAGTCGAATACATGATATATGTGTATACTTTTTCCAAATATTTTAATGATACTTTCCGGGGAAAGTTTCGTGTAGTGCTGAATTTCATAACTGAAAAAAAAGAGGTACTTTCGGCCACGGCTGGAAACGGGATCATCCACACACACACTCTCACACACACACACACACACACACACACACACACACACACACACACACACTCACACACACATACACATTCTCTCTCTCTCTCTCTCTCTCTCTCTCTCTCTCTCTCTCTCTCTCTCTCTCTCTCTCTCTCTCTCTCGTAAAGGCTGTCACCTCTTACCCCCATAGTTATCATCACATTTACGTATATACACATCAGCAAAAATATAATGGTCGTTCTCTTGAGTTGCCTAGTACAGCCGTGTCTGACTTAAATGTGTAGCAAGACTCGTTGCTCACTGGGGAATTATCTTGATTTAAAACACCACAGTTTCTGTCCCTGCCAAGCCGCAGTGCCTGTCCCTGCCAACCCATTGTGTCTGTCCCTGCCAACCCGCGGTGTCTCTCCCTGCCATCCCATAGTGTCTGTCCCTGCCAACCCACAGCGTCCTCTGCCATCAATCCATAGAAGATTACGCCCGTCCATCCCATCCGAACACGTCACGATATCCCAGGGTGGCGAGCTGAGAGAGTTATCAATGTACTACAACCCCTGACGAGAGAGAGAGAGAGAGAGAGAGAGAGAGAGAGAGAGAGAGAGAGAGACTCAGGTTGTTAAAGAGGAACACAGCCCGGCCGCTTGTAATAAAAGGTAGGTGGTAGCATGCCATATGGTATCCTGCTCTGAATTTTTACAATGGAATGTTTCAGATCCTCAGTTTATGGAGGTTTGCAGTGAAAGGGTTTTGCTATATGTTATTAACTTCATCTGGACTTTTTACAAACTGTGTTTGTTAGGAAGGTTGGTATATGTTATTAACTTCATCTGGACGTTTTACCAAACTGTGTTTGTCAGGGAAGGTTTTGATGTATGTTATTAACTTCATCTGGACGTTTTACCAAACTGTGTTTGTCAGGGAAGGTTTTGCTATATGTTATTAACTTCATCTGGACGTTTTACCAAACTGTGTTTGTCAGGGAAGGTTTTGATATATGTTGTTAACTTCATCGGGACGTTTTACCAAACTGTGTCAATAACCCATATCTGAACATATTCGAGATAACTAGATAATTAGATTATTGACCATTTTTAAGACGCTCTCTGTGATTTTCGACCTGTTCATGAGAAGGATTTAGCATGACTTATTATTAAACTATTTATCAGGAAACATTATCTAATTAATACATTATCTAATTATTAGATTATCAAGAAGTTACAGATTCCATGTTGTGTTGGAGGAATATTTGCTCTTGTTGGTTGCAAACGTTGAATGATCTTCCAATATGATTCATGTGTTTAGTATGTGTATCTTTTCTACGTTGAGGTCAGTAATAGTTCAGTTATCCGTAGATTATATCCAATGCATTGTACACATTTTCTTTTATATCCAGTACATTGTACACATTTTCTTTTATATCCAACACATTGTACACATTTTCTTTTCGTGATGGATTATGTTGTATGTTGATGGTGTTTCTCGTCTCGGGTCTCGTGATGATTGTCTCCTCCCCTCTCTCTCACACACGTTCTTCAAGACTTGAGGAGTTAGGTGAGATGAGATCAGATTTAGTCCGGTCCCAAAGCCAGAGAGAGAGAGAGAGAGAGAGAGAGAGAGAGAGAGAGAGAGAGAGAGAGAGAGAGAGAGAGAGAGAGGCTCCAGTCACCCACTGATGTGCACGCGGAACAGTATTTAGCTTAGCCAGTTTCCTTCACGAACCAAGAAAAACCATCACTCACACACACACACACACACACACACACACACACACACACACACACACACACACACACACACACACACATGCAGAGAGAGAGAGAGAGAGAGAGAGAGAGAGAGAGAGAGAGAGAGAGAGAGAGAGAGAGAGAGAGTCTCTGTGAACAAGGCATCAAAAACACGTCTCTAGCGAGGCATCCACACATTTCAGTAAGACACCCACACACCTTACATTGCTACTCTCTTACTCTCCTCTGTCACTCAGCTGAACCTTTCCCCTGTCCCATCCCTTCCCTCTTCCCATCTCGCGCTCGCTAATCACCCAGGAGTTAGAAGAAGAATGTCAGATAAGGCTTCAGACAGTTGAAGCTTTGAAATGAAACCGGTTCACTCCGCTGGTACGAGGTATCATGTGAGGTTGGGAAGGGTTGAGGGATGGAGACTTCTGGGTGAGGCATCAGCACTCAGCCACCTTGACTGGAGCTCTGCCCATAAGGCTGATGGGTCGTGGAGGGAGGTGTGATGTAGTGGGATAGCTTTCCAAGCCATGAGTCAGCACGGGTCCGAATGGATTCGAATCGTGGGCATGACAGTCGGCCTACACCCAACCTAGGTGTTCATCCTCCCCTCGGGACTTGACGATAGATGGGTATCTGGCTTAGGCTTGGGTATATATATATATATATATATATATATATATATATATATATATATATATATATATATATATAGATAGATAGATAGATAGATAGATAGATAGATAGATAGATAGATAGGAAGAAAGACGTATTACATATGTACAGGGTTAAGAGATGCTGCAACACGAGTGTAAGACTGAAATAGTAATCACACACACACACACACACACACACACACACACACACACACACACACACACACTTGACCACTGGTCACCCTCCATTAACCCGGTTCACTCGCCTCACTCCCTCAGGGTCAAGTCCTCCTCCTGACTTGTTTGACCTCAACACTCGCTGGAGTTGGTAGGTCTCAGTCGCTAATCAGCAAAGGTGTTTGACAAGGAAACCAGACGTTACACTAAGTACAACGAAATAATGTTGATATTTCAACGAAGCAGTTTTACAACGAAATGTTTATGTTACAACCAGATGTTAGTATTAATGTTGTTACAACAAAATGATCATATCTCCAGATATCGTTATCGTTACTGGTTCGTTATGTTGTGAATGTTCTCCGCTGGTGATAGACAGATGAACAGAGAACGAGATATCTAGACCTGTGCATTTGTCTGTTGTGTCATTAAAGGTGTGGGAACACGGGGACACGGCATGGTGGTAGGGTGAGTTACATTGATGGTAATGTGAGTTGGAGCGGCGGTTGTGTGAGCTTGGATGGTGGTAGTGTGAGTTGGAGTGGCGGTAGTGTGAGCTTGGATGGTGGTAGTGTGAGTTGCAGTGGTGGTAGTGTGAGTTAGAATGGTTGTAGTGTGAGGGGGGTGGTGGTAGTGTGAGTTGGAGTGGTGGTAGTGTGAGGGGGTGGTGGTAGAGTGAGTTGGAGTGGTTGCAGTGTGAGGGGGTGGTGGTAGAGTGAGTTGGAGTGGTGGTAGTGTGAGGGGGTGGTGGAAGTGTGAGTTGGAGTGGTTGTAGTGTGAAGGGGTGGTGGTACTGTGAGGGTGTGGTGATAGTGTGAGTTGGAGTGGTGGTAATGTGAGGGGGTGGTAGCAGTGTGAGCTGGGGTGGTGGTAGGGTGAGTTGGAGTGGTGGTCGTGTGCGCTGGGATGGTAGTAGGATAAGTTATAGTGGTGGTAATGTGGGTTGGAGTAGTGGTAGAGTGAGGTGGAGTGGTGGTAGGGTGAGTTGGGGTGGTGGTAGTGTGAGTTGGGTAATGGTAGGGTGAGTAAGAGTGGTGGTAATGTGTGTTAGGTAGTGGCAGGATGAAGTGGAGTGGTGGTAGTGTGAGTTGGGTAGTGGTAGGGTGAGTAAGAGTGGTGGTAATGTGTGTTAGGTAGTGGCAGGATGAAGTGGAGTGGTGGTAGTGTGAGTTGGGTAATGGTAGGGTGAGTAAGAGTGGTGGTAATGTGTGTTAGGTAGTGGCAGGATGAAGTGGAGTGGTGGTAGTGTGAGTTGGGTAGTGGTAGGGGGAGTAAGAGTGGTGGCAATGTGAGTTGTTATCAGTGGCGAGAGTGAGGGGTCTGGGAGGATCCGCGTGTCTGGCTACGCTCTTATCTCTTCCGTGAACTGTACAGCTGATTCTCTCTCTCTCTCTCTCTCTCTCTCTCTCTCTCTCTCTCTCTCTCTCTCTCTCTCTCTCTCTCTCTCTCTCTAGTCAATACAGGCCCTCATGGTGATGGCACGTGACCTTCCTTATGTATGTTGTGCTTAGTGATAGTGTATTATTCACGGTTATTGACACGTCAGGTGAGACCGTGCCTTCACAAGGTGTCCGTGCGCTGCGCTGATAAGTAGAGGAAGATTAATCATACGTTTCCATGTTTTCTTGTCCTCCAGTGTAGCGAAGGTAGGATGTGGTCGAGGGTTTTTTTAAGACAGGTTGTAGCTGGGGGGCGTTCTTAGGTGCGGGCCAGAGAAGCACCAGAGGTTATCAGAAGGTCCGAGGCGGGCCAGAGAAGCACCAGAGGTTATCAGGAGGTCCGAGGCGGGCCAGAGAAGCACCAGAGGTCCGGCGGTGTCATGACTGCTGAGTTGGCGACATCAGTAACATTACACGTCGTGGCACCAGTGATAACTGGACGACCTGATACACCTCAGTTGAGTGGTTGGGTTGCGTTCTCTGGTATTGTCTGACTGGGCTCCAGTCTACTGGGAATTGTGCAGTATCCTCTGGGCTTCAGTCTGCTGGGAATTGTGCAGTATCCTCTGGGCTTCAGTCTACTGGGAATTGTGCAGTATCCTCTGGGCTCCAGTCTGCTGGGAAGTGTACATTAGCCTCTGGGCTCCAGTCTGCTGGGAAGTTTACATTAGCCTCTGGGCTCCAGTCTGCTGGGAACTGTACATTAGCCTCTGGGCTCCAGTCTGCTGGGAAGTGTACATTAGCCTCTGGGCTCCAGTCTGCTGGGAAGTTTACATTAGCCTCTGGGCTCCAGTCTGCTGGGAACTGTACATTAGCCTCTGGGCTCCAGTCTGCTGGGAAGTTTACATTAGCCTCTGGGCTCCAGTCTGCTGGGAACTGTACATTAGCCTCTGGGCTCCAGTCTGCTGGGAAGTTTACATTAGCCTCTGGGCTCCAGTCTGCTGGGAAGTTTACATTAGCCTCGCAGAGTCTCCGTGAAAGTGGACGCTACGCATAGTTCGCTGCTGGAAAGTAAACATGCTGATTCCAGTAAGAGTTATCGTTTATATCTTCTTGCAACGTGTTCGTGGTCATAGCCGGTTGAAAAGAAGGATATTACCCTATAATCCAGGCACCTCACTCTATTGTGGATAGGGCCCACGTGCCCTTAACATGTTTGAAGATATGGTAAAGGAAGGACAGACTTTGGGTTAGAAGCGGGTTTATGCCATGGATGTGGAGGGATGGCAGGTCATTAATCCATTAATCCTGGTGTCCACTTGCATCGATAGGAAGTTAAGACTCCTAGATCCACAGTAACGAAATCACCCAGGAACCAAAATTTCCAGCGTCTTGAAGGAGGATGGATGAAGACATGGAAAAGCTCGTGGAAGGAAGTTATGGTTGATGTACTGGAGGTTGTAACTCAAGAATGGTGTATACCATCTGTCCCTCCCAGTAGACGGGACGTAATGAGCAGTGTCAGTTACAGTGGTGTGTTGCAGTGATGTCCACGGTGGGGAAGGGGTATTCTACCCCGTCAGCAACTGCTGCAGCGCTATGGCTTCGGGTGTCAAACACCTACACAGACACGCCTTTAGCGTTGAAAACCAACGAGAAAAAGGAGAGAGAAAAAAAAATGATCCTACACGATACTGATGTTTGAGTTGTGTGTAGCTGAGGTGTGGCTGTTCGCGGTGTGTTTTCAATGTGTGTGTGTGTGTGTGTGTGTGTGTGTGTGTGTGTGTGTGTGTGTGTGTGTAGCTGAGGTTTGTCTGCTTGTGGTGTGTGTCTAACCTTGATACACACACACACACACACACACACACACACACACACACACACACACACACACACACACACACTGTTGGTTCTTGTGTGCCAGAACTGGTCAGTAGTATGTACTGCCGTCACACATATGACTATAATTGATCAAGATAAGCCATAGCTATAGACTACCTGAGGATCACACTTGTAGTTGACTTCATATATTTCTTTTTTATGAGTCTCAGGCAAGTCTTCCCCAGGGAAACACGTCAAGGGGGAGAGGATGTGTGCGCTGGGACGCCTCCAGTGTTGGCCAGCCTTTAATGTGTTGTCCAAACGTCAGCTCCGTCCTGCGAGTGTGCGGTGTTTGTTTGTGTTGTACCATGAGCAGTGTGTCTGCCCTGCCCTGCCTCAACCCCTCTCTCTCACGCAGGAGGAGGAGGATATAACATATACACTGCCCTCCAGGATGTTGGGTAACGGTGTCGGAGCGGTGGCCAACTGGTGCTGGCACCGGGCTTTCCTCCTCGCCTGTTCTCTCCTCTCATACCTCTGGTGCTTGGACCCCACCTGAGTCGTCGGGCTGCGGTATTATATTACGCCCAACGCATGTGGTCTAGTGTCTCTTTTCGGGCTTCCGTAGGTGTGCTGCGTGCGGAAGATGCTCACACTATATATATATATATATATATATATATATATATATATATATATATATATATATATAGGTCAACGCGCCGTGTCTGAATGGCATTACCTTGATGAGCCACCGTGTTTGAAATCGACCTTGCTTCCTCTTAATTTGCTCTGGAGTTTTTTTTTTTTCTATTATTATTATTGATGAGTTTTATGATAACTGAGCCTGGGAGCTTGAAGTGGGGTGAGCCGTAAAGAAGAGTTCGGAGAGTGAGGCAAATGAGGAGAGAGAGAGAGAGAGAGAGAGAGAGAGAGAGAGAGAGAGAGAGAGAGAGAGAGAGAGAGAGAGAGAGAGAGAGAGCGTAGGGTTCAGGTGTTGGTAATGACAGTCTGCCTCCTGGCAAATGCCTGACAAAATTGCATGTATGCTGTACACGACGTGTGCCTCATGGTTATTGTACACATGTGCCTCATGGTCATTGTACACATGTTCCTCATGGTTATTGTACACATGTTCCTCATGGTTATTGTACACGACGTGTGCCTCATGGTTATTGTACACGACGTGTGCCTCATGGTTATTGTACACGACGTGTGCCTCATGGTTATTGTACACATGCTCCTCATGGTTATTGTACACATGTGCCTCATGGTTATTGTACACATGTTCCTCATGGTTATTGTACACATGTGCCTCATGGTTATTGTACACATGTTCCTCATGGTTATTGTACACATGTGCCTCATGGTTATTGTACACATGTTCCTCATGGTTATTGTACACATGTTCCTCATGGTTATTGTACACATGTTCCTCATGGTTATTGTACACATGTGCCTCATGGTTATTGTACACATGTGCCTCATGGTTATTGTACACATGTGCCTCATGGTTATTGTACACATATGCCTCATGGTTACAACCTCCCCTGTGGCCATCACCAAGCCTGGTACGGTGTTATGACACTCTGCTCATGTCATTTGTCAACTTATTACCGTATGAATGTTACCAGTGGATGACCACTCTTGTGCCACTGGAGGCAGGAAGGCGTAGATACGTCTCCAGCCTGATATAAAAAAAAAAAAAGTGAAATATTAAAGATAAAAAAAAGAAGACGTTGAATTGTGAGAATTTTATCTGAAATAAAAAGATATAAATTCATTAACCAGGCGAGCATGCATTTATAATTACCTGACCCACATTTTAATTAAAGCTGAGGGAAAATGTGAATGGCATGTGGTTTGTCATAGTGGAAATCAGTGTCGGGCGGAAGGGTTGGAATACTTAGAATAATCGCCGTCTGTTTGGACTGAACCACTCACCCAACACATACAATAATGAGGAGTGTTAGCATTCATTGTCCTGTTCCTCAAATTGTTCACGTGATTCATGGCAAGTGTGGTGTTGTATTCGGTGTTGCTTCTGAAGGTATCGAAATGTTGGAGGTAAGACCAGGTGTGTGTGTGTGTGTGTGTGTGTGTGTGTGTCACACCTCAGGGTGATGCTCAGGCAGGTCGGCTTCTGTAGCTCCAAGTCTGTCGCTTATGTAAATCATTATTTATGCATCTCGAATCACCGTGTGTGTGTGTGTGTCTGTGTGTCTGTCTATGTTTGTGTGTGTCTGTGGAAACCTAGCGATGTCGTGCGACCAGTTATCGAACGCCGTCTTAGCTATAGGTTACGTCCTAGCACGGCGTCCTAGCCATAGGTTACGTCCTAGCACCCATCATGGACTGTGTGTACCCTGGGCCCTCGGCGTCATGCGCACGCACTTTCTTAAGCTTACGTGACCGTCGTGCCCAACAATGGACTGTATCGCGACCGTCATGCGCTGCATGGAGACCCACGCGAGCGTCATGCGCCACTTGGAGCCCCACGCGACCGTCATGCGCTGCATGGAGACCCACGCGAGCGTCATGCGCCACTTGGAGCCCCACGCGACCGTCATGCGCTGCATGGAGACCCACGCGAGCGTCATGCGCCACTTGGAGCCCCACGTGACTGTCATGCTGTGATCGGAGCCCCCACGTGACTGTCTTGCACCAATCGAAGCCTCCACGCCACAGTCATGCGCCGCTCGGAAACACCACCCCACGTGACCGTCATGCAGGATGTGCATGGCCGGTCAGCATACCTTACCTTACATATGGTCTATTTGTGGAGGCTGCTGGCTCCTGCCCCCCGGAGCTGGCTTGGACTGGTGCCAAACCCGCTGATCTGTCAGGCTGTTTGAGGCCGGGATCAGTAGTAGGCCTACGTACATACCTCGTCTTGATGGATAAGACGCTCACTCGGTAAATGATAAGTGATTAATGTAATCAGCCCCGGGTGTGGCCTGGAATACTCACTCACTTACAATTCTGTAAACAAATTTACGGTAATGTAAGTCGATGATGTGGGCTGTTGCTGTGAGACACACACAACTGTGCAGTGTTTGACGGAAGTGATTTACGCAGTTCCCGGATGTGTACTACATTATTTTCCACGTTGTTTATGTCGTCTTTTGATATGAGCGAAGTTTGTTTTATTCTTTGATGTGTTCTTTCCTACCCCTAGTCTCATCGCTCATCTCTTGACACATCAATTATTTTAAGATGATGGGCGATGGAGGAAGCGGAGGGAGGTTTCTTGTGGGTTTGCCGAACAGCTTTGTCTGGCCCCTTGCTTGGGGTGAGGGGTTGGGGGGCTCTGGCAGCAGCCGCCCCACAGGGGTTTTTATCTCTCCCTCCCTCCTCGGGACCTCACATCGGAAGGCACATCTTGTATGCCTCTTGACGGCGCGTCCTGCTCACGGCGTCAGGGGAGCTATTTATTCCCCCCTGCTCTCCTCCCCACCTCCCTGCCTGGCTGAAGATCAGGGCCGTGTAGTTGCTGACGCTGTGATAGAAATGTGACTCCAGAGTTTTGGTTAGCGTGACATGGACGGAGCGTGGCCAGCTAGCACTGTGAACCGTCAGGCTGTTGGTACGAACGTAAGATGGGACGTTGGAATAGGATTACGTGGACGTTTGCTACACTTGATTACGTGAACGTTTGGGACACGTGATTACGTGAACGTTTGCGACACGTGATTACGTAAACGTTGGGGACACGTGATTACGTGATCGACTGGGACACGTGATTACGTGAACGTTTGCGACACGTGATTACGTGAACGTTTGAGACACGTGATTACGTGATCGTTGGGGACACGTGATTACGTGAACGTTTGGTGCACTTGATGCTGGTGTTGGTCGTCCCGATCTCCGACCTCTTGTTGAACTGGTGGGAGGAGGCGGCTGCCGAAGATTTCCACGATCCTTGTATAACTTTATGTGAAACTTAGTTTCCCATGAAGCTGTGCCCACCTCGGCTCAGACTGTAAAGCCCCGCTGGTTCTACAGTGCTTCCAAGGCTGTGGCTGTGTGTGGTGGTGGCAGGACAGGGCGTGTTGTTTCTCCCGGTGTGTTGGGACAGGACGTGGGGTGTCAGGAGGTCCAGGAACCAATCAGGTGACATATGTAACGTGAGGAGGGTGGTGGAGGGCGGAGGTGGTGTCGCGTGGCATCCTCCCTTCCCACATCCCCTCCTGTACCGTGGCAACACCTCCACCAGCTTCATCACCGCCTTCCTGCATCCTCCTTGCCTCCACCACCTGCTTCACCTCCACACGTACGTACGGACGCCTCCGCATGAACACCAGCTTGGATGACCCGTCATGCACCATTCTCCTTGTCGAACCCTTCCTCCCCATGATCCCACCAACACTTCATTTGCAGCCCTCAGCACTCTATTACCCCCCCACACACACCTCCAACACCACCACCCTCTTTCCCTCATTTTCCACAACCACCACTTGCCTCACGCAGCACTCGTGTGGAGGGAGTGAGGGAAGCAGGTGCTTGCGCCATCGTGAACACTGTACAGGCTCGGCTCCCCGCCCTGATAAAAGCAAGTCTTACATAGAGACACACCCACCAAGGCTGATTATTATCCTGTAGACGTTCATACCTGCTGTGGACTTCCGCTAGGCCTTGACCTCTGAGTTGAGACTTGGTTCAGCCAGACTGTTGGGAGACGCGGCCTGCAGGCCCTTGCAATCACCTCAGCCTAGCAAGGCTAGGGTTCACCGTGTCAATACTTATGCATAGCTCTCATGAATTTTCCCACTGTGCATCGGGCCCCAGGCGTTCAAGGTGTTCTCTCTCTCTCTCTCTCTCATGTGTGTATCGCACAGTTTGATTTCAGGAGTGTTATGTTACAGAGTTCTTCCATGCTTGTCGTGCTATTAGGGAACTGTTTATGAGTGCTGGTTTGGACCATGCTTCCTTGAGGCAAGTGGCAGTATGTGTGATGGCAGGGTCGGCTGGCTTACTCAGAAGTCTGAGTGTATCAATCCATACGCTCTTGATAAACAGTTCGTGGACTGTTTCCAAGAAACATTTTGTGGCTATCGAGCAGCACACAGCCTTGAAGCTGTTACTGTCAGTGTTTGGATACGGAACTCCTGCTCATGATATGTTGCTGGTACACTGCTCGTGGCAGTGCGAGCACCGTGATTGTGGCATCAGAGAACCTCACCAACTGGATAATGTCTCTGTCACTTGTAATATGGCGAGTAGTTTACCGTCCAGCCTGACATGGGGGTCTCTCGGCCACGTCCTTGGCGGTGGAAGGTGTGGCATTGGTGTGTTGGGAAGCCATAGCTGGGGGAGGTGTGAGTGTATATGTCCTTATCGGTAACTTAGCCTCACGGCTCTTCACCACAACTTAGAAGAAGCTCCCACGCCCAACTTACCTCGTTAGAGGAATTTGGCGCGAACTGGCTGAAACCTAAGACGAAGCCAGACTGCCTCCGTACACCCCCCCCCTGAGTGTAATCGCCTGTAGCGTCCCTCTTCCATTTACAAGCATCGCTTCCCCCCCTGACTCAGACCGTTTGTATCCGTGTGCCTTTTAGCGACACCCACAGGCTTGGCTGCGTTGGGAAAACGGATTGTCTGGATCAGCGAGGGTGTACGACAACCCGGTGGCGAGTGAGGGTGGCATTGTTCGTGTTGAGGCACGTCTTGTGTGATGGTTAAAGGTGGCGCTCATGTCGGTACGGCTTATCTGGAAGTGATGCTTGGTTTGTGCTTTCAGATACCTGGCGTAAGTTTCCTGTGGCTATGGTGACGTACAGAGGATACGTCTGGCAGATTTCGAATGACGTGTTTTGTCGGCAGATTGAGGTTTTTGAAAGTCGTGAGCACGGCGACGGTCCGACCTGTCGAGCGCGACGGCCCGGCCCTTAAGCGCGACGGTGCCATTGTACCGAAGGATCGTAATGTCGTAACTAAGGGTTCTTCAGCCATTGTGCTCGAGGGTCGTACCGTCGTGCTCAAGGGTTGTGCCGTCGTGCTCAAGGGTCGGACCGTCGTGCTCAAGGGTTGTACCGTCGTGCTCAAGGGTTGTACCGTCGTGCTCAAGGGTTGTACCGTCGTGCTCAAGGGTCGTACCGTCGTGCTCAAGGGTCGTACCGTCGTGCTCAAGGGTCGGATCGCCGTATTCTGTTACCGGTAATTGATGATTGTGGGAGAGTTGAACAAGAAATTGTTTTGTTTTTCTTGTTTTCATGTTTACTTGTTAAAACTACATGTTTAGTGTATTTATATTCAGATTTTGGCTGTTCTATAGCATATGTAGGATGTATCAGGGAAAAATATAAGGTTAGTATCAGTATTTTAAGTGTTGACTGGAAGGTCATGCTCGCAGGTCATCCTCACTACCTGACTGGATTGTCAGATGGGTCCACTCACCCTCCAGTCATGTCATGCTCATGATGTTAACTGTATAGTGTTACCAGATGGGTCCAGTCACCCTCCAGTCATGCTCATGATGTCAACTGTATAGTGTTACCAGATGGGCCCACTCACCCTCCAGTCATGCTCATGATGTTAACTGTATAGTGTTACCAGATGGGTCCAGTCACCCTCCAGTCATGCTCATGATGTCAACTGTATAGTGTTACCAGATGGGCCCACTCACCCTCCAGTCATGCTCATGATGTTAACTGTATAGTGTTATCAGATGGGCCCACTCACCCTCCAGTCATGCTCATGATGTTAACTGTATAGTGTTATCAGATGGGCCCACTCATCCTCCAGTTATGCTCGTGATGTTAACTATATAGTGTTATCAGATGGGCCCACTCACCCTCCAGTCATGCTCATGGTTAAAACCATTTACCTGATCCATACCTCTGCCAGTGTGGCTTTGATTCGACATTCATTACACCTTTTCCGTGGCACTGGCAAATGCCTCTTCTGTATGACGAGGTGGAACTTCTGTTATGACGAGGTGGAGTGTCGGGTGTGTGTATGGGGATGAGGGATCTTGTCTCGTGGGACTGGGAGAATGGCGCTGGAGCTTCTGTTGGTTTAGCATTAGGTCCAGGATGGAAGACTGGGCGAGTGGTGGTTTGGCCAGGAGTGTATGGGACACCTGTGGATACCTGGCTCACACCTGCTAATTGGTTAGTCATGGTGATAATGAGCAGATGTGCTCACCATGTGTAGTGAACCCGATTGGTGGTGGACAGGTGTGTTCATCATGCCTGGTGACCCGGCTGGTGATGGGTAGGTGTGTTCATCATGGCTGATGACCCGGCTGGTGATGGGTAGGTGTGTTCATCATGGCTGATGACCCGGTTGGTGATGGGTAGGTGTGTTCATCATGGCTGATGACCCGGCTGGTGATGGGTAGGTGTGTTCATCATGCCTGGTGACCGGCTGATGATGAGTAGGTATGTTCATCATGGCTGATGACCCGGTTGGTGATGGGTAGGTGTGTTCATCATGCCTGATGACCCGGCTGGTGATGGGTAGGTGTGTTCATCATGCTTGATGACCCGGCTGGTGATGGGTAGGTGTGTTCATCATGGCTGATGACCCGGTTGGTGATGGGTAGGTGTGTTCATCATGCCTGGTGACCCGGCTGGTGATGGGTAGGTGTGTTCATCATGCCTGATGACCCGGCTGGTGATGGGTAGGTGTGTTCATCATGGCTGATGACCCGGCTGGTGATGGGTAGGTGTGTTCATCATGCTAGATGACCTGGCTGGTGATGGGTAGGTGTGTTCATCATGCTTGATGACCCGGCTGGTGATGGGTAGGTGTGTTCATCATGCTAGATGACCCGGCTGGTGATGGGTAGGTGTGTTCATCATGCCTGATGACCCGGCTGGTGATGGGTAGGTGTGTTCATCATGCTTGATGACCCGGCTGGTGATGGGTAGGTGTGTTCATCATGCCTGGTGACCCGGCTGGTGATGGGTAGGTGTGTTCATCATGCCTGGTGACTCGGCTGGTGATGGGTAGGTGTGTTCATCATGCTTGATGACCCGGCTGGTGATGGGTAGGTGTGTTCATCATGCCTGATGACCCAGCTGGTGATGGAGATGTGTCTTAGCCTGAGGGAGAGACGGCTTTTGATGGTGACTCAGGGAAGGCAAGAGCCACAGAGATCATGTGTCCCCTTAGGTTAAGGCTGATGGAGTCTTGGGAGCTGACGAGACAGTGAGTGGGAGGTGAAGTCTTTAATATTACAGCCAAACTTCCTTCGGGTGTGTGGGACTTGTAGTGTAAGGCCAATTAAACACGAAACTTCCCCAGTCAGTTGAGGATCGGGGGCGATGGCAGTGTGTTACGTGAGAGACTGCGGGCTTATGGGAAACTGATGAAGTGTGTTGCTATCGGGAGGACACACTTGATGGCTCCAGGGAAGTTGTGGCGGGGGAGCGAGTGTACTCTTGAATTCAAGAGGAATGTTAAGGTGTGTAATGATATGCCTGTTGGGGTGATTCAAGGCAGTACGATAGATTGTAGATCTCCCTTTGTTATATGATCAGCTTGCAGGTTTTTGCTCTCAGAATTATACGTACGCCTTTCGTACTCTTTTATCTCCCAGAATTGTGAGTTTTGGATATCTTCCGCTATGAGGAACAGCCTCGAAAAGACCCAGTGGCCTGTTGCTGTTCGAATTTCCCTTTCGTGTTCCTTTGTACTCTCTCTCTTAGTTCAGGGTGGAGCTCCGAGTGGAGTTTCAGAGGCGAGTCACTGGGTGGGTGTGTGTATATAGTGGAGCACTTTACCTCGAGGGTGTGTTTATTTCTCACGTTGAAGGCTCCAGTCACGGACAGAAGGCCACATCAAGGCCAGGGCCTTGATTGAATTATGAAACGGAAAAAGAAAAGACGAGAGAAAGTATTTACGAATATTTAAGAAAGTAGAAAAGAAAACCTGTCTTATGAAATGTCTACCCATTCCACAGTTCCCCCCGCATTATCGTCTACCCATTCCACAGTTCCTCCCGCATTATGGTCCACCCATTCCACAGTTCCTCCCGCATTATGGTCCACCCATTCCACAGTTCCTCCAGCATTATGGTCCACCCATTCCTCAATTCCTCCAACATTATAGTTCACCCTCCCTCTGGTCCCTCCAGCAGACTACTTCCTGTGTTCCCCATAACGAACATGTCCGTTTCGTTCTGGTATCTGCAGATATATATAGAGAGATAACACGCTAAGGAGAATTACTCTCTGTTTTTTCAAATCTTTCCATAATTTACGAGTGGTTCACTCTATTAACGTGTTAATTAATTTTCGTTCACGAACGGCCATTAAACTTTAGCCTAATTTATAGGGAAGAGCTTACCGCTAACAGCCTGCCGTTAACGATGGTGCTAACAACTCATTAAGCGTCTGGCTAGAGCACCACTTTCCACGTTGCATAATGATTAAGATGAACCTCGTATGGGAGAGGGTTTTGCATAGGGGGGCGTCCGTGCTGGGGAGGGAGAAGTGATGTTTATGATCTGTGAGTAAACAGACGAAGTTGCCAGAGCCAGCGGAGTGTCGTGTTGGGAGTGAGGGACTGATAAGAAGGGCGTAGATAAAGAGATATGTGCGGTCCGGGAAGTTACTAGAATACAAACATAAGTTTCATTTCGGGTTGACGCGTCTGTCTGGCTGTCACCCGCCTTAGTCCCATGGCCATCCCCAACCACCCCCCCATTTCACACACACACACACACACACACACACACATACACACACACACACACACACACACACACACACACACACACACACACACACACACACACACACACACACATACACACACACGCACGCGCGTGCGCCGTTTTCCATGTAGCGATGTAGCACTAGGAATAGAATAAGAACGGCCTCATATGCTTGAGAGAGAGAGAGAGAGAGAGAGAGAGAGAGAGAGAGAGAGAGAGAGAGAGAGAGAGAGAGAGAGAGAGGTTACTGGCTGTGTGGGTGTGTTGTGGGTGAGGGATGGTCGGGGTGTCGCTCTGCCCTCTCTCCTTGGTTCCCTAACCTGCCCCATTACCAGACTCACTCGTGCACACCACATTATCCTCGTCTCGTCCACACCCCTTAACCTGTCCACGCCCACACCCATTATCCTGGCCACGCCCACTCCACTTGTCCTGTCCTGTCCACACCCACACTTTTCATCCTGCTCACGCCCACACCCTTTATCCTGACCACTCCCACACCCCTTGTCCTGTCCACGCCCACACCTTTCATCCTGGCCACGCCCACACCCCCTGTCCTGTCCACGCCTATACCCGTTATCCTGGCCACTCCCACACCCCTTGTCCTGTCCACGCCCACACTCTCTGTCATCCTGGCCACGCCCACACCCCTTGTCCTGTGCACGCCCACGCCCTTTATCCTGGCCACTCCCACGCCCCATGTCATCCTGGCCTCGCCCTGTATCAAGATTATACCACGAGTGGTCTTAATGGTTCGCCTAACTTCCTAAATACGTTTATAAACCCTTCATCATGGCCAAGGTCACACCCATCCACCTGGCCTCCCCGGCCCATGGCCATGGCCACACCCGTGTACCTCCTCTCCCCGTGACCCTGGCCACCCCAGCAGAGCGCGTAACCCGCCCGAGTTGACCCCAGACAGAAGACCGTCCTTGGACCAGTCTCTCTCTCGCTCCGTGTTGATTGTCCGTCAGTCATTGCTCGATAGGTTGATGGTGTGGCTCCTTTCCTGCACGTCCCTGTGATCCCATTGGGACTCGTGTTTGCACTCCCGTTCATTTCTCATTCATCCTCTGACTGTACAGATGTACACACGCGCTGAGATGGTCTCCTGTCATCATTGGAAGATGTCGCTAGAATGTAGCGGGGAGAAAGAAAAAGAAAAAAGAGAACGAAAGAAAAATTTATCAGTCGACCGTTCCAGTGGGCCACCGGAACCGAGAATAACCTGCTTCCTGATATAGTTTCAACTGCCTCGGAGAGAGAGAGAGAGAGAGAGAGAGAGAGAGAGAGAGAGAGAGAGAGAGAGAGAGAGAGAGAGAGAGAGGAAAAAAAGCTGGTACAAAAGGCTGGACGGAAACAAACACGACTATTATGGAAGGGAAACACGAAATATCCAGAAGTCATTATGTTCGGTGACCTTAACCTTCCACCAGAACAACCGTTGCCTCCTCCTCCTCCTCCTAGATTGTGGTTGGCAGGATTTTGTTAACCTTCAGGACGGAAGGAGAGGCGAAACATCTGATGACTTTTGGAAACATCACACTCTCACTGGTACCGTTGTGTGTGCCCCCAACATCGTTCCTCAAGTTGTTGTTGTTTGAGATTAAACCTCCATACAACTCAGGAGGTGCGGGTCCTACAACTCAGGAGGTGCGGGTCCTACAACTCAGGAGGTGCGGGTCCTACAACTCAGGAGGTGAGGGTCCTACAACTCTGGAGGTGCGGGCCCTACAACTCAGGAGGTGCGAGCCATACAACTCAGGAGGTGCGGGCCATACAACTCAGGAGGTGCGGGCCCTACAACTCAGGAGGTGCGGGTCCTACAACTCAGGAGGTGCGGGTCCTGTTACTCAGGAGGTGCGGGCCCTACAACTCAGGAGGTGCGGGTCCTACAACTCAGGAGGTGCGGGTCCTATACCCTAGGACGGCCGCCGGTGGTGAGGGACCTAAGCACTGGGCCTAGTGAGGTTGGGGCTTGTTATCCCACCCAGCTCCCCTACGAGAGCCAGGCTCCCTCCTCGTTCCTCAAGATGGACGAGATCTTGAAGGTAGGTAGGAGTGAGGGCTTGGCCAACGAGGATAATCTTGTTATCAGTGATCAGAACTGATCCCAACAACTGATAATCTACTCAGACCGTTTTCTCTAACGTGCATTTGAGAGCTTCTATGATTTAGACATAGAAAACCGTGTATGGGATGGTGGCTGAGCTATTCTTATGGCTAACTTTCTCTTGGTGGAACATTCAAGGCGAGTCAAAAATCAACATAAAATGTCAGACGAAAATAATCGTGAATATCATAAAGAAAAACACCGCGACCCTTCTTGGTCAAGAGACGGCTCACCTTATCTCCAGCAAGCATCGCGAGAGTATATTATGGACTCGCAGTGAAGGAGGTCAAGAACGAGGTGGAAAAATGCGTGCAAAGGTCACCGGACCAGCCTAGTCGCGACGTCAGCCCGACCGATCAAAGGAATAAGAGTGCGGGTGGGTCTTGATGGAGCTGTGGAGGGGAGGCTGGCACGACGCATTCGGGGGTCGGAATGAACGATCAGGGGATGGAGGAGGAAGAGGAGGAGGGGGGGTCATGGGGTCACCTGAATTCACGAACTCAACGAGGCCAGATGTGTCGTGGTCCCTCGTCCCATAATTGCGAGGGGAGGAAGTGTTTGCCTCGAGGGCGGACCACAGACTTTATTCCCATCAGATCTTCCCTAATTATGGCTGGGTTTAGGAGAGAGGCAAAGGTTAAGGGTGAATGTCCTGGTAAAACAGTTCGGGAGGGCTTGGCTTCGTCTGGTGCACCACGTCGTCTGCCTGGCGGAGCACCAGCAGCAGCAGCAGTCGCTAAAAAAAGTATATATATTTTTTGAGAACAGCCATTTATGGTGGTCACGGTTTCGCACGGTTGATGTTAAGAGCCATATTTATCCCTCTTTTTTTCCACATGGAATTCATGATATGGTATCATGCGAGTGAAATTATGCTATTGACTGGTTATCTGTATGATTAGTAACACAGGTGTAGCTTAGATGATAAATTCTGGTGTTTACGCTGCAGGTGTGGGTGAGTTGATGGGTGTGTATCACTACATCATCTTTACATCCACATTTTTTTTTTTTTCGGCATGAGGCCACACTGACGTGGTATTCTGTTGGTGGCCACGTTGGGCATGAGGCCACACTGACGTGGTATTCTGTTGGTGGCCACGTTGGGCATGAGGCCACAGTAACATGGTATTCTCTTGGTGGCCACGTTGGGCATGAGGCCACAGTAACGTGGTATTCTGTTGGTGGCCACGTTGGGCATGAGGCCACAGTAACATGGTATTCTCTTGGTGGCCACGTTGGGCATGAGGCCACAGTAATGTGGTATTCTCTTGGTGGCCACGTTGGGCATGAGGCCACAGTAACGTGGTATTCTCTTGGTGGCCACGTTGGGCATGAGGCCACAGTAACATGGTATTCTCTTGGTGGCCACGTTGGGCATGAGGCCACAGTAACATGGTATTCTCTTGGTGGCCACGTTGGGCATGAGGCCACAGTAATGTGGTATTCTCTTGGTGGCCACGTTGGGCATGAGGCCACAGTAACGTGGTATGCTGTTGGTGGCCACGTTGGGCATGAGGCCACAGTAACGTGGTATTCTCTTGGTGGCCACGTTGGGCATGAGGCCACAGTAACATGGTATTCTCTTGGTGGCCACGTTGGGCATGAGGCCACAGTAACGTGGTATTCTCTTGGTGGCCACGTTGGGCATGAGGCCACAGTAACATGGTATTCTCTTGGTGGCCACGTTGGGCATGAGGCCACAGTAACGTGGTATTCTGTTGGTTGCCACGTTGGAGGAGGCCACAGTATCGTGGTATTCTGTTGGTGGCCACGTTGGAGGAGGCCGCTGCCCGCAAACCTACCAAGCCATATCACATGGTGTCTGCTCTGGTCCCATTTCCAGGGACTTATTATACATCTTTCCCGTCGTGCTGTCTATGTTGGTTCTGGTGGTTGCTGGCATGTTTGGCGTGTTTTGTTCAGTCAGCTGAGACGGCACGGAAAGCTTTCTCAAAAATTCGTAAATACTTTCCCCTTGTCTTTTCTTTTTCTGTTTAATAATTCTCATTATGTTTCAGTTAAGGCCCGGCCTTGATGTGGACTTTTATCCGTGGCTGGAGCCTTCAACATGCTAGAGACTGAGTGTGAACGAATGTGGCTTTTTTTGTCTGTTTTCCTGGCGCGGGAAACAGCGATCAAGTATAACATATATATATATATATATATATATATATATATATATATATATATATATATATATATATATATATATATATATCCTAGCCTGAGCCAAGTATCCATTTTATCGACCATCCCCCTAGGGGTGTGGATGAACAGCTGGGTTGACTGTGGACCGACTGCCACAGCCAGAATTGGAACCCCATGCGCTCGACCGTGGGGCGGCTACTTTTCGCGCCGATTTTGATTTCTGTTGGTAATCATCTCTGCGGTCTTCCGTGCCTCCCGTGCTAATAGGGGAACTGTCACCGAGTGGAGGTTGGAGGCTGATCCCTTCCAGGATTTCCCACGTTTATGTTATAATACACGTACGTAAACAGGTCAGTAATGGCAGGCATAGCCTGTAGTTTAGACCCTTTACCGCGTCAGGCGGGGCTGTGAGAGTTCTCACGCTTTCCAGTTCACTGATATCGTGCGCCGTGAGAGGTGATGGTGGGTGGTACTACAGGCCAATATTCTCTTCGGGGCGAGTGGAAGTGTCTGGAAGAGCCTCATCACGGCTTGTTCCTTTCGCCTGGAAGCCCCGGGAATTGTTTTTTCTCGCAGGAAGAGGCAACTGTTGCTGTGTTCGCTGAAGGTAAGGTCGCCAGGCATTGGTACTACGAGGTCTGGCACCTTGTCTCACGGACGCTGAAGGTAAGGTCGCCAGACTTTGGTACTACGAGGTCTCGCACCTTGTCTCATGGACGCTGAAGGTAAGGTCGCCAGACATTGGCACTACGAGGTCTCGCACCTTGTCTCACGGACGCTGAAGGTATGGTCGCCAGACATTGGTACTACGAGGTCTCGCACCTTGTCTCACGGACGCTGAAGGTGTTGCTTCCGGGATGCTTTCTTGGGGGCCCAGCCATAGCTTCACCTCCCACTCTTCCCTTTCCCCTACAATGTGCACGTACACAGGAGAATTGGAGACACTATATAAGAAAAACTAGATATGAGACGTTGAGATAGGTAATATCACACACACACACACACACACACACCCAGCGTGCCTGATTACATTTCAAATTCGGTGGTGAAGGTGCGTGCCGGGCCCCAGCCGCATCTGCTCGCGTCGTCCTGTGGTCATTTCATCTCCCACATGGAAATCAGATTATTTTATTTCCCGTGGCTGGACTCATCGCCATCCGGGTTTAGAGGGAAGTTCATTTACCTGATAATGAGAAAAGGTAATAACGAAATCCACTCGTGCATCGCTGCTGCATGACTTGTGTGTGTGTGTGTGTGTGTGTGTGTGTGTGTGTGTGTGTGTGTGTGTGTGTGTGTGTGTATGTATATGTGTGTGTGTATATGATTGTCGCTTTCTCCCTCTCTCTCATTGCAGTGACGTTTGGCAGTCGTGCGTGTCTTGCCCTTGCTGGCTGGAAGTCATACCCTGGTACACAAAAACTCGTCCATACCGTCGTCATGGGAGGGAGGGGGTTAGCTCACCTCACCAACCTCGGCGTCTCCAGCCAGATTCATCCCCCCCTCCTGTTTTGATCTCCGTGCTCGACCTCCATCATCATCATGTTGTACTTGCTTCATGGTTCATAGGTCCTGTCCCCGCGCTGCATGCGCTCGCCGTCGATCCTCCCAGCCCTTGATGGCTGACTGTTTGTTGTTAACTGCATCATCCGCTTATTTCAGCCTCCCCAGTTACTGATCCCTTAAGTTATAGTGTCCCAGGGTTAGCCTTGAAGGCTTCGTGCTGTCTCTAGAGTACCTTTTTAAGTTCTCGTACCGTCCCTGGGTCTTGCCAAAGTTCTCGTAACCCCTTGCCTTAAGTTCTCGTACCGTCTCCCTGGGACTCGCCCTAAGTTCTTCTCGCCCCGGCCTTAGCGTCGCGTCCCGTCCCCCTCCAGAGTTTCCGTGAGTTTCCGTGAGTCAGACCAGCAAGGTGGCGGCGGCATAAGGCCAGCGAGGTAACTCCCGGATGGACCAGTCAGTCCTCTCGTACATCTTACACTGGAGAGAGAGCCTCTCTCTCTCTCTCTCTCTCTCTCTCTCTCTCTCTCTCTCTCTCTCTCTCTCTCTCTCTCTCTCTCTCTCTCTCTCACAAACATTATCCAGGACCTTCGGTGTTTGCAACAGATACCGGTGTTACACCAACGGATACGCCAACAACGAACGTAGAGTTCTCGAGTGAAAGAACTACGTGTATACATACACACGTCCTTGGAAATCTCTTAGCTCCAGTTTCCGTCCGTGGCGGCACCGCAATTAGCCTCTACTCCCACAGTCCACTGCCTCGCGCCCCTTACTCCCACAGTCTACTGCCTCGTGCCCCTTACTCCCACAGTCTACTGCCTCGTGCCCCTGACTCCCACAGTCCACTGCCTCGTGCCCCTTACTCCCACAATCTACTGCCTCGCGCCCCGTACTCCCACCGTCTACTGCCTCGTGCCCCATACTCCCACAGTCTGCTGCCTCGTGCCCCTTACTCCCACAGTCTACTGCCTCGAGCCCCTTACTCCCACAGTCCACTGCCTCGTGCCCCTTACTCCCACAGTCTACTGCCTCGTGCCCCTTACGTAGCTGATGAGCCACGTACGTCATTAAATCATTAATAAGACCATCACGTTTGTCGACGGTGGCGCTTGCGATAGAATGAAGCCGAACATGTTAAGATCACCGAGGACCGCAAACATTATTGTGATGACCAGAGTATAATAAGCCAGACACAGAGAGACCCCCCCAGTCCACTTAGGAGGATCAGGTTTGGCTGACAAATATTCCTATCCAGCTGTTGACTGTGGGCTTCACATAACGCGGGGGTTGTCACCCACGACCAAGTGACGCTATAGATACTGGAGACTTAAGAGCTCACCCAAGAAAGAGGGGGAATCTAAACCCATATGCTTCAGCAAGGCAGATGACGGTGGCAGGCAGAAATCATGTGATCTAATCGCGTTAAAAGAACGTTAATGATGCGAAAAGTTTCACTTGCCCCTGATTGACGTGTAGACTCACGCATTACTCTCAGCCTTTACAGTCAGCCAGTTGTTGCCAGTCAAAGAGAGAGAGTGAGAGCAGGACGTGCCATTAAGTCGGTAGGATAGACTCCATTCCCCCGGGCTCATTACTTTTCCATTCGCTCCTCACACACACACACACACACACACACACACACACACACACACACACACACACACACACACACACACACACACACACCAAAAAAAACATCCTTCGCTTCATTTGCCGCTGCCACCCACCCACCCCCACCTGAAGATGGAATGAGATTCCCGAAATACCACATATTCGTGAGGTCCCATCCCTTGAATAGCACCTGAGTTGGGGCACACACGGACCACAACCTCACCGAAATTAAGGGTCTCATGCTCTCTACCGAAGGTGTTGGGTGTGTGTGTGTGTGTGTGTGTGTGTGTGTGTGTGATGGCTGTGTGTGTGCGGTGCGGGGGAAAGAGTTTTACGTTTGTGTTATCCTGTCTCTTAACCATGTTTATAAGTACCATGTTTGTACCTCTACACACACACACACACACACACACACACACACACACACACACACAAGCCAGGTGTAGGTGCCATTTTCTTTTTTAGTGATTCCTTGTATCAAACTTTCCCCCACTGTGTCGTCCACCTGAGCATTCTTAAGCCGTCTGACTCATCACCTGTCATTATCTGTGTGTCACATATTTCCGGCTCCTCGCTTGTCCTACTGTAGAAAAGAAGATAGGCTTATCACGCCCCTGACCCCTATGATTACCACATTCACTCTTAATCCTTGTGGCCTTTTGGTTGAAGATATTCAGATAATGAATAGGAGTAGAAACCATGTCCCTCCGTTCCCACGACTTCCCTGATGTCGACACCTCATCAGCTTTCATGGCAGAAGAGATACTGATAGTTTTTTATTTCTTTTTAAAAACCAGGATGTGCGGAATGTGTCTTAAGGTATGAGATAAGATAAGATGACACATAGAGATTATATAGATTGGACATGGCTGTCACCTCCGCTTCAGTGGAACCGTAAAGTTTCCTGGTAAATAATTGGTGATGATTGCAGGTAGGATGTTTAATGGGCTCTTTGTTTTTATGCATAGTAGCGCACCAATGGATTTCAGATGTAACTTAGTCTCTCTCTCTCTCTCTCATGGCTGTCGTGCCAGTTGGAAGTGTTTTCTGAGTGTAAGTTGGGGGACGAAGCTCGCTATGATTCTACAAGTATATGTATTGTGACATACCACACCCTTCGGCACTCCAGGAAGTACAGCCTCGAGTAATCTAAGTCCCTTTCCCATGTCGATATGGTCCGTGGAAAATTTCTGAACACTTTTTCAGTTTTTCAGTTTCCTCTGCCTTTTTAGGATGATGCAAGAACACCAATATTTTGTTGGTGAGAGAACATTTTCTTCCCATGTCTTGAAGGTCCGCAGGATCCATCCGTCCATCCCTCTGGTGGAGGCAACTGTAATTATGTTCGCTAAAGGTCAGGTGGTTAGACGTTTATTACTCTTAAGGTTTTTCACGGTATTCATTATGTTTATGTCCGTTGGTTTACTCAGTATTTTTCCCCCTATACCGAAGGATTTGATATTTGTCCACTTTGAAAACATGTTCTCAGTGACCCAGTGGAAGACTACATTCAAGTCCCCTTGTTGCCCTTCAGCGTCCTCTCCTGGCCTGATTTTCATACTTTCAGTTTCATCTGCAAAATCTGATATGAAACTATGGCTTGCGTCAGTGTCAGACATAAGAATGAGGAACAGGAGAGGTGCAAGTACAGTTCCTTGGGGCAGTGAGCTTTTTACTGTGGCGGTGCTGGAGGTGGCATGGATTACATGAGCATGTTGACATCCGTTAGTATAAGAAGTTTGTGTATCCATCTTCCAATTTGATCGGTTATTCCTATCTTACGTATTGTATGTGCTGTGACGCCGTGGTTATATGTATAAAAATGCTCTTTCAAAGTTTATGTGAATCAACATTAGCATTTTGTGAGTTCTCCAGAGCCATAACAGTCTTATAGTAATCATGCAATTGGGAGAGGCAAGATCTTCCCTCCCTAACACCATGTTGTCCTGGGTGCTGTAGATCGTTCGATTCCATAAATTCAGTGACTTTGCCTCGTGAGACCTTCTCGAGGGTTTTCAGTAATGTGTGACGATAGTGTTATCGGTCGATAGTTTATTGGGATTGCATTACTTCCACCTTTGTGGAGTGGGGCGATGCGAGTCGGTTTCAAACTCTCGGGGATGGTCCCTGAATGTGGTAGACTCTTGCTCCGGAGGATATCTTATGTAGCGCAGGAGGTGGTATTATGTATGTCTCTGTGAAGAATCAGGAGTTCCAGGAGTCCAGTCCTGTGGCACAGTGCATGGGCATACTCTCACGTGGCCTGGGCATTCGTGTGGTGAGGTGATGTTATCCTCTGTATTTAGCACGGGAGGATTGCTGCTTTAGGAAGAAGTGTGTCTGGTCGTTTATGTCCAAGGTGGGTCTGGCTTCCTGAATACTAATTCATGTTGCTTTTGTAGACTTCGATCTTTTAACAGTCATCTGTAACAGTATCATCATCTCTATAAGGGGATCCCAATGGCTAAGTGGTCTTCGACCTGCGTTTTGCATATTTTGGGGTATTTCATATTTCATCAATGGTTCCTTTTTTTTCCCCTCCCCTTTTTTTCTTGTGTATCGCAATACTGTTTTGCCCGACCCAACCAGGAGAGGCAGTCTCGCCTGCGTGCTGGTATGTGTTCGGCCATGGTCCGTGCGTGAGACCAGCAGGTGCAGGGGCGGCCTTCTGTAAGCCGATAACATAGGTACACCCTCTCGCCTTTCCCCAAGAACGGCCCAGTCGTTACCCCACTCCATGATGCGTAGGGGATGGCCGTGTGTTCCTATGAGTAGTGTGTCCTTGGAGGAATGTTCCCCCGTTTGCCGATGGTCAGGGAGTGAGAGGTCCTGTAACCTGTTGGCAAATGGGATAGTATTAATTGATGGTAGCGAGCGGAGAGGGCGGTCACGGAGTGTGGCCATGCTCACCTGCATGTGGTGTGGTGGACCCATGATCGCTCACTGACACGCGACTGACTTGGTCCCCGGGAACTCCCTAGCACGACCGCGATCGCTCACCGACACCGCTATGTGCAGGACGGGTCATTCAGCGACACACAACGCTACAGACCACCGATTAATCACCGACGCACGGGGCGGTGTTCGGGGCGCAGGTGTGTGTGTGTGTGTGTGTGTGTGTGTGAGCGTGTGTGTGTGTGTGGCTATGTCCGTCCGCTGTGCTTAGGGAAGGATTGTCAAAAGACGGGCGACGCTGCTAAGAGAAAATGTCGGTCAGCGACGGTTTGCTGGCCAACGCGGCAACGCTACGATCGTCTGCCTACACGCCACGGGCGCGGAGGACGAGTGTGATGCGACATGCGAGGCTTTAGTAGGTGTTGGTGGTGGTGTGGTCGGGTGAGGTGTGCTGGAGCCAGGTAATAAGGGGTGGTGGAGGTGGTAGCGAGGGAGGAAGACGTATGGGTGACATCCTGTTGGAGGAGTGGTAGGGGTGTAGAGTTTCCTTCCCCTCTCTCTCTCTCTCTCTCTCTCTCTCTCTCTCTCTCTCTCTCTCTCTCTCTCTCTCTCTCTCTCTCGCCTATTGCTTCACACCTCCCGACCCTTTGTTGTGTCCCGGCCTCGCAGTGTCACCTCTTTATATGCCCAGGCCTCACAGTGTCGCCTCTTTATATGCCCCCGGCCTCACAGTGTCACCTCTTCATATGCCCCCGGCCTCACAGTGTCGCCTCTTTATATGCCCCGGCCTCACAGTGTCACCTCTTTATATGCCCCGGCCTCACAGTGTCACCTCTTTATATGCCCCGGCCTCACAGTGTCACCTCTTTATATGCCCCGGCCTCACAGTGTCTGGCTTTTAGATTATTACATCAACTTATGTCTTGGTCAGTTAGTCTACACCCATGGGAATGAAAACTTCTGCTTTATTCTTAGTTATTATAAATATAAGTGTAAAATACCCTCCACTGTTATAGAATGTTTAGTTTATCCACTATGGCAACGCTGCATCAGTCTTGTGCCACTGGAGCAGTGCCAGTGGACGAAAACCCAGCTGGAACTGTATATGAAGCAGTCTGCGTACATGATGGAGTTCTCTGACCTAACCACATAAATTATCAGTGTATCGGTGGACGATAGTGCTCAGTCATTGGTCACAGAGTATGGGTTATTGAGGCTTTGTGTGTGTGTGTGTGTGTGTGTGTGTGTGTGTCTGTGTCTGTGTGAAGTCTGGGACCACCGCCCTGTACATGGATAACGAGAGGTTGGGACCCCGCCTGCTGTTTTCCTCATGCCGTAGCATAATGGGTAGTAAATAAAGATAATTGCCTTATTTCCGATCACGTCGCCTACCCCATTTGAAGTTATTGCCGATCACGTCGCCGACCCCTTCTAAAGTTATTGGCGATCGTGGCTTGACCCCTTCTAAAGTTATTGGTGATCGTGTCGTTGACCCCTTCTAAAATTATTGGTGATCGTGTCGTTGACCCCTTCTAAAGTTATTGGTGATCGTGTCGTTGACCCCTTCTAAAGTTATTGGCGATCGTGTCGTTGACCCCTTCTAAAATTATTGGTGATCGTGTCGTTGACCCCTTCTAAAGTTATTGGCGATCGTGTCGTTGACCCCTTCTAAAATTATTGGTGATCGTGTCGTTGACCCCTTCTAAAGTTATTGGCGATCGTGTCGTTGACCCCTTCTAAAATTATTGGTGATCGTGTCGTTGACCCCTTCTAAAGTTATTGGCGATCGTGTCGTTGACCCCTTCTAAAATTATTGGTGATCGTGTCGTTGACCCCTTCTGAAGTTATTGGCGATCGTGTCGTTGACCCCTTCTAAATTGACCCCTTCTAAAATTATTGGTGATCGTGTCGTTGACCCCTTCTAAAGTTATTGGCGATCGTGTCGTTGACCCCTTCTAAAATTATTGGTGATCGTGTCGTTGACCCCTTCTGAAGTTATTGGCGATCGTGTCGTTGACCCCTTCTAAATTGACCCCTTCTAAAATTATTGGTGATCGTGTCGTTGACCCCTTCTAAAGTTATTGGCGATCGTGTCGTTGACCACTTCTAAATTGACCCCTTCTAAAATTATTGGTGATCGTGTCGTTGACCCCTTCTAAAATTATTGGTGATCGTGTCGTTGACCCCTTCTAAAGTTATTGGCGATCGTGTCGTTGACCCCTTCTAAATTGACCCCTTCTAAAATTATTGGTGATCGTGTCGTTGACCCCTTCTAAAGTTATTGGCGATCGTGTCGTTGACCACTTCTAAAGTTATTGGTAATCGTGTCGTTGACCCCTTCTAACTTTAATACTGATCCCGTCGTTGACCACTTCCAAGAATTATTACCGATCGCGCCTCTGGCTCCCTTCAGCACTATTACCGATCGCGCCTCTGGCTCCTTTCAACACTATTACCGATCGCGCCTCTGGCTCCCTTCAACTCTATTACCGACCGCGCCTCTGGCCTTTAGTATCACCTCGCATTGGCTCAAGACGTTCTTAGCAACCATTACACACAACACTCAGGAGTGGACACACCCCTCCCCCTTAAGTTGTTATTGCAGAGTGCGGTGAGGTAGGTGCCACTGAGTGAAGCATGCTGTGTCGGCTCACTGTGGCCAGGGTCTAGGAATACGTGGTCTGTACGGATGTGGTGTACGTGTGTGTGTGTGTGTGTGTGTGTGGCAGCTCAAGCCTCGGCGTGCCTGGGGGGTAGGGTGTGGGGTGCTGTTGCTTGGTGATGTATGGTGCGTCGTATGAGAGGAAGCGATGGAGGGAGAGAGAGAGGTGGAGAGGAGGAGGACGTGAGGGAAGCAGAGAGAGAGAGAGAGAGAGAGAGGCGGGGGTTGTGAAATGATGGTTGGGTGTAGGGGTTCATTGTGTTAAGGGTGGAGGGTTCATTACTTAATGCAGCGACCTCATTTATGGGGCAGTGATGGCCATGAATACCGTCCAGGGGACTGACAGACAGACAGACAGACAGAGACAATTATTCGAAAAAGTGGTCGTTCAGTTACTGCTAATTTTGGACTCCCAGCATCACATAAATTCTAATTTGCCTCATCCATAATTGCAGTGAAGCCGTAAAGCGTCATACACCCCCATAGTATAAAACCCTCAGTAATGTATTTCTTTCGACTCCATAGAGAAACTATTTATTAATGTCGAGTTGTGTTATCTTTCCCCGGGTATTCCCCAACACCAGGGGTTGGAGACAGACCCTCGATTTTCATTTGTGCCGCGAGAGAGGCGAATTTACTCTGCGCTGCTCCCCTGTGCTGGTGGTGGCACGGAAGAGGATGCAGAGTGTACGAAAGGTCCCGGGGACTGGACTGGGTGGCATAATGGTAACGTTGTAAATAAAGATTAGGCAACATTGAATATATTGTCCAGCAATTTGCATGGTAAATGAAGTTTATAACAGTTAAAGAACAACGATCATATTACATTACATGTCAGTATATATATATATATATATATATATATATATATATATATATATATATATATATATATATATATATATATATAATGTGTGTGTGTGTGTTCCTATGAGTCCACGGGCATAGGAATATCTTGATCACGCGCAAAATTGTGATCCTTTCCAATATGTGTGTGTGTGTGTGTGTGTGTGTGCATATATAAAGTACAGTAAACAGACGAGATAATTTTCAATAATAGGAGGTAGAATATTGTTCTAGATGAGAAATACTCACAGTTACCATGTAAATGTCTGGCGGGAATCAACCCCTGCAGTCGCTTGTCCTCCCACAGCCAGGTGTATAATGTAGGAGGGTGCGGGAGTGGCTTTCATGGCATGGTTTTGCTCTGAACGTTACCCACTGGCGGGCGGGCGGGCGGAGGAGGGGGCCAAACTCCCGTGAGTAGCCGTAATCTCCACGACCACCAGCAGCGTATGGACGGGGTTAGGCGCGCGCCTCGAAGTGGTGGATGGAGGTGGGTCGGTAACCCCACCAGCTCAGCCGTGACGCGACCCACATCTGAAAAAAAAAAAAAAAGTTATTGAACAACTAGAAACCCACTTCACGTGTCAAGGAATTTTATTGCTCGTAAATTTCACTAATATAAACCTAATAAACTATAGTGCTGTTAGTAGAAGAGCGAAGGACCCCCTTTTTTTTGCGGCGTTTAAGAATGACTTTTGATGTTTTGTCTTTGTTTATGGAAGTTTTTGTTATTTTTTTTGATGTTTGATGGGGAACGGAGTGATGTACTTGTTTGTCCTTGATGATACATGTTTTGTCGTCCGTGATGTACATGTCCGTGATGTCTGGCTCGGTATCCACGGAACACTGGTGGGGGATCAAGTACAGACAGACACAGTCTCTTCTCTCATTCACAAACATCCCTACCGACGAGGTGACTGGAACGTGTCCATTCAGAGCCCCGCTATCACACACACACACACACACACACACACACACACACACACACACACACACACGCACCGTCCCTCCCTCACTGAACACGATCAAGAGACTCATTCCCCTTCCCTTCCTCATCCAGGATGGATGGATGGTGTGCCGGTCTGAGTCGTGCTGCTCTGTACGTGTCGTTGTCGTCTTGTGTTTCTCTCTCTCTCTCTCTCTCTCTCTCTCTCTCTCTCTCTCTCTCTCTCTCTCTCTCTCTCTCTCTCTCTCTCTCTCTCTCTCTCTCTCTCGTAGGGTCGACGGGAGGACCTGAAAGTATAGGTAGACTGGGTCTGTCCGTACGCGTGGATGCGTCTGGGATCTCGCCTGGCACATTGACGTAGGTTATTAGGTTTATGTGGTAGTCCCGGGAAGTCGGTGTGTTCGTGGTGGTGTGTCCCCCGTGTGTAAGACAGGTGTGTCTTTAGTGTTGCTCCAGTTGGGTCTGAGATGCGTGGCAACAGCACCATGGTCAGGTGTGTGTGCGTGCGTGTGTGTGTGTGTTTGTTGGGGGAGGTGCTAGCTGAGACCCCGGATGTTTGTGTGTTTACGGGGAGGGGAAGGGAAGGACCTGTACAGTGATAGGATACATCCTGGTGCTTGACTACTGCAGTATACATAATTCGTGATGCCATGTATGCTTTACAGTGGTTCCCCATACACTGTGACCTTTACAATGGATGGGTTCGAATCCTGGGCGCGGTAGTCCGCCCACACTTAACCCAGGTGATTAACCTCCTATTGGGGCTAGTTGATAAATGGATACCTAGCTGGAGGGTATATGTGTGTGTGTCTGTGTGTGTGTGTGTGTGTGTGTGTGTGTGTGTGTGTGTACCGGACGGCAATCATACCCTTGTCCTAAAGGCACACAAGGCTCGTGCCTTTGACAAGCTTCCGTTCCTTCACCCGCATATTTCGTCCTTGTCTAAAAAGAAAGACATTTCGTTCTTGGAACCTGGCCATGGTTCAACCCCTCCCTTTCGACCACTGTCCCATTCCTCCCACTGCAGCTATCTCCACAAAGTTTTCGGAACTCGCCTCGACACTTCCTTAAAACATTTAGAAAGTCATTCCCTTCTCTCACATCAACCAATAAAGCTTTCACTGGGCGAGGTCTGCGGGTGATCTTCTGTATGTGACTTTGCTTGGGTCCCTTCCTCTCAGAAGTTAGGATGAGTAGTTATCAGGGTGTTTTAGATAGGGAAAGATTTAGCAGGCTTTCCATATCGTACAGAAGGTCTCAACTAGATGTAGCTTATGGTCATCAGGTCTGGTCGCCGTTCCTAGAGAAGCACAAAGAGCTGATATAAAAGGTCCAGAGGAGGGCAACAAAGATGGGATAAGAATTAAGAGAGTTGAGTTACAGTAGAGTGCTCGAAGCCTTCCACTTGGGTTACAGTAGAGGGTTCGAAGCCTTCAACTTGAGTTGAGTTACAGTAGAGGGTTCGAAGCCTTCAACTTGAGTTGTAGTTACAGTAGAGGGTTCGAAGCCTTAAGTTCGAGTTGAGTTACAGTAAAGGGTTCGAAGCCTTCAACTTACCCACCCTGAAAGCGAGACGGGTCAAGGGTGACCTGCTCACAACCTTTTGTTTACGCCGGACTGGTGATGTAAACAGTGAACGGTTGTCAGAAGGTTATAGTAACACAAACAACCAGACGACATAACATGAGATTAACCCAGAACTCGATGCGATAAAAGAGATCACGTTGTACTTGCATAGTATGTGAGAGAGATCGGCGAAGGAGCTAGATCAAACGGGAAAGAGGAGGTGGAAAGTATATGTTGAGGAGAGACAGAAGCTCGAGAGGTTGTAACACGAGAGAGAGAGAGAGAGAGAGAGAGAGAGAGAGAGAGAGAGAGAGAGAGAGAGAGAGAGAGAGAGAGAGAGAGAGAGAGGGGGGGGGGGTTCCAGCAGTATCCTGGCCGCTGTCCAATCAGTTGCAGGGAAGGGATGGGTTCTTTTTGAAATGAGTTCTTCTTACCAGACGAGATTTGGACTGCGATAATAACAACCTCGCCGGAAGGTACTTCATCACCCCGCGGTGTTGCCACAGGCTGGCGGGCGGGGGGTCTGAGGACGCCTTTTATGTTATGTGCATAGTTCCCTTCATTTACAATTACTCGAGGACCATTTTCTGAGGAAAAGGCCTGGTGTTCCCCAGGACATTGGTAAAGGCTGCGCTGTTTTCAGTTGCGGGGAAATGGAGACTCCTTTTGAGAGAGAGAGAGAGAGAGAGAGAGAGAGAGAGAGAGAGAGAGAGAGAGAGAGAGAGAGAGAGAGGGTTCTTGGACGAGACTGTACTACGAATTATGCAGCCCCACCAAAGGTAAATTTTCACTTGTGGTGTAACCGCGAGCGGGTTGGAGTCTATTAACACACACACACACACACACACACACACACACACACACACAGGGCACCTGTAATGGTACAGGTTGCGGTTAAGATATGAGGTTTACGTGTGTGTGTATGACAGTGTGTGGTGAGAGCACTTCGTACCATGACTCGCCAGTGTTGTTGTGTGTGTGTGTGTGTGTGTGTGTGTTTAATAATCCCTCACACAGGACGTGAGGCCCCGCACTTATCACGTTAGTGTCGTACGGAGTGAGTCCAGGTGGGTAGGTATTCCATCGCCTCCTCAGCCCGACGCTTGTTTACCTGTCCCACACTCGACCGAACTCGGGGCAACTCCGTGCACTTAGGTTGGTCGAGGGGCCTTTGTGCCTCGCCCTCGCCTTGCCATTATGGGATCGTTCAGGTGCAGGATGTGTTGGTAGTTATGTGCTCAGGAAGTAGACAGGTCGGACATTTTTCTCCTCGTGGACTCGGGGGGGGATTTTGTTCCACACTGCTGCGTTCGGATATTACCTCGCCATTCATGGCGGCCAGACCCATGGTGTATAGAAACAAGTGAAAGGCACCGGGAGTCGTTCATCAGACGTCAAGAGGTGCGGGGCCCGCTGTGTTGACACTCCCAGGAGACGCAGGGAGTAGTGGTTTCCTTTGATTTGTGTGGTCATTGAGTTTGGAGGTGGAAAGTGTTGTCCAATTTCCCGGAGAAGAGAAAAGCGTTTCTGGGCTGGAGGTGGTGATGGTGGGGAATGGGTGTAGGGTAAGGGGGTAGCGGTGGGGCGGCGGGAATGTTGTATGTATGTGCGGGGTCATGGTGTAGGGGTAAGTGTTGGGTTCCCACGGCCATTATACAGGCTAGGGAGGTCTCCACAAAGGGAGGTTCACCAGACAGCTCTCCCGTGTTTACCAACCTTGTGTGTGTGTCTTACCCCAGACCCTCACAGTCTCCGTCACAACCACCATCACTGACCCCAACCCACCACCATCACCAGCGATACAGCCATCACTACACTCACCACTACAGTTCCTCTGACCTGCTCACAAGCTACTAGTACAGCCACCACCACCATCACAGCTACTACCATCTACCAGCACCACCACAACCACCACCCACCACCAGCAGTAGTACAATAACTACCGGCAACTTCACCCACACTCTCACGACCATCATTATCGCGACGCATTGAGTCATTCCAACGGTGTGAACTCACGATCCGGCCAAATATACTGCGTCGCAAGCGTCGTTCAGAGGACGAGTGTAGGAGGGCAGAGGCATGCCTCACAGGTCCACCAGAACGACGGTTGTGGAGCACAGGATGGTCTCTCGTTTAACCCCACATCACTGGACAGACTTGACTGTTCTTACAACCTGACAGCATCATAGGCCAAGAAAACGTGTGCTGCGTTGTTACTACGCCATTATGGGAAACTTTCCCCTGTCGTCACCTGACATTACAATTGTGTGTGTGTGTGGGGGGGGGGTGTGGGGAGCACCTCGGCCAGGGTTGCCGGAGAGAGGGTTGGGTTTTGTGATGAGTTTCCAGAGTGAGGCTGTAATGTGGAAATGCTGGCGTCACCAGGTAATTATTATTATCATGGCGATTAGGATCACCCTGTGAACGGTGGCGCTGAAGGATTACGTAGGTTACCAAGGGTGTGAGTGTGTGTGTGTGTGTGTGTGTGTGTGTGTGTGTGTGTGTGTGCGCGCGACCCCAGTAGACAGGTGATTACAACTTCAGGTGTTAGGGAGTTCGTTGATAGACTCACAGTCATCCCACATGTTGCCCTACATCTGCCAGATGTGTAGAGTGGATACAGTCTCAATAATTCTGGTATGTTATTAGGAATGATACATTGTGGCATGTCTTGCAGCGTCTGTTTATAGCTTCTCTAATGATAAACTCGATTTTCTCACACTTAGATACTGTATCCAGTCTCTGTGTGTCCACATCTCTGCCCCTTTATCCAGTCTGTGTCCACATCTCTTCCCCCTTATCCAGTCTGTGTCCACATCTCTGTCCCTTTATCCAGTCTGTGTCCACATCTCTTCCCCTTTATTCAGTCTGTGTCCACATCTCTGCCCCTTTATCCAGTCTGTGTCCACATCTCTGCCCCTTTATCCAGTCTGTGTCCACATCTCTGCCCCTCTATCCAGTCTGTGTCCACATCTCTTCCCCTACACCTGACTTTTCATATTTATATAACGTTTCTGAAGAGTCTAAGCTGCCATTGTTACATTTGGTTCCTATAATGGAAAGTGGATCTGCTGGTCCTTATTCGCATGTCTTGTACTTGCTTTATGATAATTCTCTAGTTCTTTCCTGATCCATTTTTAACTTGTGTTTGGCATCCCAACATTTGCGTTCAGCAGCCTGTTTGTCTGATGCAGGTTTGGCGAAAACATCAGGTTTACCATGCTCTCGTAGACCTTTGTGTGTGAGGGAATCCACAATAGTTGAATCCCCTTTACCAGGAATGCACGTTCTGCATCTGTATCTGGCGTCAGAGAGAAGCATATTCCATTTTGGCCTTAGTGTATGTAGGGCAGGCAAGTCACACATGAGGACGGCCAGAGAGAATTGATATGTCTGGGGTTTTGTCATTTCTGCAAGCGCTGAGCCTATGGGCACGGCGAACAGTTTGCCTTCGTAAGGGACGGTGCATGGTTATTCATCCCAACGTTTCCTCTCGAATGGGTCACTGGACCGAGTTACAGTGGATGCCCCCCACCTTCAGCCCTCCTCGTGGTTGAGTGAGAAGATCCGTCGGTACATGAAGAGAAACTTGCCTCACGCCGGTGTCAGTCTGGAGATCCTGTTTTGTGTCCACGAACGCTGCGTGAAGGTGAGGATTATGTGTGTGATGGGTTTCTCGCGGGGATTGGTTGCTATGGTGAGATCAGAGGGAGAGTTACCTGCGGGATGTGCTGTTGCTTCCAGATACTGTTGTGGTGAGGGTGTTACTCTAAGATCACTTTGTGGACTTGTGCCAGGGTGTGTGTGTGTGTGTGTGTGTGTGTGTGTGTGTGTGTGTCTATGGACGGTTCCTCTGAGGTAATGTTATTCAGCTTTACCACACAAGAGCTTCGCTCCTGAAATAGATGACAGGACATTCTAACCTAAACACTATCCAGTTGTCTCCACAGAAGATCTCTAGTGGTCTTAGAACAGCCAAGTGTTATTATTCGTATGGCATCGTTTCGCCTTGTTTATCTCTTCGGAAAGAATATAAGACGAAGACCGTCATAGTCTGTATGTGTGTAGTTAAGCGTAGTTTACATTGGACAGTCGGTTTTCTTGTGTCATCGTCATAAATGATATATTCCTGGGTACTCTTTTATTCAATAATGTGGGGCTATATACTTTCTTCCTAGAACCATGGCAACTTGCATGTCTTGTAAGCAGTTCTGTACAAAGGAGTGCAAAGCGTAAGAGGCCGCTGGGTCCACTCGAGACGTCGCTGATAGCGGAAGAGATCAGCAACACAAACCTCAGTGTGGAGAGAGTAATGCTGTAGCCTCCCTGCTCGAGAGGTAATCAAACGTCTGGTTTATTAGGACCGCCACCTACAGTGGGGCAGAGCGGCGTAGTTCAGCTTGCGAGTGTTTGTGGCAACGGGTCAAGGGTGGCGTTTTTTTTACCTCTACCTTGGGTGTTCTGCTGGACACCTGAAGTGGTGGCCCTCGCCAAGCGTTCACTTGGAGTTCATCTTCTGCTCCACTCCTCCCTGAACCTTTGACTTCGTGACGTTCTCCTGACGTTGTCCCGGCGCTCACCAAGCTTGCGCATGGCGTTCACGCCCGTCCCTCCCCGCCTTAGACTGTGTGGTCTGTCTGTGATGTCAGACCTCGTGAAGGCGAGCATTCTTACGCTCCTGTTCCGTCAGGCTATTCCTATGAGCAACACCCATGCAAGAGCGAAAATCCCCAGCAGCTGGGAGCGTCATGGTTGGAACCAGATTAGTGCCCTCTTCCTCCTTTATGGGAGTGGGAGTGGCGACGTGAGGCGAGGGTGGGCCACAGGCGGTGCAGGAGAGTCGTCCCTTCGAGCGGAAGCGCGGGTGGTGACCCGTGGATGGCTCAGGACACCTGTAGGGCGAAGGGAGAAGGAGGGGACTAGGGAAGGAGTGGTGGAGGGGCGAGGGACGAGGGTGGTAGTGGAGCAGCAGTAACAAGGAGAGAGGAGTGAAGGACAGGGAGACTCAGAGGTGAGAAGGTCGGTGTTAGGGCCATCATTGGAGGAGAGTGGGTGATGCCGTGATGAGCGGTGGCAGGTGGGGTGGGGGCGGCGTCACACGCGTCACGCTGCTCAGGAAACGGTCGCACGAGTGCCAGGGGGGTACATCCGCAGCTGCGGGAGGGAGTGGGAGCCCGGGAATTATTGTCGGAGCGGAGCGTCGCACTTAGTGTAGCGGTGGGAGGTGAGGTGTACGCCAGAGAAGCTTCACGCACGCACGGTGTATGTCATGGCATCACGTACGGGTTGGCGGGGAGTCCCGCACGGCAGCGGGCGACGCCTCGAGGGGAGGTTGTGTGCGACACCAGAACACATGGCGATGGAGGCGCACGGGGAATTTTAGCCAGTTGGACATACCATGGCTCACATAGCACTGCGTGGATTGTGAAGGAAAAGGTTTATCCATAATGCTTTGGGTGTGAGGTACGTGCGGAGGTAGATAGGAGGAGATGGAGGGCAGGTGGCAGGGTGTGTGGAGATGGGCAGGTAGGAGATGGTGGGTAGGTGGTAGGGTGTGTGGAGATGGGCAGGTAGGAGATGGTGGGTAGGTGGTAGGGTGTGTGGAGATGGGCAGGTAGGAAGTAGTGGGTAGGTGGCAGGGTGTGTTTAGGTGGGTAGGTAGGAGGTAGTGGGCAGTTAGGTAGCAGGGTGTGTGTAGGTGGGTATGTGCCACGGTGTGTGGAGGTGGGTAGGTAGGAGGTGGTGGGCAGATTGGAGATGATAATAAGTGGGCTAATATCTGGGTGTGGGATCTTGGCACACAGATAGCAACATTCCTGGCTTTGTTTAGGGGTCACACTTCACCCGTGTCTCCCCCACCACCTCCACCCACCACAGGAAGGCATTTCCTTCTTCCTTCTGACGCAGGTCTTCATTCACATCTATCATGGAAGTTTTTTTCCCCTACTAGTTTGTAAAAAGTGATTAGTTCGTCGTTAGTTTTAGTATCCATTACGATTTTATGCAGCTGTAAATTCTAGTGGAAGTACTGAAGGTGCGAGAGAGACCGGTGGGGGTGGAGGAAGTGGTTGATGGTCATGGGGCGTGTAATGGGGGATGCTCCAGGAGTGACAGGTGCTGCGTGCCTGCTGGAGACCAGAGAGTGGGTGTGTGTCCTACACCAGGACTGGTCACCCCTCACACAAAAGTTGACGTATTTCCCATCATTCCCGTCCGGGTGGCTGCCTCCACTGGAAGAGATAATCTTTTTTTTCTTTCTCCTTCTCATATTTCCCCCCCCCTGGAGTAGCTGGTCTGGTCTGGTGTAGTGTTAGCGGTCGGCTGTGAGGTGGCACGATGTGTTTGAGCGGGTTAATTCCTGAAGAGAGTCCTCGGGGAAATTCTGTACCTGTCGCTTCGTTTTGTCTGTGAGCTGCGGGGGGGCCGTCGTAGGTATCAGACGTTGGTAGACCGTCGTGGTTGACGTGGTTTGGTGTCATTCCGTATCTAGTCTGGGTCAGGAAACCCCCCAGCTGGAGGGTAGATAATAGGGTAGGAGTGGTGGTGGAGGTGGTGGTGGTGGTGGTGGCGAGGCTGGCGCTGGGTTAAAGCAGGTTGGGGTGAGGTATCCGACCGGTGTCTCCCCGGTAATATGACTGTGGTAATGATGTTTTTACTCTCACTGATATGGTGATGGCGCTGAACCCTCCTCCTCCTCCTCCTCCTCTTTGATATCTTGTTTGCTTCCAGACCTTGACGTATCATTTTCCGTTGCTCCTTCAAGGTCCGTTTCTTTCCCTCCTTTTCCATGTCGTCGTCATCTATCCATTCTTGTGCCCCTCCCGTCTTCCACGGGGACAACAGCGGACATCCCCTGGCTCCTCTTTCCCCCACCAGCTAGACTTGGCGCGTCAGTTCCACAACGGAATGAGATGAACGGTATTAAGGTGGGTTCTGGCATTTCCTTAAGTACTGCTTAATGACTTTTTTTTCATTTATGTTCAGCCGTCATCAGGAGACCAGTCTTGCGATATATATATATATATATATATATATATATATATATATATATATATATATATATATATATTCATTTATTTTGCTTTGTCGCTGTCTCCCGCGTTAGCGAGGTAGCGCAATGAAACAGACGAAAGAATATATATATATATATATATATATATATATATATATATATATATATATATATATATATATATATATATATATATTTATATATATATATTTATATATATATATATATATATATATATATATATATATATATATATATATATATATATATATATATATATATATATATATATATATTTATATATATATATATATATATATATATATATATATATATATATATATATATATATATATATATATATATATATATCATTTTGTAAGTGTCGAGTCTGACCTCACCCTCTCTAAACTCCTAACTGTGGCACTTTAAGAAGGTTCAGTGGACACGTCTCCCTGGACTTTCCCTTGGATGACACATTGCATCTCTCTCTCTCTCTCTCTCTCTCTCTCTCTCTCTCTCTCTCTCTCTCTCTCTCTCTCTCTCTCTCTCTCTCTCTCTCTCTCTCTCTCTCCCCGCGCGTGATGCTTAGCTACACCCAGACCCTGTACCGAGGGTCATCACCACTACAAGTATGGAGGCTCACGTCATGTCTTCTTTTCCGAGCTCGTCTCGTATTCTCATCCGGTGTTTGATGGCTTTTGTTCTGGATCCACAGCGAAGCAGGGACCAGCCGTTATCGACCGATGGAAACTTTTTTTTTTGCCTCCCTACCTCCCTCGTCATCAGACCCCCACTCATGCTTCACATCTTCCTAGAACTATTGTATTTTTGCCGTCCCAGAGATCACCCATTACTTCCGACGAAGGATGTGTGCTGACTCTCTCTCTCTCTCTCTCTCTCTCTCTCTCTCTCTCTCTCTCTCTCTCTCTCTCTCTCTCTCTCTCTCTCTCCTGGTCTTTGCCCAAGTCTGTCCGTAACACCTACAGACATCCATCATGCCTCCAATTTTCTCTCTCCTGGCAGCACAATAGCTGACTCTCCCACAGATAAAGCCACACTCCTCGCCTCTCTCATCCTCCTTCAAACCATTCATACATTCCTTCTCCAAATTGACTCTCGTTCACCCTATTGATCCACATCTCAAGGCCCCAAAGAGCACACTCTTCTCTCCCCAGAGGCTAAGACATACGGGCCAGATGGTATTCTGTCTCGTAAAAACGATGTATCTTTGAGCCGGCTGCTGTTCTGACTCGTTTATTTCGCCTCTGCCTCAGTACCTGGGGTGTTTTTTTTTTTTTTTTTTTTTTTTCGTTCCTCGGAACATTCACAGGTTCGTGGAATCCCGAAGAAGGTGGGGAGCTTCGCTACCCCGTCCTGTCTATCCCTGGTTGCATATCTGTGGTGTAGTGCTCGAGGTCACACCGCGAGTGGAAAGGACACCTTCAGCGGAGCTTCATCATTAGGAGTAGACTGTATCGTTAAAAGATTTCCTCATTGCAAAGGAGTCTAAATTTCCCTGCTGCTAGAAGTAGAGCAGCCCTTGGCTGCAGGAGCCTTGCGAAAGGCCCCGTGGTAATTGTGAATAAATAAATGAATAAATAGATAAATAATTAAATAAATGAGTACAGTTTCAAAAGCCATTCGGTCTCCTTTTACTTCGTTCTTGTTCATAAGCCTCGAACCTTAGTGTTCATCATGATCACTGACGTACTCTCAAAAGGACTTTGGGAAGTATTATGATGTTGTCCGTAATAACTCAGACTTGCTAAGCTTACATCCTCTTGACTTTCCCCTACCTGTTGTATAAACTAATTTCCAGTCTCTCTCTCTCTCTCTCTCTCTCTCTCTCTCTCTCTCTCTCTCTCTCTCTCTCTCTCTGCTGCACCTGATAATGCCCTGGTCTCGGGGGCCTTTCTACCCTGTCTGCAAGGGTTGATCCTGAGGGTTTTATTCCGTCGTTTTCTATGCTTTATCGATCATTTCTCATCCTCCAACCCTGTTCACACATATGTACCGACGGCACGAACTCTTCTCTCTCTTCAGCCTTCTTTGAGGCATAAGCCACGGGTGGAGTGGGTTCCCATTTGCTTGGCGGTCAAGGGGGCCCCGGGAACCATTCAGCCTTCCTCGACCGGTGGCGCTGCTCCGGTTCAGCTTCGCGTGATGTCCTTTTGGGATATAGGACAAAAAAAAGAAGTGTAATGTAAGTGTTATCAGGTGTTACGTATAGGATGGAGAGAGAGAGAGAGAGAGGCGCGGGGTGTTAGTTTGTGGACTGAATACCAACAAGGAGAAAAGACGCAGGGAGGGGAATGTGACAGCCATTGTAGTGCTTGCTCACTGTGCTATCGTCACTGTCAGGCGGTATTACCTCCCTTGGTTGGTGACTGCCAGCCACCCGCTTCGCACAGGTAGGTACACTGACGTGTGTGTGTGTGTGTGTGTGTGTGTGTGTGTGTGCTGCCATAATCGTAGGGGGTGCAAGTGTCGCGGCTGCAGCAAATGTTTCCTATATTCATTTTTTCTTCACTCCAGAACGACTTGCATGTTGGGTTAACCTTTCGTAACGCTTTACAGAGGTTTGGAGGCTTTTGGCTTCGAGCCTTGCCCACGGCTCGCTTGCATAACCCTAGGAGAGACCCGTTCAAGCCCATCTTTTTTGCAGAGTGGAGGGTTTGTAAGAGGGAAATTAAGCGAATTTTCTTTCCATTTCTACATCCATGTAGCCAATCAGTCGTAAACTGTATTTCCCATACGACTTGATATTAAGTGCATTTACTTCGACTTAACGAGTCGAAAGGATCATTACACGTATGGCTTCACTCCACCAGTGATGATGCCGATGATGTGTGGCAAAGACGCACCAGCCACGTTAAACTTTGGGGGGAGGTCATGGAAATGAATAGTGTGTGTGAGGGGAGGGTGGTTCACGGTCAGGGTGGTGTGGAAGGAAAATGAGCGGCTGGACTCCCGCTCCAGGGGCAGGCAGTGTCCTTGCTCAAGTTATGATCTGATCTCCATGCACGATGTGGGGCGACTTGCTGGTCCTCAACTCCGGCCTCTGTGGTGGTGGTGGTGAGGAGGAGATTTCGTTCCAGAGACGTTGATCTCACTCTAGAAGATAGTGATTAGGTTGGGATCCCACGATGGGTATTGTTCGTTAGTTCCGCTTGAACCCGTCGCATGTTAAAGGGTTGTTGGATATCCTGACCTGGTGTGTGTGTGTGTGTGTGTGTGTGCCTACGTCTTTAACAGCATCGGTTACATCCAGACTTCCGTCCATTGGGGTTGCCATCTAACTCCGGTTTTTTTCCCCGCCCTCATTCGTATACCTTCGACTGAAATTTATCGTTCATTTCCTAACATGTTCCGGCCACTTGCTCAGAAATGGATCCCCCGGCCTTGCAACAGTTCAGTTCGTTCTGAGTAAGAATATGAACCATTTTCCAAGTATGGTATACTTATATGTACAAGTTGTACCTCAGTATTATTTCTCGGTTCTCCATGTCTTCCATAACCCATGTTCCGTATCTTCGCCAGCACAAGACCAGTCTCTGTATACGCTTCATGGCAGCTGTTGAACCTCGTCTCGTCTCCTGTAATGTTGTGTTATGATTCTTGATCCGGGAATCTCATATTTTCACACTGCCTACTCGCGCTTATCACCATCATCTTCCCTCACCTCACATATCTTGTGTAATGGCCACATGTGTACGTAATGTGTGTGTGTGTCTATGTTTATGTATTAGGGCGCTCGGTCCACCCCTGTAACTTGCCTCGTAGTCACATAAATTTCTTATAACCTTATACACAATTTTTTTTCCCCTGCTCGTAATGCCTATTGAGCGTGGCTTGATAAACAGTAATTAACCCAGACTCAGAACCTTGATTTCTGTATGTGTGTACAGTGTGTGTGTGTGTGTGTGTGTGTGTGTGTGTGTGTGTTTAGACCAAGGTAAACCTGGTGTGACTGGGGCTGGAGTGCGTTCACTCTGCCCCTCCGGAAATAAGATTTCCTGTAGAACGCTGACGTCACACCTGGGGTTCGTGCCCCGGTACCTTCCGAAGGCTCGGTCCTACGACTTCCACTTGACCCGCCTGCTGGACCACTCCTGGTATCCTGTAGGAGGAGGAGGAGGAGGGACGGAGGACCTTCACGTAACCTGGTGCCACCCACGGGCACTGAGGAACGACTCTCCCTCCTTTCAGGAGACGAGGCAACACAACACGAAGAGTCTCATCAACGTTGGTATAATTCTTCACCTCATCACTCGGGCTCCTGTGCTCCACCAGGCGGGAGCTGTACTGTACTCACTTCCAAGTTCTTCCATGACATCCTGTCTTCCAGATTAACGCCTGCCCCGGGCCTCTCATAGTCACGTCATCTCGTAACAGTGAGTGGTCGACGTTAATGCCATATGTGGTCACAGTTACGGAGTTTCTTTTTTTATATGTTTTAACTGAGGTTGGGGGAAGGCCAGGCTGGCCACCTAGATGTACAACAGTATTGGAGGGATGGTATTGATTGTGGGGTCACGAGGTGAGAGGTGGTGGGTCCGGTCCTTCCATGTGTACCTTGGGTTTCCGCAGCTGAGCTTTAGGTGGGATTGATGCTCAGTTGAGCGGGCGAGGCAGCAGCAGCAGCAGCAGCATGGGTGCACTCATCACCAGTTGCCACCCTCCCTCTCTACCAGGGATCATCCATCCACTTCCCCTTACATCTCCGAGAGTGATGTCACCCAGATTGAGAGACTTTATCTCGAATATTCGTCTTTGATTACATATGGAAGACGTTAGTTTGACTTTTTTCTCTCCATCTCATTCTGGCACACTTCTTTTATGGATGATTTACGTCTGTGGGCAGTTGTTATGCTTTGTGAGAAAGAGGAAATGGAAGAGAAACGAGGGAAGGTAGGAGAGAGGGGAGGAGGAGTGTGGAGGTGGGGGGTAATGAGCGACGGGAGCCGTCGCTTGTACAGATTGTCCTGAGGCTTGAGGTTTCCCTCCCAGGAGATAGTGGCCTTTGATGAATCTCTGGTTATACCGTGAAGGATGATGTGGTGGTAACGATAGATGGTGTAGTGTGTGTGGTAAGAGTTGGTGTACTAGCACCAAGAGGCCCTGGTTGGTGGTGGTAGTGATGGTAGTGGTTGTTTTCGTGTGGTAGTTTACGTGGTGGTGTGGTATAGTGTAGGAGAGGAGCGTCGGTGGTGGTGATGCACGGAGACTTATGGGTGGTTGTGGTGGAGGTGGTGACGATGGTCGTGTGTGGGTACAACAGAGGAAGATCATGGTTATGGTTGAGGGATCAGCGGACCTGGAAAGGCTTACAACAATTCATCTGATGACCTGGGTGTACAATAATCTCTCCGTAAGAAACATTTGTCCACATTTTCTCCAGATGATTCTGTCCTCGTGCGCATTATATCTAGAGTCAACATGTTCCACTGTTCCATTACTGGGTTTGACAAATATAAATTTGTGTTGTGTTTTTTACCCTGGGTTACAGAGTCGGCATTTCCACGAAAGAGTTTTTTCTTTCTTGGCGTCGTTGAAACTTTGTGGTGTTTTTAAAACACTTGTACAAGGTCGTCACGAAGATTTCGTCCAATTTTTAGGGATATTATTATAATTCCTTTATTTTTTTTTTGTGTCTTAAGATTAACCCTTTGTCCTGGTCTTGGTTTCTGGGTGGGGACCAGACCTACACAGAGTACCTCTGAGGTGAAGTCTAAGTGGAAAGATGCTTAGATCTGATATGGTTTCAGGGATTTTTCAGGGTTTTTTTTTGCGATAATCCAAGCCTAAATGAATAAATCGCATTGCTTTAGGCCTACGTTTTCAGATAAAAAAAAATAACTTCTATTTATAATCCCAGGCGCTACCTTAGCGTGTTAGCTGGTTGCTATATGTGGCTTCGTAGACTCAAGATCTTTTCTGATTTCCACTGTGCATTCAAAGGTCCTTTGTCAGCACTAGCAGTAATATTGGTAAAACTTTAATGCCGTGAATGCGTTACCTTAGATATGGCGACGTTGAATTCAATTCTCCCTCTGAGACAAAACAGGCGGATCGCACCGGATTTTCTCTGTCTTTTCGCCTGTTTTCGGATATCCTGCTCGACCTTCACTGTTGTCACTATCAGATATGGATTCATAGCAGTTCATATCCTTGTTTTTAAAGGTTCAAACTCTCGCCCCAGTGAGCGCGCGGGGAACCAAAGACCGGAAGCAGAACTCCTGCCTGACGTACGTCACCGCGTAAACAAAAGCGAGACAGTGCGATCAGGAACAGTCCACCGTTCTCCTACGACCACTGAGGTTGAGGAAAGACAAAGGTACGTTAGGGAGCACATGCCAGCCTGCCTTCGTCGTGGTATACAGGGAAAAAACATGTGGATGGATGAAACATCCGCTGGTGTACGATAACTCCTTGTGACTCTGTTGATAAACTGCTGCCAGTTACGGGCAGGTGCCCTCATCAAGGCCTGGCCTTAAATGATATAGAAAACGGATTAGAAATAGTACAGTAAGGAGAGAGGAGGAAAAAGAAGAGTTTTAGAGGGAAGTGGAAACCTTAACTTGCATATATATATATATATATATATATATATATATATATATATATATATATATATATATATATATATATATATATATTCCAATGAGTCCACGGGGAAAATGAAACACGAAAAGTTCCCAAGTGCACTTTCGTGTAATAATCACATCATCAGGGGAGACACAAGAGAGAAATATAACAGTCAGTTGATATACATCGAAGAGACGAAGCTAGGACGCCATTTGGTAAACATGTGATTGTCCACTATATTGGTTTGTGCTCCTGACGTCATACATTAACGGGCAGCCTAAGGTTGAGTGCATAGTTTCGAATCCTGCTAATGACAGTTGGTCCACCACAGTCAACCCACCTGTTCATCCACCCCTAGGAGTTGGCCGATTAAACTGGTACCTGGCTCAGGCTAGGGTATGTATATGTATTTGCGTTAATGGGATGGCCACTATTAGGGCTTCAGTTCCCCATGCCGTCTCAGCTTTTTCAAATGATTTATATATATATATATATATATATATATATATATATATATATATATATATATATATATATATATATATATATAAATGTGTGTGTGTAGTTTCGTTGCATTATTACATGACAGCTAGAGACTGAGTGTGAACGAATGGGGCCTTTGTTGTCTTTTCCTAGCGCTACCTCGCACACATGAGGGGGTAGGGGGTTGTTATTCCATGTGTGGCGAGGTGGCGATGGGAATAAATAAAGGCAGACAGTATGAATTCTGTACATGCGGGAGACAGCGACAAAGCAAAATGATAATAATAAATAATAATAATGATATATATATATATATATATATATATATATATATATATATATATATATATATATATATATATATATATTTATTTATTTATTTATTTATTAGAGTAAATCTGGCCATTTGATATTGATTCACAGGCTACCATGCCACCACTACCAGAGATAACAAGGGATGGGTTGCCGACGCATATTTTTTTTTCTTTTACCGTTTATGTTATTACAGTAATCATTATATCCTCATTTTGTAAGCAGAGTAACATATATGTTTACATCATCAGTGACATTAATTGAGCCATTGATAACGGGAAAGGGTTACTTGGTTCAAGAGAGTGTGGTGTATCCATGACACCGAGTGGAAACAACAACTTTCGTCCGTATTTACCGTTGTAAACAACTCGTGTCCCATTGGTTGGAGAGGAACGCATTCTGCGACTTATTGGCCTACGCGTTCACTGTGTGTTAATTACCATTACCCGCAATGCGAATAGATAAGGCAGCAGGTCCTGTTGATTTTAATACGAGGACAGTGAGAGAAGATAATAATTACATAGTTAAGCCCTGGACCGATCTTGTTACAAAGTGATTCGCTGTAAAGAACGTTTAAGAGGAGTAGAATATTCGCCAGTGCATCGCCGATATTCGAAAAGGTCAAAAGTTCCTTGCCTGGAAGTTATCGTTCAGTTATCTATACTTCCATTGTTGGCATATTTGTGGAGACCATCTCCGGAGACTAGATTGTAAATCATTTATAGCATCACCACTTACTCAAAGATTCTCAGCGTGGCTTTGGACGAAATCGGTCTTATCTATCTTGATTTCTTTAGTGATATAATCAACATGTATCATGAAAATTCGTTCAAGTCCAGTATGAATGACTGCTAACTTAAATCACATGGTTAGAAAATTGATTGACCGGTCGAATACAGGTTAGTGAATAAGGGTCGTGCCTAAGAATGGTTCGACGTAGCAAGTGGTGTGCCTCAGGGCGGGGATCACTCATGGAACCGGTTCTGTTTCTCACATATATTAATTACATTGATAGTGGGATGCGCTACACAGATTTGGGAAAGAAAGGGACAACATAATATTGAGCGTGAACATCTGCCGTCAGATGTAGACAAACTGTTGGACTGGCATTAGTTGTGGCGAATTAATGGTTTTATGATAGAAAATTTTTTTGCACATATGTAGTAAAAACGAAGGACAAGCTACGTACAAGAGGAATCCTGTAAAAAAAAAAAAAAAAAGAAATGCATTAACATTAATCCAAAGCCTACCTGTAAAAAGGGCGAACAAACACTAGGATTCATGGGAAAATGCATTTGAAGGGTAAGAGCCTAATCCCCTTCATGATTAACTGTTGCTTCTCCCCTTGAATGTTGTGGTCATTGTTGGTCATCTTACTTGAGAAAATAAATGAATGTACTGGGAGAGAGTAAAGCGACGGGTACATGATTTAAACGTATTCACCGCAGGAGAAAGAAGCGTCAGAGGTGATTTGATGCAGTTATTCAAAATGATCCGAGGTTTTGGAAATCTGGATCTAAGCTGGATTTCAAGACAAGATTTGTCAGATTTCACTGGGTACCCCCTGGTTGGAGCAAGACTCATGGGGATACGTCTTTTTTTCAGTAAGACGCGGGTACTTTTTCTCCAGCTGGATTGTTTGCTTATGGAATGACTTGTCCAATTAAGCAGTTGAAGGCAGCACCATGAATAAGTCTATGGATAGACTTGACCAACACTTAGCTTTCAAGTCCACGAGTGACATCATTTGGGCTTCCTTACTTACACAAAAAGTTTACAGGCATTTATTTTAAGTTATATGTTTGATTTTTCATTGCACTAATGTATGGTTTATTTTTTCTTTACATATATCGGAGACCACCTCGAAAGGACCCAGTGGTCTGTTGATGTAAAATTCCTTTACGTACACTACTCTGATAAGTTTATATATATATATATATATATATATATATATATATATATATATATATATATATATATATATATTTATAATTTATTGTCCGAATGGTTATTGCTTTCATTCTTTATTATAACGAATATGATTTATACCTGTACTTCATCAGGAACATATAAACAAAAGTAAGCATTCAGCACCCATCCCTGCTCCTCTCCAAACCCATATCCAGAATGTAGCACTGTGGTGGGTGATGGGCGGAGACTTGCCAGACGCACTTATACATACGGGTGAGTGGGGGCTTTGAGGGCTAATACATGGCCATATGCATAGTAAGGATGTATGAAGTCTAAGGAGACGTTTCGGTTGGTCGGGTGTGGTGGTGGGACGGTGCACAGTGGGGCCACGCCGAGCTGGGGCTGTGTGGTGCTGAGCGACGTGAAATTATGGTCTGTGACTAGCGACAGACCGCCCGCCCGAGGCCAGGCCAGGCCAGGCCAGGCCAGTTAGGCAGGCACACAGGGACGCTAAGCTGACATACCTGTTATGGGGGGGGGGGGGGCGGTCATGGAACTCCCATCGGCATGATCAAGTCGCAATCAGATGGATGATTATGATTGATCGTTGGATGATGTAATCTCGCCCGTCAGTCACTTCGCGATCACCAGTCTCTTGAGTACGAGCTCTGTAAGGCCTCGTACCTGACGTCACATTTGAACTGGCGAATGATGAGCTGTGAATCCCGGAAGACTTTTAATCTGTTGGCTAGAGACTTGGCTAGAGTCGCCGGGCGGTTGGTTGGTGGGTGTCTGGTAGGCCTGGTCTGTGACGTTAGGTTAGCCCTAACGTTGTGACAGAGTGTGGGAATGACACACACACACTCACTCAGGACTTACGTGCTTCAAGTGGGTTGGAGATGTTCGGCTGAGGAGGGAGGTGACCCACAGGAGGTAAGAGTAGGATGGGAGGACAGCTTTTCTCCCAGAAAGCAGAGCTAACGCTTAGAGAGAGAGAGAGAGAGAGAGAGAGAGAGAGAGAGAGAGAGAGAGAGAGAGAGAGAGAGAGAGAGAGAGAGAGAAATATGCGTCAGCCTAGCCGGCGGGGCTAGTCAGCCATTGTCGGATGTTACAGCATGAAGGTTCCTCTCCTCCAGCCAGCCAGCCATCAGCCTCCCGTCATCCCCGGCTGGCCATCACACTGGCTCTCCACACCACATCACCCACAGTCCAAGACATAAATGTTCAGATTCCCTTCCCCCCCAAAAAATGAAAAACTGACGTATCGGGTAATCATATGTCTGGTACGAGGAAGAACTATCGTGACAAGCGTTTCTCTCTGGCATTGGCTTATAGTTTCTTTATTTCTTTTCGAACGTCTGTTTAAACGATTCACTCACAACTACAGCTTCGAAGTGCGGGAAGATAGCGCAAACGGTCGGTCCCATTTTAGGGCCATACCGGTTTGTTTCTGTCGGTGCGCAGCGGAGCTGATTGTGTCCATGCTGTTTACTGACACTGAGGTGGTTCCGCCTGCTCAGCTTAAAGCCCCCTGAGGGATGGGTAACTTGTAGTTAATGAGGTAGGCATCAGGACACGCTAAGAAAGACGCAGGAGTCGTTTTCGATTCGGAGACGTTTGTTGGTTTTTTGAGTGGGAGTTACTCGTTCAGACTTTCCACTTCCTCCAAAAGTCGCTCTTCCGAACACACAGAACAAAAATAATATCCTCATTTACTTCATGATCTCGGAATTCCAGTGATCAGGAGATAAGCCAGTGATGCAGGCATTCATCATGTCAAGACGCGTGTGTATAATTGGTGTGGCTGTTTTTATCACGGTGCGCAGGGCCGGTGGTAGGGTAGGGGGTAGGGTGACCTACCTCCCCCGTGGCTTGTTGCCAACCAGTGAAAGTTCTTCGGCGTCCTCCATCCTCCCACCCGCCCACCCGCGCCATTACCACCAGCCCTCAACGTCTCTCACTGTCAACATGCCACTGCCTTTCTCTGAATGTCTTCCTGTTTGATATTGCATATATATATATATATATATATATATATATATATATATATATATATATATATATATATATATAAAACCGCAAATTTGCAGTTGTTCAGTTTTATAGCCAAATTTTCTACGCGTCTTAGAACTTTCCCTATTTCATAACCCTCCTTAATCCGTGGACACAACGCTTCGCCCCGTGCATTAGGCAGCTTCGGGTGAAAGTGAATTCCACAATACGAGGCACTAAATGTACACAAGTCTCCATCGACGGAAGGCGGGGCCAGAACTAAAGGTTAATCTTACTTTCATCTGAGGATGCCCAAAGCACGGGCGAGCCATTGTGAACATGGATCGTGGCGGGTCGTGATGCAGTTGACTTTGTTCAGTCTCCTGAAAAGAGAAAAATCGAAGTAAAAAAAGAAAAAAAAAATGAACGCAAGAATGCGATGGATTTCAATAAGATGTATGTGTGTACGCGAGAAAGTCCTCCCCCCCCAAAAAAAAAAAATAATTCTGAGGCGGCCAAGTGTGGCAAGAGAGTTCCTGTGGTTTAAATGAAGGCCAGCTCCGCCAAAACCTGGCCTGCCTGTTGACCAGCATACATACATATATATATGTATATATATATATATATATATATATATATATATATATATATATATATATATATATATATATATTGTTTTTTTCTTGTGATGCGTCCGCTCACTGTACCCTCATGAGGGTCGTCATGCTTGCTGCCAGGCACTGTACCATCATGAGGGTCGTCATGCTTGCTGCCAGGCACTGTACCATCATGAGGGTCGTCATGCTTGCTGCCAGGCACTGTACCATCATGAGGGTCGTCATGCTTGCTGCCAGGCACTGTACCATCATGAGGGTCGTCATGCTTGCTGCCAGGCACTGTACCATCATGAGGGTCGTCATGCTTGCTGCCAGGCACTGTACCATCATGAGGGTCGTCATGCTTGCTGCCAGGCACTGTACCATCATGAGGGTCGTCATGCTTGCTGCCAGGCACTGTACCATCATGAGGGTCGTCATGCTTGCTGCCAGGCACTGTACCATCATGAGGGTCGTCATGCTTGCTGCCAGGCACTGTACCATCATGAGGGTCGTCATGCTTGCTGCCAGGCACTGTACCATCATGAGGGTCGTCATGCTTGCTGCCAGGCACTGTACCATCATGAGGGTCGTCATGCTTGCTGCCAGGCACTGTACCATCATGAGGGTCGTCATGCTTGCTGCCAGGCACTGTACCATCATGAGGGTCGTCATGCTTGCTGCCAGGCACTGTACCATCATGAGGGTCGTCATGCTTGCTGCCAGGCACTGTACCATCATGAGGGTCGTCATGCTTGCTGCCAGGCACTGTACCATCATGAGAGTCGTCATGCTTGCTGCCAGGCACTGTACCATCATGAGGGTCGTCATGCTTGCTGCCAGGCACTGTACCCTTATGAGGGAAGACGTCATTTGCACGGTAGGTGTGGCGTCAACCTGTGCACATATCTAGTACAAGATGTGTTAAGCAACATTTTCTCCCTCACCCTTTGTAAATGGCTTCCTCTCCTGTCTTGCTCTGGGTATAACATGACCTGCCCCTCCACACCCATTCCTCCTCCTGCCACCACCTCACCCCTCCAGAGAGGTGGTGATTGAACTTATACTTTCGTCAGCAGCCTACCACACCCGCCGCCTCCGAAGAAGAGCGTCACCCCTTGGTAGTTCGCATCACTTATATACCCGTCAGCCACACGCGATAGAATCCACCAGTAGCAAAAAGAAAAAAAAAAGAGTCTGTCTACCATCTTATGTACACTCCCCCCCCTCACACACACACACCGACGTTACCATTGCCACCCTTCCTGCCGTACCTTTAACGCCTTTTATACCCTCACAGACACCAGCCTTATTATAGCCACACGCACGTCCTGCCGTATATGCACCGTCCCCTAACCCACACGCACCAGAAGTACACTAGTCGCCGCCCGTCTTGCCATACATAGAACCGCCACGAACCATCTACCGCCCTCAGGATACGTCTGTCTGTACGAACCCTTACACCCACTGCTAAAACTCCATTCATACCTATGGCTTCTCATCAGCTCCTTAGACATTGTATCCGGTGTGGATGAGGCTTACCTGGATTATAGCCTCGTCTGGTCTTGGGATATCGTATTTCCACCCCAGCCATAGCCCAGCGAAGCTTCCCTGGGACGTCCCTGTGTCGATATGGCCCCGTTCCCCCACGCCCATGTAGTCGTGCATCTCACGTGCACTGCCGCCACACACACGATCCAGCAACCTCGCACGTTTCTCTCGAGTTCACCCCAGGAACAGCTGGTGTGTGACATGTGGGCGGCGGCAGGCTGTGTGGCCCGCCTTGTTGTCAGCTTGGCCAGGTGTCGTCCGCCAAGCACGGAGCCTCGGTGTTGCCCACCCCTCGAGAAATGTTCTAAGAGATGGGTCACCCCTCAAGTGTAAAACTCCCACTCCGTACAAATGGGGAATTGTACGTACAACAGGTACACTGCAACACCTTTATAAATGGTGTTTTTTTCAGTTATTAAAAATAATCGACCCCTCTGGATCTCACTCCATTAAGGGATTAGTTATTTTTTCCAGCCTGAGCCTAAGCTTAATATTTTTTTTGATGCATCAAATTGATTGCTTTGGCGGCTCCGCCAGAGTGTGAATACGATCCTGACAGTCTTTTCCTGTAGCTTAGATGTTTCATGGGATAGATACATCTATGGAATGACATTATTGAAGTAGTCTGTGTGGTTGTAAAAGATCGTGTAAGTACAGTAGAGATGATATGAGAAACACTAAAGTATCAGTATTTTTTTTTTTTCCTTTTTGTTAGCGAGTCGGCACGATCAGCTGAGGCCCTGGGAATCAAAGCCATCCCATTAACGCTGGGTGTGTATATATATATATATATATATATATATATATATATATATATATATATATATATATATATATATATATATATATGCACTAGCCTGAGCCAGATACCCATTTTATCGACCAAATTCCCTAAGAGTGGATGAACAGCTGGGTTAAATGTAGACCGACTTCCGCAATCACGAGTCGAACCTATGTGCCCGAGCACATAGGCCCGTGAATGCGTCACGGTCAGCAACGCTAACCGCTACACCCCGTGGTTTAAGATAATCAGTGCCAAATTTACCGTCTTCCTTAACTGGTCTAGTAAGAGCATTGTTCTCCAGATGTATTGTTACGAGAGATACATGATGATATACACACAGCATCGAAAGTTATAAAGGAGAATATACTGGGTCCAAACTCATTACAACAGAGGGAAAAAACAAGAGTCATCAAGTTTTGCGATGGAGGTGAGGTGGTTCAAGAATACCTCACCCGAACGACTGACACAACTGGGCCGTTCCAGCTGAAGCCCCTAGAGTCATGTGGTTAGGTAACCCAGGCAGTGGTCACACTCCAGGTCTTCCGTGACTGATGGTGTCAACATTTCTCACTCTCAGTGACCGGCATACGTCCAGGTCCGGCTGCTGGAGAGCGAGCGAGCCTGGCTGGCTCGTAGCAACGGCTTGTCTCTTGTGTTAACCGTGTGAAACTAGTATACGATATATGTAATAAAGCTTATATGATAAGACTTCGCGACAGCCTTTGTAATATCAACCTGCTAGGGACTGGCTAAGGAAGACCCTCTGTGAACTCGGATCCTTTCGCGCTACCGCTCACAGGATGAGCAATAGGCTGCACGATAAATTTTCCCGAGGTTGCCGGCAGAAATCAATCACCGCGAGAGACTCAGTGATAACCCGTGTGTCTCCCGTTCTTGTCGGGTGCTGTGATCCAATACGCCAGAGAGGAAGGTTCCCTATACTGTAGACTATACCCTTTACTTCGAAGCCAGCACTAAATGACATGAGTAAATATTCTTCTCGGTTGATTGATTTGTGCCGGTAACTGGGGCAAATTTATGGTGCACCCCATGCTCATCCTGTGAGCGGCAGCGCAAAAGGATTACACAGGTCACAAAGGGGCTTAGTCAGACCCCAGTGGGTTGATATTATATAAGATGTTACAATTTGTATTTCTTTACATAGTTTCATATGGTACGTTTTACCGACTAGATGCAGTAGATACAAACTTAAAATTTCAGGTATCTTGTAATCAACTATAAGGTGTGACATTTCGTGCACGGTTTTAGATGTCCCTTAAAGGCACTATTTTTTTCACATTCTAAGACAGTTCTAATTTGTGTCCAAAGCTTTGACTAGAAACTTTACAGTTCACACGGTTAACATCTCCAGTTAGGCCAAAGAGCCAAATAGGTACCTATATCCTAGCCTTAGTCTAGCAGTTACAACATCATGTAATCTGCTGATCTGATTACTTTCTCCGCATACATGTTTTGCTTTACACATTTCACTGTGATGGACAATGTTTCTTCTTGGGCTGAAGTCCCCTTTTCCCTCATTTCGAACTTCCTGTTTTTCTTTACTGGGTCTTATCCTCACAGATTTCCCACTCTCATCACAGAGACTTCCCCTAAGATAGACATTGAGATATTTACCTTTACAATATTTATCGTTTACTTCACCTTATCTTTGGAGGTCTGTACATGGTAGTGTAGTAACATCCTCTCCTTCCCCCGCCCCAGATGTTTGTAATCCCTTCGTCACAGGTACCCGACCTCCACCCTCACCCTCCAGTCACCCACTCCCCACGGAGGAAATGAAATTGGCAGCTGCAGAGATTTGGTGGTGGAGGTCTGTCTGGTCCTGACAGTGAGGTGAGGGATGGATGGCCGCCCCGACACTGGGTGGTGTGGATTGGTCCTTACCCAATTGGCGTCGGCTGGTCGGTAGACAGGCACGTCCATGTGGCTGGTGTGTTGTGCTCGAGACACCACTGGGACAGTGGAAGGCTCGTACCTTCTATGGTACTTGGTGGTGGGGAGGAACGTAGCCTCCCGTTGGTCAGATCGCACAGGTCAGACTTTCACCACCTGGGCTAGTAAAGGGGGCAGATGTTCCCTCGCCATAGATCACCGTCACCCGCAGCAGTGGTCGTGAAGACAGACACACACACGTCCCCAAAACCAGCTCAGTGTAGTGGCTTATCTCTGGCATTTATATAATGGCGTCTAGTTAAAACTAGGATTAGTTATGTTTCATGTCTGAATCCCCCGTGTGCCGCCTCCTATCCCGCCCTTCTCCACGCCATCGTGGCAAGAGTGAGGAAAATAATTAGGTGTTGGGCGCGTGTCAGGTGAGGTGTGGCGACTAGTGACTCACACTAGCTAGCCATGGGGACTAATACCTCTACCTCACACCTCCCTGCACTCTCCCACTCACCTCCCCTACACTCTCCCTCACATTTCCTCTCTCCTCTGCTTCTCGTCACTCTTCCTTCTTTATCTGTAATTTCTTGTGTTTCACGCCTCGCGTATCCACTCCTCTCCCTCCCTCTCCCATGTTATGTGCCCTCCCACCCTCTCCTAATGCTGTTACTCCTCGCCTCTCCTACCTCAACTTTCGTCGTCATTCTTCTCATGGCCAGTTGCATATGTACTAATAGCCACCTAAGTTAGGGGCTCTCTTCATTGCATTCTTTCACAGTCCTGCAACTCCTCCTTCAGCAGAAATGTTACCCCTTTCCTTGGCTTTTCCTAACCCCCCCACGTCTCCTTTCTTCCTTCATCGCAACTACCCGGAACAAAGAGGAAGTACGCTCAAGTCATTGGAACAACAGCGAAATGCTTGAGAGAGAGAGAGAGAGAGAGAGAGAGAGAGAGAGAGAGAGAGAGAGAGAGAGAGAGAGAGAGAGAGATGAGGTTTTTGAAATGATTAACAGTTACTTGGTGGTCCAGCCATCCCACCAGCCGCGCCATCACCATTAGCACGAACGCGCCTCCACACACACACACACACACACCCGACTCCCTTCCTGCCCCGCGCTCCCCGCGCCACAGCCCTTCAAGGTCACACAAGTAAAAAAAAAAAGAAAACTAGAATATTTACAAATCATTATCAGTGAAACTCTTGAAAGGAGGCACAAGCTCTCGGTGCACCGCACACTGTCTTCCTCAGAAAACATCACATCCTCCTCCTCCTCCTCCTCCTCCTCCTCCTCCTCGGTGTCCACCACCACACCATCTTTCTCAGTACACCTCGCGCTGTCTTCCTCAGCTGTCTTCCTCAGACCACAGTACTACGTCATCTCATGCTGGAGTATTCAAGCTGATCTGTTGGAGGTAATAGTTCAGGGTATTTTTTTTTAAAAACCAAAAACCATTTTAGAATTGTAATATGACGTAATGAATCGCATCTGTACCAGAAATAATCATGGAAAATAGCTCATAAGGCATTTCCGTTCGCCGACAGATACCCAATAAATAAATACGAAGGGAATGATGATAGTTTTTTAAATTATAATACTTTAACCACGGGCCTTAATGACACCTCCCTCTCCCAGACAATATTTCAACCCTAGATTCGTTCGTATTCATCGTGAAAAATAGTCCTTACACTGAGGATTTCCGGGAAATTTATGACCCTCCGGAAAATAGTTCAGGGCATTTTTAACTCAAAAGAACTTTTCTTTTACCATTGTAACATGACGTAATTAAACGCTTCTGTACCTGAAATGATAATGGGAAAATCCCCTAGTGCTTCCCTACCCGACAGATACCCGGTAAATACAAAGCAAATAATGGCACAATCTTTTTAAAACGTAATCATATAATTACAGGCGTTAATGACCTAAAACAATATTTCAACCCCAGATTCGTATGCGGAGTGAAAAATAGTCCTTATACCGCACCACCTTCCTCACTACACCTCACATCTTCCTCACTACACCTCACTATCTTCCTCACTACACCTCACACCACTCCATCTTCCTCATTGTCCGCCACACCATCCTCCCCACTACACCTCACACCACACCACTGCATCTTCCTCATTGTCCACCATACCATCTTCCTCACTACACCTCACACCACTCCATCTTCCTCATTGTCCACCATACCATCTTCCTCACTACACCTCACACCACTCCATCTTCCTCATTGTCCACCGCACCATCCTCCTCACTACACCTCACCATACCATCTTCCTCACTACGCCTCACATTACCTCAGATCACGCCACTCCATCCTACTCATTATCCACCACACCATCTTCCTCACTACACCTCACACTACCTCAGACCACGCCACTCCATCTTACTCATTATCCACCACACCATCTTCCTCACTACGCCTCACACTACCTCAGACCACGCCTCTCCATCTTGCTCATTATCCACCACACCCTCTTCCTCACTACACCCCCACACTGTGGCAGGCTGTTAGTGCTGTAATCTACGTGGATGAGCCAGATATCCTCCAGATGTGTGTGTGTGGCGCATCGTAGATGACACCAGAAGCCCTGAAATGAACCAGAAAAAAATGATTTCCAGGACTGAATGGAGAAGGGTCAGCCATCGCGCTTGATGATCTGCCATAAACAGATTCTGAACTTTTAAGAAAGAAAAGCTGACTCACAAACATATCTCGCAGGTATATTAAAAGGGAAATAGAGGGAAGAACCCAGGAGAGGCTCTCGAAGTACGAATTAAGATGTCAGTTCATTTGGTTATACATATCTCGCAGGTATATTAAGAGGGAAAGAGAGGGAAGAAACCAGGAGAGGCTCTCGAAGTACGATTAAAATGTCAGTTCATTTGGTTAAAGGGTTAAGTATTGATGTTGCTATTCAGGGAATTTGTCTGTAATCATGTTCTGTATTTGAAGGATCGCTAGCAATACGTAACCATAGCCTTCTGTGAATATGATACGTAAGTGTCAGGACTTTTTTTTTTTTTTAAGGATCTTAAGCAAATCATAGTCAGTTTCTCTTTTAAGAGAATCATGTGAGATTCGTATTTCCTTTCCTCACTGTTTCTCATTACTTACCCAAACGTTAGTGATCCCCTTCCCTCGTGAGAGATGCCTGAATTGTAGTTTTTGTCTAAAGGAGCCATGAGAATTAAGCAATTGTAATCTTTATTTATGGGATCATGAAGAATTCTGAATCGTAACCTTTATTTAAAGGATCCTGAGAAACACGTAATCGTAGTCCTTATTTAAAGGATCCTGAGAAACACGTAATCATAGTCCTTATTTAAAGGATCATGAGGGATGTTTTCGCTCTAGGATGGAGTACTGCCCTGTCATATCTCTTACTGTTGCCTTTCTTCAACTACCCCTCCCTTTCCACAGAGAGTGATGCTGTTGCCATCTCTCTGTTCTCCAGGTATCTATCCCGCCCTCTGTTCCCTAAGGTATCTCCGTGTATCCCAGACTCTTAAGGATACTCTGGTTCTTTCCCCGGTTTCGATTTTAGTCTATACATTCTCTCTCTCTACCACCTAGCTTGTTCTGGTGTGAGCACCGTTGTGGTATATACCTCCTCCCTCTCTGGTACAGCTTCGTCTTTCCCTCATCCTGTAACCTGGCGGCTTTCGAATGTCAGGCGTGCAAACGCTTGGTTCAGACACATTTCCTCTCTATATATATTCCCCCATCCTATCATCAGAGTTGGCCACGATTGGATGGTGCTTTACCCCATATCATGACAGCCCGCTATGAATGAGAAGAAACACAGTATAGATTTATCGTCCTTACTCACGGAACCCATAAGAAACAGTTGTATAATATTGACGCGAAGGCCAGCTGTGCTGCGCCCGGCCCTTCAACCGGGCAGGGAGTGATTTATTCAGAATAAGAAAGAAAAAAAAAATGCCTCGTGTTGCAGCCCATCTCGGAGCGCGCGCGCGCGCGCGCCACTCGTGATGAATGATACCTCAAATTTTTTTTTGGAAACTACAGCGGAGAGTGAGTGTGTGTGTGTGTGAGTGCACCTCCACACGGGTATTCACGACGACGGTTTTACCTTTCGAGGCGGAGCTAATGCGCAGCACTTACTGCGAGAGAGAGCGAGAGAGCGAGTAATTTCTTAAGTACTTCCGAAGACTCAGAAAGACGCCCTCCACGCGCTCTCTTCTTACTCCATATTTGTTAATTATTCAAGTTAACTCTTAACCTTAGACCAGTTAGATACTTTCTCTTGCCCTACTGGCCTGCTCTTAGGAAGGCACCACTTGCCTCATCTAGCTTCACTTGTGGTCATTACTTCTGTACTCCTCACTTTACCCGTACTACATGTAGACCGTTATTTCTCTGTCCTCCCCACTCACCCACTCAAGGTTGGCTTGGACTTATGTATCGTCTACAGTCCTCCTGGCAGTCTTCATTTCTCGAGTTGATTTCTTCCCTTCTTCACATCTCGATCACGACCATACGACCCAGAAAGGTCGGGTCAGAGGCCAGGTCATCATACACAAGGGTCGCACCGTCATGCTCAGGACTCGCACCGTCATGCTCAGGGGTCGCACCGTCATGTTCAAGGGTCGCACCGTCATGCTAAAGGGTCGCACCCTCATGCTCAGGACTCGCACCGTCATGCTCAGGACTCGCACCGTCATGCTCAGGACTCGCACCGTCATGCTCAGGACTCGCACCGTCATGCTCAGGACTCGTACCGTCATGAATAGGGGTCGCACCGTCATGCTCAAGGGTCGCACCGTCATGCTCAGGACTCGCACCGTCATGCTCAGGACTCGCACCGTCATGCTCAGGACTCGCGCCGTCATGCTCAGGACTCGCACCGTCATGCGCAGGAGTCGCGCCGTCATGTTCATTGGTCAAACTGTCCGCGGTGTTCAAAGAGTCACTCAGGATGTGCATGGTTCATGAAGATCGGTCGTCCAGTTCTCGATTGTGGGTCTTCGTTCCTGTGGCCTCCCGGGAGAGGCAGCAGGCAGACCCAGGGGGAGGGAGCGCACCGCACTGGCTGGTGACAGCCCGGGACACTGATTGCTTTTGCGTTGTTTGTGTGCCGAGATTGAACGTGGCGGCCGGTACGACCTCTCAGCAAGCACACATCCCTTAATGGTCAGGTCGTCGGCCAGACCCTCATACTTGAGGGGTCGCTCCGTCATTCACCAAGGATTATATCGCCGTACCCAAAGGTCGTGTCATCGTGCTTTGGTATATATATATATATATATATATATATATATATATATATATATATATATATATATATATATATATATATATATATATATCGCAAGTAAAACGATAAGTGATTTGATATTTTGTATTGCTCATACATCATTCCGCTTGGTGTGGTTTTAAGCCCGGCCACACGGCACCGTCCGTTGGGTGGTGAGGGCGGCGGTGCGTCCATACAGCCTTCTCTCCTCATTCTTAAGTTCGTTGGTTCTTCTCGGCTTGTTTGACTGAACGCAGATTTGGATGATGTAGAGGGTATATTTAATCCTCTGCGTCACGCCCAAGATAAAGGTGTTATTAGTTTTTAAATTCCTTTTTTTTTAAGATTTTTAGTTTGTATACTACGTGATATATATATGCAAGTTTATAGAATCAGTATGTGAAATGTAAAGTCATTCTAGTATTCCTTTCAGTATCATTGAGGGGAAAAAATTTTGAGACAAAAAGAAATATATGAGAGCAAATCGTATAATTCGATCCCGAAATATTTACGGAATGGAAATTGATATATCCATTTTTGAGCTTTGGATTCATTTTTCAGAAGTAAAAATTTCCTCTTTCCGAATACAGAGTTTTGTTAGTTATTTATTTTCGGTGATACATCACTGTAATGAATACAGAATATTTACTAATGTTCGACTGTTGAAGTATTTTTTTCCTAGAAAAAAAAATACAGGAAAAAAAGAATTTAGTTTGTGTTATTTTGTTGTTCGTTGCCCGCTATAAACAGAGTATGATTTGTAATGTGTATGGGAAGGAGAGAGAAGGTATAATAGGTGAGATTCTTGCACTTAAGAGGAATGGCGGATAAAGATTAAGTTGAACGCAGCATTTATGGATAACAAGAAACGTGATGCAACGAACGGGAAATATCTTTTGGAAGTTCTGTGTTATGGTGCGCATGGAGAACTGTAATGCTGTTAAGAACTTTTTTGTAATGAAAGTAGTTCAATTATGAGCGTAGTGGTGGAGGCCTTGAGCCAGAGATTCGTTCGAAATGTTCAGGGAGTGCGGCAAGGTTAGGTTGTGTGACGCCACTGTGGTTATCTAATGCTTTAATGGATGGGGCGTTGCGTGAGATGGGAGCAAAGTGGGGTGATTGTGATATGATACGTAACGGTGGAGGAACATAAAAGGTGGTTACGGCGGGATTTTTTTGTCTTTTTCGAGAGTTGGATAGAATGGCGAAACGGTTCAGTGGTGTAAGGGGGAGGAGAGGGATGGTGAGAGTGTGTGGGTAAATGTAAGGCACAAGTGTTTGAAAGAAACAGGTCAGATTGTACGATGATGAAGAACTGGGAGGTATGGATGAGTTTAAATATTTAGAAGTGAAGTTTCTTCAGAGATGAGGGTAGAGGGATGAAGTTACAAGTCAAGTAAGAAAGATAGAGAGAAAAAAAAGTGATACAATGAGAGCTGTGGTGGAAGAGGAAAATTTAAGCATAGTGCATAAAGCAAGCTTGCATGATAGTGTGTGTGTGTTGTGTTGTTACTTTGTTTTGTGGCTGTGAAACACACGTATATACAGCTGAAGGATAGCGCGGAGAAATAAGAGCAGTAGATATTCATTACTTTCTTAGTATAGTTGGCATTAGGAGAATGGACAGAAAGATGTGGGGTCATGTGGTGTAACGAAGTCGTTAGGAAGGCGCATGAACGAGTCTTTTTGGATGGTGTGGTCATGTAGAACTTATGGCAGATGAAAGGTTGATCATAAACTTTACAGATGGTGAGGTTAGGGGAATGGGATCCGAGTGCCATTAGAAGCAAATTTACGTATAGGAGTGGTATGAAAGGAGACTCTGGTATCCTTTGAGGAATCTCTTTGTGTTTAAAGTGAAAAAAAAAATGAAGCACTTTTATAAGTGTGGAAGTCCCTGTTCCTCTTTAATTCATTGGGCGTGGGTTGAGATGTGTGATGTGGCTTGATGTACCTGGTGGGGCTCACTGGGGTGGTTATAAGGTATTGTTAGTAGATAAAAGTTTTATTTTGAAAAGTGAAGAGCTGTATTTAAATTGTAATCACTACAATGGTGTATCAGTAAATTAATTATTGACGAAAACTTGCATTTCCAAAAAGTGGAAATCTTTATTCTGAAAAAAGATGAAAGTATCTCAGAAAAGGAAACAACAATTCTCTAATTTCCAGTGCAGATTTCAGCTATGATAACCTTTTATACATATAACTTTCTGTAAAGTAGTTGTTTGTGTTCATTGTTTTATCGTTTCACTTATTCTCAAGCGAAGAAAATGAAAAATTCCAAACAATGATTTTGAATTTCACGGGTGTTAATACCCTAATCTTGCATATATTACATGAAAAAATTATAACAGTCGTGTAAAGAGTATCGGAAACCCTCCTTAATTCAGCCAGATTAAGCAGATGATGTCGACTTGGAAAAGATTTAAACTTTTAAGGGGATTTCAAGGAAAGAAGAACATTCAAAACACCTTTCTGAGTCGAGCTGAGCAGATACACTAGCCTCATGACTCCTCGTAAGGCAGGGCGTTAGACGTAAGATAAGATATACAGAAGGCAAGGTAGACGTAAGGTAAGGTATTCAGAAGGCGAGGAAGACGTACAGAAGGCAAGGTAGACCTAAGGTAGTGTATACAGAAGGCAAGGTAGACGTAAGGTAGGGTATACAGAAGGCAAGGTAGACATAAGGTAGGATATACAGAAGGCAAGGTAGACGTAAGGTAAGGTATTCAGAAGGCAAGGTAGACGTAAGGTAAGGTATTCAGAAGGCAAGGTAGACGTAAGGTAGGGTATACAGAAGGCAAGGTAGACGTGAGGTAGGGTATACAGAAGGCAAGGTAGACGTAAGGTAAGGTATTCAGAAGGCAAGGTAGACGTAAGGTAAGGTATACAGGAGGCAAGGTAGACGTAAGGTAAGGTATTCAGAAGGCAAGGTAGACGTAAGGTAAGGTATACAAGGTATGGTAGACGTAAGGTAAGGTATACAAGGTATGGTAGACGTAAGGTAAGGTATACAGAAGGCGAGGAAGACATACAGAAGGCAAGATAAACGTAATATAAGGTATACAGAAAGGAAGGTAGACGCAAGGTAAGGTAGACGTAAGGTTAGGCATACAGAAGGCAAGGTAAACGTAAAATAAGGTATACAGAAAGCAAGGTAGACGTATATACAGATGGCAAGGTAGACGTATATACAGATGGCAAGGTAGACGTAAAGTAAGGTATGTAGAAGGCATGGCGAGGTAGAGTGTCGGGAGAGAAAGACGGATAGAGAGATAGGTAGGTACGTAATACAGCAAGGTTTAGGCCTAAAGAGGAGGAGGGGGGGCTTGTATAGAGTTGGGTGTGACGGGAGGGAGGATGTAGGGATAGGTCGGGGAGAGTGTTTAGAAGACAACCTTGGCGCAGGCGGTATAGGAGCGAGGGAGGCAATGGAGAGAGGGTCCTGGGGCAGCTGGAAAGAAAAAATGCAGCACCGGAATTGAACAAACAGACTGCAAACAGGAGAGTAAACGAAAGGGGTGAGGGAGGGAGGTTGTAATGAGCGAGGTAGAGGCACCGGGAGGACGGGCCTCGAGCTGGACGTCTCTCGGGAAAGGTCACGGATGACACGAAAGAGGTTTGAGAGGGAGTCAGTGACAGTAGGGAGATAAGAAAAAAAAATAAAGGTCAGAGAAATAGAGATGGAGAAGGGGGTGGCGATCGAGGCAGATGCGGTCCCAGTCCACAAGACAAAAACAAAGTTCATTACAAGTGAGAGTCCACAAACCAAAATCTTAAATCTCCCTTCATGATAGATTCTTGAAGACAGTTACTTTCCCGCCGATGAGAGAGTTCCAACATGAATATCCTTTGCTGAATAAATAATCGGTTTAGACTTGGGGAAGGCCAGTCGGCAAATTGCCTCTCTGATACGACAGTGGGCAAGGAAGGTTCTTGAATCACCACCCTTATGACACTGGATAGTTAGAACCGTCACTTCACATCACCTGTGACATGAACGACCTAATAAAACTTAAATGATTGGTAATCTTGGAAAAATTCTCGCTAAAATTACCGTTTTGGACACTCGCCTGTTCGGAAATGGAATTGCGTTCTTCCGATGGTCTTCGATGTGTTTTGCACGATTCCGACATCCATGGCTACCACAAACCACCACCTCTTGAGGTATCCCCCGCCCTTTATCCAACGATGATGGAGGACCCCCCCTGTGAAAACTGGGGTTTTGGGTGAGGGGAAAAATCACAAAAAGGAGTGATTTTGCGAAGGAAATTAACTGTGTGACGAACAAGTATCGTGCCAAGTGCTGCTTGAAGTAGCCTTGTTGCCCGGACGCTTCATCCTCTCCTTGATGTCCCTCCACCAGTGCTCGACATTAATTCTGCGTGTGGTCGGAGTGGTCACTCCCAAGGCGTTCATAATCGTGGTTCTTCATGCTGTTGTATGCTTCCCACTTGTCGCTCACAATAGTTGATGAGAGAAATCTGTGCGGGTAATAAGTTATGTGATATGAATGACGTAAAACTTGGACTTGCCGTTAAACACCCAGATGTCATTCAGAATACAGCCTCTCACGTATTTCCTCTTTCCAAATTGCGACTCCTCAGTTTCCACAACAATAGTAGGGCCTCGAACTTGCGGTTGGTCAAACCAATAGTCCGTCATCGAACAGAAACTGAGCCAGTCGACGCTTGTACCGGGAGACAGGTTCGGACACGACGTTATCATGATCCCAGACCTTATGGAGCTAGTGATTAACTAACAAAATCAGTTTCCACAGCTCCAGATGTGTACCATCGACAAGTGTTCCTTGAAATTGTGACGCCTGATAATTACTTCTTCCTCTCCTTACCTTCTGCCACAGAACTAAATACTAAATACGTTTGTCAGTTAGGCTGGTTACACTTCACACTGTTTACACTAAGTATGGAGGACACTGTTCTTATACAAATTTCCACGCTTCGCCCGTCTTTATCGTAATATTTCATATGAAATCTTGCGATAATGGAGTAAAGATCACAGCCACCGCTCATGGACGACTTGGTGGAAATGGTTGATACAAATTCATGCTGTCCAGAGAACAAATGCGCATGCGTCAGACTTGATTATGCTTACTGCAGCTCAGCGACCAACATACGAATACACAGTTCTGTCGAACGTTCATGTAAATAGTGGACTGAAAAAAAATGCAAAGAATCCAAGAAAAGTATCGTAATTTTCTAGGTTCGTGATCATTTGCTAAAGCGATATAACAGAAGAAATCTTTTTATATCTTAAAGGCTCCAATCATGAACAAAAGTCCATAGCAAGGCTGGGCCTTAATTGAAATAGAGAATAATAAAACGGAAAAGAAAAGACAAGGGAAAGTATTCATGAATTTTGGAGGAAGTGGAAACCTTGTCTTTTGAAATGTGCCAGGTCATATTCATTGGGAAAGACATGAGAAGGTAGAGGGTTCCAATGCTTCGACGTGCAAGGAAGCAAGTAGGTATCAAAACGGCCCACCCTTGAGTTGCCAGCGGTCACACAGTAATCATGTGACGCAGCAGCTTGCCGAGTATTGAGTGGTTTAGCTTGTGATGTGGGCACACAAGCAGCCAGCTCATGGGAGCAGAAACCAAAGTAATACATGTAGAAAAGGGAAAGTGAACCAACATTGCAGCTTAGAGCAAGATGATCAAGTTTGGGAGTTGATGGTTTTCATGAAAATACTGCGCATTCAGCCGTAATTATAACAAAAGAGCAAAGCATATTCAAAAGAAACTTTTCCTTTACTAACAAATGTGTATCAATATATATTTAATTTTCCTTCAATAACAAATGCTTGTCATAATGGATATTCAATTCAAAAGTATTTTGTCCAATAACTTTGGAAATGCCTAATTTTATTTGATAGCTGTCACCGAGTATTGTCATATTGGTTTTCATAGCGTAGATGCATAGAACCTGCAGAGTCATTTTATGATGGGCAAAGGTGTCGCCATGCTCATGGTTACACCTCGAGTGAAGAACGCATCTTTGGTGAGATTGTATCAATGGGAGTACAGTCTCATCAAAGAACGAATCATTCCAAAAGAGGACACTTTTCTCTGTTCTTGAAATTAGTGCAGTCTTCGGCTGGATGTCCGAAATTGTAATGATAATAATGGTTTATGACCTCGGGACACTACTATTGTCCTTTACCAGATAACCTCACTTTTGAGCATTTGATGTGTTATCTGTTCTTCCTATGTACTCATCATCTACTTCTCTCTTTACAGACTAGCTCGCATTCAACATATCTCTCTCCTACCTCACTCTTGACACTCCACTCCATCTCAAAACCTCTTCTTAGTCTCCGTCTCTTCTCTCGCACTGTTGGAGTGGAGTTGTGGAACCCGTGTTTCCGTTCAGACTGTATATTCATCGAAGAGCTCTCATTGTTTATCGGCCTCCCTCAAGCCTAATTGTTTATAAAGTAATACAGTTGCATATTCAGTCACGAAGATCTCTCTTACCTACCTATCATATGCACTGGTTTATTATCTTGACCATCTTGTAATACAGTAACTACTTACAAATCTGACGATTTGCTCTGAAAGTAAAATCAAGTTTGCTGGAGAATTTTGGTCAAGGCAATGCAGCTACTACCTCCGTGTTTTTGTGTTTTGTTTTTGTTTTTGTTTAAACGAGCTTCCAAACCCTAGTAAGTCTTGGAGAGGTGGTGTTTTAATAGTGAGAAGAGCCAAGGTGCAGTTGCTGTTGCTCCTGGCTGAGCTGACTGCACTGCACAGCTCACAAGGCACTGCAAGCATCGATTCCTGTCCTAAGTTCAAGTGCAATCATCTTCGCAGTATGAAACTCAGAATACGATCTTGAGTCATATGCTTCAAGTAGGAGGCTCAGCGTACGACACTGCACGAGTGATGGCTCCAATATACACTACCTTTCGGCACATCTTTCCCAGGCTAATTTACGGACTCTACTTCATTAAGAACCAAGTGACTTACCTCCTTGGAGATGGTCACTGAAACATAATAATGATAATTATAATCATTATTATTATTATTATTTATTATTATTATTATTATTTTTATTATTATTATTATTATTATTATTATTATTATTATTATTATTATTATTATTATCGTTATTATTATTATTATTATATATTAGTATAGTAGTAGTAGTAATAGTAATGATAATAATAATAATAATAATAATAATAATAATAATAATAATAATTATTATTATTATAATTGTAATCGCAGAAGGCACCTTCTCATCCACCAGTTCTGGCACAACAGTCTAATGCAAAAGAAAAGAAAAAAAAGAGAAGGTACTCCACGTAATATAAAGTATACTGGGGGAAATTATTTCGAAAAGTTCCCTACTCTGACTGCAGTGTTGTTATCCGGGAAGCAGCCTCATATCTGAACCAGAATTCGTGTTTGATTTTCTAAACATTAGATTGGGTGTCCTTCAGTCAGGCCTATTTACTGATGGTAGGTTTGTTTTTCCTTCTTCAGTTAGGACTGATGTCAGATATGTTTGTCCTCCGTCATTCCGGCCGATATTATTATTATTATTATTATAATATATATATATATATATATATATATATATATATATATATATATATATATATATTTTTTTTTTTTTTTTTTTTTTCATACTATTCGCTATTTCCCGCGATAGCGAGGTAGCGTTAAGAACAGAGGACTGGGCCTTTGAGGGAATATCCTCACCTGGACCTCTTCTCTGTTCCTTCTTTTGGAAAATTAAAAAAAAAAAAAAAAAAAAAAAAACGAGAGGGGAGGATTTCCAGCCCCCCGCTCCCTTCCCTTTTAGTCGCCTTCTACGACACGCAGGGAATACGTGGGAAGTATTCTTTCTCCCCTATCCCCAGGGAATTATTATTATATATATATATATATATATATATATATATATATATATATATATATATATATAATAATAATAATAATAATAATAATAATAATAATAGATCTTTGCTCATTTTACTGTTACATCGTTTAATGTCATACTTATTTTGCTGTTCTTTGACTCCTTTCCTAATGTTAAGAAATTTTTGTATATTTGTTAACGTTATCTTGTATTTTGTAAGCATCTGTTAAAGAGAATACTGGAAAGTCTTAGTTTTTTTTTTCCATAAAGTATATTTCTGGGCCACGGACTTTGTTTACCTGTGTTCTCCGAAGTCATTTTAGGTTATCTTCGTTTTGGACTATGTGACCAGAATTGAAAAGTGCGTTCCTCTTCAGGTCCTAACTCGAGGGTTGTAAAGAGTGAGTGATGAGTCCTTTATTTTGTATGTTGGTTAGTCAAGATTTTGTGCGTTTGTCTGTATAGGCTACCTCTTTTTCGGCCTAACCGTAGACCAAGAGGCCCCAAATTTTGGAAGTAGGTACTTCGGGGAATTTGAGACAGGTTTTAGGCAAACGTGTGTTCGTCTTGAAGGCCTTTTTGAGGCCAACAAAGGCCATCCCAGCCTAATGGATTACACTTACTTTACACTACTTATTCTGAAAAGGCGACGTAGAAGACTCAGATTGTAATTAAAAGAACCTAAGGATCAAAGACAGGATGCAAGGGGAACCACTCCCAGCCCTTAAAGGCCAACAAAGGCATCCTTTCAAGCTTCATGGTACTCATTCAACTCTGAAATAACTCTACATTTCAAAAGTTCAACAGTCAGCCTTGAAAGGCCATTTGAAAGCCAACGAAGGCCATTTTGATACGATAATTTTTTTTTTCTGATCTTTAAATTTCAACGTGAAGAAATATTTGTAGCGCAGGGTAACCCAGCAAGTAATTAATATTTCTGGCTTTGAAACTAAGGATTCTTTTGTCATTTTTCTATATGTAGTTAGTCATTGATTTTCGCACTTAATTGATACTAACTGCTACAATTTTTTCTTCTTTTACTTCTATTAATAGTTTACCGAGCATTTTCTTTGTATTATGGATAGTTTTAGCTCTGAAATGCATTATTTTGCATTTCTTTACATTGTAGCCCATTTGTTGTCTCAGACCACTCCATCAGTTAGTGTGAATTACCTTAAATCTTAAAGCAGTCGTCTTTCATTGGGTCATAATTCCTTTAATGTCTGCAGATTTTGAATTTCAACTGGTTAGTCCTTTTCCCAGGATCGTTGATAAAGTTGTTGAAAAGTATGGGCCGTAAGATACCTTGTGGTACCCAACTTGTCACCTGAAGCCAGTCAGACACTTCCCCAATTAACACCATGTGTTGTTTCTTGTCTGTGGGTGTTAGGGTGTAAATAGTGGGAGGCACCGAAAACGAAAGTGTTGAGTGGGATTTTGGGTGCAAAGAGAGGAAGGCAGGGAGAGGGAGAGGTGTTGAATGATAAGATGTAAAGAGAGGGAAGGGTGCTGAGTGGGAGTTTGGATGTGAAGAGAGGGAGACTGGAAGGGGTGAGAACATACACAGGAGGTGAGAGGGATGTGTGGCAACGTTTGTATTGATTTACATCTTGTGTGTGCAGTCCTCTCTCCCTCCTCTGTTCCACCTCTCCCTCCTACACAGTTCCAACTTTCCATCTGTCACAGTTTCACTTCTCCGTCGCTGTATTCCACCTTCCACCTCTTTCTCTTCACTATTCCCTCTCTTTTGCATTGTACACCACCTTTCCCCCTACACTTTCACTACCTTCTTCACTGTAAGTTACACTTCTGCTTCTTTCGATTCCATCATGCCCTCCTGTTCCATGACTTTTCAGTTTTCCTCTCCCTTCTTCACTGTTCCACTTCCCCCTTTCTCACATTCAGTCTCTCCCTCCTACAGTGTTCCATCTCTTCCTTCCTCTGATTAGCTTTTCTGTTTCACTTGTTTCCGCAGGGTCCGTCTTTCCCTTTCACACTCTTACACATTTATCGCTCACATCTACCCTTGTTTCTGTCTCTCCCGTACCATTCTACTGCTTCCGTCTTTCCCTCCTCCTCCTCCTCTCTTATGTTTCTCTTTCATTCTTTTGTGCCTTCCCTTATAAGCTTCCCCCCCCCCCCCCCCCCCCGGTTCACTCTATCCCAGTCCTCTTCCACCCTCAACGGTCCACTCATCCTTCCCCACTTGTTCCTCATCCACCTCAGAGTTCTTTTCCCTTCCTTAATGTTCCATTTTTCTCGTTTTTCTTAACTTGCATTATGGAAGGTGGACATCCTGTCTGTTAAGGTGTGTCTGCCTTTTTGTAGAGGATAGACTTAACGTATGTACAGATGTGTTTGGCTGTGTTGTGGAAGGTGGATTGGCTGTTATGTGGAGGTCTCTGCCGTTTTTTATGGATTTACTATATGTGGAGGTGTGTCATCCTATGTTGTGGAAGATGGACTTCCTGTATGTGGCGAGTGTTTGATTGGCTGGCAATGAAAAGATGGACTTGTTGTATGTGGAGGGTATGATATAGAAGAGGATGGCTGATGCTGTATGTGGAGGGTATGATATAGAAGAGGATGATCGACCATGGCTTCCTGTGCTCCTGCGTTTCTTCCCAAATACTAGCTCATGATGAATTCTCAACAGACACTTGATGTTCCCAGTGTACCTTGATTTTCCAACAAGTTTCATGATACTGTACCATTACCATCATTGATTTACACCTTTGGCATTTCTTCAAACATTCATTTGAACTCTGTAAAAGATTGCATAAAGCATGAGGAATTAAGTTTACAAGTATCAGTCTGAGGATTGTTAAGAATGCATGCTGACATTATGCTAAACCTTTTGTTCACAGTCTGTGCTGCCATCTTTTGTTTCACTGCACTAGTACAAGAGCTTATGTTATTATTGTGCAGCTTTTATTTCTGTAAAGTTGACAGGGAAATTATCTCAAAACTATTCTTTCCAAATGTTCAGCAGTAATATACTCACGTTACTATTTTCTCAGTAGACTATTAACATGAAAATACTGTTTTTTCATTCATTTGTTTACAACATAAGTGACCTTTCCATAAATGCTTAGAATGGTAAAAGTAAAGTTCAAAGCTTTTGTAGTATTGAATGGGAAAAGTTGACAAAAACTATATCAATTGATTTCTTTTGAGTTTAGTAGAATATTTTACATAAAAAATCAAAGTTTGCATACATAAGGACTCTTACCAGCAATAACATTTTTCTGTAAATTCCAAGTGTATGTAGGTCTTGATAGATGTAAAATAAGAATAGTTATCAGGAAGCCAGCCACATCTACCAATTGGGACTTTAGGTATAAAGTGTGATGATGTTGTGGTTATGTGTTTATCTATGTGCAGAAAGTGTGGGGAAATTGAGTAGTAAGTACTGGTGTCTTCATTAGGGCAGTTGCCTCATAGTTGACATCATTGTCTTCTCATAATTTTATGATATCACTGGTTTGTTCTTTATCATTTCAGGTTTGACAAGATGCGGTGGGTGGGCGGGTGGGCATGGCGTGTGGGTGGAGCTGTGGGTGTGATCTGGCTAGTGGGTGTGGCACTGTTAGCTCCCCCTGGACCCTCAGCCAACACCAGTGACCCAAAGCTTTCACAGCGCCTCCAGCGGGCAGTGCTTGAGCTTGATGTTCTAAAGAAGCAGAACGATGACATCAGACAAGTTCTCCAGGACTTCACCAAGTAAGTTTCATTCACATGATAAAATTGTGGTTTTTATTTCCTCCGAACATTTTACAAAGTCCTCATTTTAAAGTGTAAGATTTATAAGTTTCATCTCTTTATTTACTAACCACCCCACATAAGTGTAGGAAATAAAGTTATTGAAATTGCTTCTGAAATCCCTCAGTTTTGTTAAAATTTCTGTGAATCCTCAACAGATCTTCACTTTAGTTGTATGTTACTGTGAAGACTTGACTGATTCCTGGACTACATGTCTAAGTACTCTGAACTCTTCACAGATCTTTAACATTAATTGTAAGTTACTTTGAACTGTAGGAGTAAGTTACTCTGAACACATCACTGATTTTTTTAGTTTAATTGTAAGTCACTTTGAACATCTCACAAAAAAACAGTTGCAAAGCTCCCAGGTGGCATCAAAATTGATAGTCACCTATAAAATCATAGTTCCTGCATGTCTCATCACTTGGGGGGGAAAAATTACCATAATAACAGATCTAGGTAAGATTTGTTATTCTGCCAAATTGTAATATGTCAGTACATTTTAGACAGGTAAAATCTCTGAACAGTAATGAAGGGGGAGGAGCACAACAGCTATCAAATAGCAACACGGCCATAGTGGCTGATCTGCAAAGGAAACTAGAACATGCACAACGTATGCTACAACAGGCTGATGTTACTGCTGATCATAAGACAGGTAATTACTTTATAATGTGAATGTAATGAAGTCTTCATTTGCTCTGTTTTGCTTTGATTTGAATAAATAAATAATCTACATAGTTTACTGGTTGTTAGATAGGTATTTTACATTCAATTTAGTATTTTGAATAATATGTAATCCCTTTCAGGATCATCAGACTTCACACCCTCACTTGAGTTTGAGCAAACTCGACGACTTGTCAAAAAGGGAGTTCAAGAAACTTGGTGGTATGTGTCTGACCAGCTGCATCAACTTCGCAAAAAAGTAGAGGCTTTCACTGATTTCACCACACACATAGACCAGATTTTGGAAGAAGGTGCAGATCATACCAGGTAAGAAAACAAGAATGAGAAAAAATTTGTGGGAAGAGCAAATTATATTGTGTCAAACACAAACTAATCACCGCAGTGTGGGTACTTAGTGTTACAGTGGTTTATAGGCTAGTTATGTTTGAATAACTTTAAAGATTGAAATACTCTTACAAAATAGCATTAGCAGAATTTAAGAAAGGATCTTTCTCCTACTCAAGAGACATTCAGACTCATTCATATATGACTTTCCATTGATAGAAGCTGTGCTAAACATGTATATTATAAACAGTGTCAGAAGTAAATTCAAAGGAAAACTCAATTGTTGATGAGAATATGAATTGGTTGAATTATGGAATATGAAGAATGATTATTATAGTGAGAGGACTTGTAGAACATGTGCTTCAGCAGGTATGAGTGTTGTAGGCACATACTTCAAACTCAAAGACCATGACCGTGATGCATTCACAGCCACTCAGGGTTGAGCACATAGGTTCGAATCCTGGTTGCAGCAGTCAGTCCCGCACTAGCAAAGTAGCGCCTAGAAACAAATGAAGAATGGCCCATCCACTCATGTACACATATATACATAAATGCCCATACATGCACATATACATACATATACATATATATATCAACATACATGCATATACATACTTATACATATGCATACACAGACATATACATATATACACATGTGCATATTCATACTTGTTTGCCTTCATCAATTCCTGGCATCACCTCACCCCAGAGGAAACAGCAGTGCTGCCTCCCGCTTCTGCGAGGTAGCACCAGGACACGAGAAAAGGCCATTTCTGCTCACACTCGGTCTCTAGCTGTCATATGTAATGCATCAAAACCACAGCTCCCTCTCCATATCCATGCCCCACAGACCTTTCCATGGTTATCCCCAGATGTTTCACATGCCCTGGTTCAGTCCATTGACAGCAGGTCGACCTCAGTATACCGCATCGTTCCAATTCACTGTATTCCATGCACACCTTTCATCTTCCTGCATGTTCAAGCCCTGCTTGCTCAAAATCTTTTACACTCCATCCTTCTACCTCTAATTTGGTCTCTTGCTTCCCCTTGTTCCCTTCACCTCTAACACATATATCCTTTTTTCAATCTTTCCTCACTCATTCTCTCCATATGTCCAAACCATTTCAACACACACACTTCTGCTCTCTCAACCACGCTCTTTTTATTTCCACACATCTCTCTTACCCTTACGTTACTTACTCGATCAAACCACCTCACACCACACATTGTCCTCAAACATCTCATTTCCAGCACATCCATCCTCCTGCGCACAACTCTATCCATAGCCCACGCCTCGCAACCATACAACATTGTTGGAACTACTATTCCTTCAAACATACCCATTTTTGCTTTCCGGGATAATGTTCTCGACTTCCACACATTTTTCAAGGCTCCCAAAATTTTCGCCCCCTCCCCCACCCTATGATCCACTTCCGCTTCCATGGTTCCATCCGCTGACAGATCCACTCCCAGATATCTAAAACACTTCACTTCCTCCAGCCTCTCACCATTCAAACTCACCTCCCAATTGACTTGACCCTCAACCCTACTGTACCTAATAACCTTGCTCTTATTCACATTTACTCTTAACTTTCTTCTTCCACACACTTTACCAAACTCCGTCACCAGCTTCTGCAGTTTCTCACATGAATCCGCCACCAGCGCTGTATCATCAGCGAACAACAACTGACTCACTTCCCAAGCTCTCTCATCCCCAACAGACTTCATACTTGCCCCTCTTTCCAAAACTCTTGCATTTACCTCCCTAACAACCCCATCCATAAACAAATTAAACAACCATGGAGACATCACACACCCCTGCCGCAAACCTACATTCACTGAGAACCAATCACTTTCCTCTCTTCCTACACGTACACATGCCTTACATCCTCGATAAAAACTTTTCACTGCTTCTAACAACTTGCCTCCCACACCATATATTCTTAATACCTTCCCCAGAGCATCTCTATCAACTCTATCATATGCCTTCTCCAGATCCATAAATGCTACATACAAATCCATTTGCTTTTCTAAGTATTTCTCACATACATTCTTCAAAGCAAACACCTGATCCACACATCCTCTACCACTTCTGAAACCACACTGCTCTTCCCCAATCTGATGCTCTGTACATGCCTTCACCCTCTCAATCAATACCCTCCCATATAATTTACCAGGAATACTCAACAAACTTATACCTCTGTAATTTGAGCACTCACTCTTATCCCCTTTGCCTTTGTACAATGGCACTATGCAAGCATTCCGCCAATCCTCAGGCACCTCACCATGAGTCATACATACATTAAATAACCTTACCAACCAGTCAACAATACAGTCACCCCCTTTTTTAATAAATTCCACTGCAATACCATCCAAACCTGCTGCCTTGCCGGCTTTCATCTTCCGCAAAGCTTTTACTACCTCTTCTCTGTTTACCAAATCATTTTCCCTAACCCTCTCACTTTGCACACCACCTCGACCCAAACACCCTATATCTGCCACTCTGTCATCAGACACATTCAACAAACCTTCAAAATACTCATTCCATCTCCTTCTCACATCACCACTACTTGTTATCACCTCCCCATTTACGCCCTTTACTGAAGTTCCCATTTGCTCCCTTGTCTTACGCACCCTATTTACCTCCTTCCAGAACATCTTTTTATTCTCCCTAAAATTTACTGATAGTCTCTCACCCCAACTCTCATTTGCCCTTTTTTTCACCTCTTGCACCTTTCTCTTGACCTCCTGTCTCTTTCTTTTATACTTCTCCCACTCAATTGCATTTTTTCCCTGCAAAAATCGTCCAAATGCCTCTCTCTTCTCTTTCACTAATACTCTTACTTCTTCATCCCACCACTCACTACCCTTTCTAAACAGCCCACCTCCCACTCTTCTCATGCCACAAGCATCTTTTGTGCAATCCATCACTGATTCCCTAAATACATCCCATTCCTCCCCCACTCCCCTTACTTCCATTGTTCTCACCTTTTTCCATTCTGTACACAGTCTCTCCTGATACTTCTTCACACAGGTCTCCTTCCCAAGCTCACTTACTCTCACCACCTTCTTCACCCCAACATTCACTCTTCTTTTCTGAAAACCCATACTAATCTTCACCTTAGCCTCCACAAGATAATGATCAGACATCCCTCCAGTTGCACCTCTCAGCACATTAACATCCAAAAGTCTCTCTTTCGCACGCCTGTCCATTAACACGTAATCCAATAACGCTCTCTGGCCATCTCTCCTACTTACATAAGTATACTTATGTATATCTCGCTTTTTAAACCAGGTATTCCCAATCATCAGTCCTTTTTCAGCACATAAATCTACAAGCTCTTCACCATTTCCATTTACAGTAATATATATTTACTGTATTTCAGGGATGTGGTTATGGTTGTCAGATTCACCATGTTGTTTATTGTTTTATTGTGGCTTATGGCACGAAGCGAACTCTTATTCTTAAGTCACGAGGATGGCGCTACAACAAAGCAGGATGGGAAGATGTGTTCAAACCACTAAGTGACACCTGTACGGATCCCTCAGGACACACTAACTCCCACTGGCCAGGTAAAGTAGGCCATTCTTATTTCAAGGCTTACATTATTGACTGTATGTCAGTAAAGCTTTTTCTAAGTTTGGACATAATGCTTATAAGAAAATGAATTGATATGAGTAGACCGTTATAGTAAAAGAAAAGGTAAAAACAAAGGGTAACTAACATTTTAGTGTGGATGGATCCTTGTGTAGATAGCACAGTGTTAAAAAGGTAAACAAAAAAGATTGTAAACACTCAGCCTTACTCTGAATACAGAATTTGTTGATCTAGAAGTACTTTAGAATAAGTAGGTATGATAAAAAGGGCATGTGAAGCGTCTGGGGTAAACCATGGAAAGTTTTGTGGGGCCTGGATGTACACATAACAGCTAGAGACTGAGTGAACAAATGTGGCCTTTGTTGTCTTTTCCTAGCGCTACCTTGTGTGCACATGGGGGGGAGGGGATGCTGTTTCATGTGTGGCGGGGCGACGTCGGGAATGGATGAAGGCAGCAAATATGAATATGTACATATTTATATATGTATATGTCTGTGTATGTATATGTATGTATACATTGAAATGTATAGGTTTGTATATGTGCGTGTGTGGGCGTTTATATAGATGCATGTGTATTTGGGTTGGTTGGGTCATTCTTTCGTCTGTTTTCTTGCACTACCTTGCTAATGTGGGAGACAGCGACTAAGTATGATGAAAGAAATAAATGGTCAGGGAGATTGGTTTGGTAAACAGAGAAGAGGTAGTGAAAGCTTTGCGTAAGATGAAAGCCGGCAAGGTGGCAGGTTTGGATGGTATTGCAGTGGAATTGATTAAAAAAGGGGGTGACTGTGTTGTTGACTGGTTGGTAAGGATATTCATTGTATGTGTGGCTCATGGTGAAGTACCTGAGGATTAGCAGAATCCATGCATAGTGCCATTGTACAAAGGCAAAGGGTATGAAGGTGAGTGCTCAAATTACAGAGGTATAAGTTTGTTGAGTATTTCTAGGAAATTATATGGGAGGGTATTGATTGAGAGGGTGAAGGCATGTACAGAGCATCAGATTGGGGAAGAGCAGTTTGGTTTCAGAAGTGGTAGAGGATGTGTGGATCAGGTGTCTGCTTTGAAGAATGTATGTGAGAAATACTTAGAAAAACAAATGGATTTGTAAGTAGCATTCATGGATCTGGAGAAGGCATATGACAGAGTTGATAGAGATGCTCTTTGGAAGGTATTAAGAGTATATGGTGTGGGAGGCAAGTTGCTAGAAGCAGTGAAAAGTTTTTAGCGAGGATGTAAGGCATGTGTACGAGTAGGAAGAGAGGAAAGTGAATGTCGGTTTGTGGCAGGGGTGCATGATGTCTCCATGGTTGTTTAATTTGTTTATGGAGGGGGTTGTTAGGGAGGTGAATGCAAGAGTTTTGGAGAGAGGGGCAAGTATGCAGTCTGTTGTGGATGAAAGGGCTTGGGAAGTGAGTCTGTTATTGTTCACTGACAATACAGCGCTGGTGGCTGATTCGGGTGAGAAACTGCAGAAGCTGGTGACTGAATTTGGCAAAGTGTGTGAAAGAAGAAAGCTGAGAGTAAAAGTGAATAAGAGCAAGGTTATTAGGTACAGTAGGGTTGAGGGACAAGTCAGTTGGGAGGTAATTTTGAATGGAGAAAAACGGGAGAAAGTGAAGTGTTTTAGATATCAAGGAGTGGATTTAATAGCAGATGGAACCTTGGAAGTGGAAGTGAGTCACAGGGTGGGGGAGGAGGCTGAAGGTTCTGGGAGCATTGAAGAATGTGTGGAAGGCGAGGACATTATCTCGAAAAGCAAAAATGGGTATGTTTCAAGGATTAGTGGTTCCAGCAATGTCATATGGTTGTGGAGTGTGGTCTATAGACAGGGTTGTGCAGAGGAGGGTGGATGTGCTGGAAATGAGATGTTTGAGGACAATGTGTGGTGTGAGGTGGTTTGATCGAGTAAGTAATGAAAGGGTAAGAGAGATGTGTGGTAATAAAAAGTGTGGTTGAGAGAGCAGAAGAGGGTATATTGAAATGGTTTGGTCACATGGAGAGAATGAGTGAGGAAAGATTGACAAAGAGGATATATGTGTCAGAGGTGGGGGGAATGACTTCCATGGAACCTTCCTTTCTCCCCTTTCTTTTCACCAACATTCACAGCCGTGTCACAAATTTTTCATTTGTGAAAATCAGTTGGCAACCATAACTCCTTAGTTCTTACATCTATCAGAGTTCCAGCCATCTGTTAGTTATTTCACTGAATCCATTATTTGATGATTATAATCATTATCACCATTTTCAAGTTAGGGGTTGAGTATGTGTGTGTATTTGAATAAAGACTTATTGGGCACTTTATGAACAAAAAGTTTTCCACATTAATGCTGTCTTGACTTCAAATTTGTTTCTCATCTCTGTTTCCTTTGTTTCTTGTGTAGGTCTCCAAATTTTGTAAACTTTTGATGATATTCTTTATAATTATCACAACCAAATTACTAACCAAGTCTGTTTTGGTTTTTCAGCACAATTCCATCTCTGTTTGTATCTTTTGAGCACATTTCATTGACATTCTAATTGTATCGCTGTATGTGAAGAATGCTTAATGGATGTTACTGCTGTGTTTATGTAGGTTCACACTTCTTTCTCTGAAATTACCTCTTTTTTCACCTACTATGCCTCTACTTTTGTTAAGAATGCTGGAGGACCAACAACCAGGCACAGCAAGAACTTATATTCTTCGATATCTGACTCTTGTTTGGTTTTCTTCTTCAAAATAGTCACAGATCTACAAATCATGAAATGAAATGCTCTTCTATAAGAAGGAAGTGGACTAATCTGTTCTCACCATGACAGATCTTGCTTGTTTTTAGACAAGAATATCAGTCAACTTGAAATTTTTGCCTCCCTTTTTGCATCCTGAGGCATGCACATACATATCTAGGATATATGTAGGTATGGGGCCTGGGGCCAATTATAAACTCGCCAAGCTAATGAAAAGCTCTTAACAGGAGTACATGGCGTATCATAGAACCAGGCCTTTATAAGTTATCTAGATGTTAAGAAATATTGCTAATGTTTGTCAGATTTACAGAAAATGAATAAAGCTGTTGAACAGAAGTAAGTTTATTATGAGACTGGCAGTCATTTTTGTATAAAAGTAAATCTATAATATTTGATGACATGAAACACCTGATAACAAGTCAAGAGAGTTGTGTTTGATGAAACGTATCATTATGTTTTTGCTGTGTCTGTTTATATCTGATGCCTGTTCCAACTGGAACTAGGGGTGGCCATGGCAATAAAATCTCTGTAACTGGTGGACTCCAATGCTACTTCTTAGCCTTGAGTGCCTCACCCTTAACAGGCCACTGGCAGAGGGCAACTTTAGTGGAGTGTTTACAGAGGCTGCAACCTAATGTTCCTACTGACTACTACTACCTAATGCTCCTGCCTACTACTCCCTAATATTTCTCTCTAATGCTTATGCCTAAATGTTCCTACCTACTACTGCTCCTACCATTTTCCCAAAAGGCAGGGCTAGCGCATAGTGCTCATCGCAGGAAAATCTTGAGTTATGAAGAATGAGCTGTGTGAGTTAAGTGTTGTCAAGTAGTCTATCACTAAAGAACTTAAGTACTGCTTCTTATAGCCTTTAGTGCCTTACCCTTAACAGGCCACTGGCAGAGGGTAAGGTCTAGCACTGTGTTTGCAGAGGCTCCTATCTAATGTTCCTAGTTACTGCTTCTATCTAATGCTCCTAGCTACTGCTTCTACCTAATAATTTTGCAGATCAAGAAAATTGTATCATTGGAAACCTATGTTGATGTTTCAGGAGGATGGTGAAAATATCACAGTTGCTTCACTGGTCATTAAAGTAAATCAAGGAAACAGTGAAATGGAAAAAAATGTACATTTATGTTTCCTTTTAAGTGACTTGAAAGGTTCAAATAATTGTAAAAAAGTATGAGTCATCATTGAGTACAACCCCCCCCCATCTGCCTTTAGATACACCCCTGTCCTGATGACATTACTATGAAGTAATGCTTATACATCTGAAGGTCTGAAGGCTATTCTTCTATCTTCCCTGCTAACATTGTTCAGTCAAAAGCAGTTCACATCAACTTCCTCTCTCATTTCTCAAGAATGAATCTTTACCAGTGTTGTTCTTTGGCTTATGATCTTTTGAGTTAACTGCATGTGTACCTCCTGTGTAAGAGCATGACATAATAAATACTGAATTAACATTGTATGGGTAGAGATGTGTCAACACCAGTATACTCTTCTGAGATCTATAATGGTTGTTAGATTAATAAAAGTAGCACATTCATACGTCATCAGGTTAAGATTTATTTTATGAAAAATAGATTTATAATTACTAAGGTGAAAAGTACATTATGGATTCACTTTTCACTATAAGGAATATGTTGTCTGGTCAAATCATGCTCAGAATTGGTTTGTCATTTCATGGCTACCAAACCATGATATCCAGATAAGTTTATGCCCTCCATAGTGAGAATTATTATATGAACAAAAACACATTTTTCTTGCTTATTATCTACTTATCACTCTTTCCATAGGCTCAAATGAAACTCAGGTGATTGATCTTCCAATCATCGATACTTTATCACAGCGTCCACCATATTTACCCCTTGCCATCCCTCGAGACATCTCCGAGCGTCTTATAAGACTACATGGAGACCCAGGTGCCTGGTGGGTAGGACAGTTCTTGAAATATATGCTCAAGTTTCAACCAAAAACACAGGAGATGCTTGATAGTATGGGAGAAACCTTGGGATTCCAGAAGCCGCTAGTTGGGTAGGTGTAAAAAACGAGTTCTGTATTGTTGAAATAGATATGTATTTTTGTAAGTTGAAAACTCAGTTGACTTCTGTCACCAATTGTAAAACTGTTTTAGAAAAAAATATTCTCCATCCTTATGACATTTATTACTTTCACAAGCATCTCTCTTCCAGTCATGTCCACTTTTGTGTTGCCTGCATAGCATGGCTGACTCTGTAGGATTCCTTTGTCCATCCATCCATCATCCAGAGTAGCACTTTAATCTGCAACTTTGCTATAATATTAAAAGTGTAAATTTCCCAGCGCTTAAAAAATCAAGCAGATAAAACCCATATCTTTAGATTTTGCCTGACAAGCCTGTTATAGAATGGTTTAACATGGAATTAACCTGGCTCATATCTGGTTTAATATTTTTCAAACAGTATCTACCATGCTTACTTCACTCCCAATCCACACAATCCAAATATACCATGGAACAACCTTCTAATTATTTTGAAAAAAAAAGTTCTAAGCTATCCAAAGGTTAATCACAATACAAGAAACTCCATTGCCAACGATTTTGTGCAAGCAAATATCACAGATTATTCCAGAAAAATTAAATCAGGAAATAAACATATAAATATGGGATCTGACGTCACATTAAATTTGGTGTGAATTATTCTCTTTTATTTTTTACCAAGTACCTTAGGAAAATCTAGTGCTCATGCAACTTCAGAAGGTTGTTTCATTTTGAGTTGTGATTGATTGCATAATGTATATCCCTCCAGAGATGTACTGTTAAGAAAACAAGAAAAGAATGGCATTCTGTCTTCAGAAATTACTTTTCACTACTAACCCCAGGTTGCTTTTTCAGTACAGTCTTCACATGTGTTGTCTATGCATTCATGGAGGATTTTTTTTTTTTTCCTTTTTTTGTCTTAAGGTTTGAGATATTTTTTGGTTGTGAAGGTATCTCTTATTTTAGTTTAAACTCCTTCATGAAGAATATTCCACATGTGAGGATTTATTTTTTTCTGTTAAGGTTGGAGGATTTTTTTTTTTTTCAGGTATATCCTATTTAATCAAAACTCCTTCATGCAAAATATTCCCCATGTGAGAAACTTACAAAATCAGCTATTTAGATTACCATTATGTAGGAACCAGAGATCAGATATAGGGCTTGTTCATGAAAAGACTGTTTCTCTTTCCCTTGCTATCTCTTTTTTTCGTGCCTCCTCCCTCCCTACCCCAAAGCCCTCTTCCTTTCATCTCTCAAGATATGGAAAGACAAAAAGTAAAAGGTAATGGACATGGTAAAGACTAGGCACAGTTTTCTTGCTTACTATATCCTTAAAATGGAAGACAGTTTATTTTTTACCATTAATATATGCCAGGGACCCAGAACTTGTTATTAACAGACAAATCTGGATTATTGTAAGATCGACCAACATACACACCCTCGCCATGAGATGTTTGCATAGCTCACTATCATCCAAAAACTTAGACATAAACCAGAGTCAGAGTAAATGTGTTGGCCATAACAGAAATAGTCATTAATGGCCACATGGATAGTAGATACAGGATACCAAAGTATGATTTCTGTAAAACTTGATGGAAATGTATGTGCTGGAATACCACGTATATTAGATCATATTTCGTGTGCACTGCATTATTAATCCCATATATACAACACAAGTTGATCATACAGACAAGGAATGAAGAAACTTGCCACAAATACCTTACATTTACCTTAATGTCTTCCACCTCTGAAGCTCCATCTGCAATCATTTCATTTATAGGACCTGGTAAACCGAGATGTTTAATGCTGGAGGTCTGAATTTGTTTATGTTGTGGAATCCAGTTAGCTAGATAGCCCTTCATTTGCTTTTTAAATAAATCCAGGGGTCTTTCTTTGGTTCCCCTTATATTTGCTGTTACTCGTTTGTACATAAATAGGCCTCTGATATTTGTACTCTGTTCTGTATTTCTTACATTATGTCTTGCTCTTCAAGAATTTAATATCAACTTTGCTACCCCAGTCCATCATCCTAAAAAGGATCTTCTTTGAACGCAAGTTGGGGACTAGGTCCTCTAGCTGTGTATTATATTTCTTACATCTACAATCAAGTAAGCAGTAATGGAGATTTTAACCATTCCTGTAATTAAGGTGAACTGGTGCAAATTTTAAAGGATTTCTGGATGTGCACAAGCTCATTAGTATCTCTGACCACATTGCGGTCATCTGCCCAAGGAAGAACATGTCTTGAAGTGGCACTAACAGACTTGCTTCTTTCATCTCATAAGCTCTAAATTCCCATATCCAGCATACCATCTATGCAGGCAAAATCATTTGTCTTCACTCACAGATCTTTTACTGATCTAGTTTGTGATAAATTTTGTTTCTATCATGTAGTCAGTATGTGACATGATTTCTTCATTACTTCTCTACTGAAGGAGTTGAAATTTTTCCTGGTTGATCCTCATTTTCATGTTAATTTTAGAGGCCCCCTGAATGATTTAGATGTTATCTGTATGCTGGTTTTCAGTTCTGAAAAGATGATATGTGGTTGTATTTTGTGATGTCATTGTCAGATAAGGAACAGTAGGGGAACAAACATATCACTTGATGGGATAGAGCCTTTAACAGTGGAGGCGATGAATTTCATTTGGAAAATTTTAGATCCATTCTACCATTTGTCAAACGATACTAGCATTCTTGTTTCCTCAAGAACATGTCGGATCAAAGCATAATTGTCAGGTAGTTGTGAAAGACACAATTGTCCATGTCTAAAAGTTTGAAGTTTCTGGTTGTATAGGCTTTTAAAAGGTGTTCCTGTACTGTGCTCACTTTTGGTTACAGCCTCTATGTTGCAATTATATATTATTTATTATACATAATCACTGTTTCCTGCGTCAGCAAGGTAGCACCAGGAAACAGACGAAGAATGGCCCATCCACTCATAAACACATATATATACATAAACGCTCTAGGAAAAGACAACACAGGCCACATTTGTTCACACTCAGTCTCTAGCTGTCATGTGTAATGCACTGAAACCACAGCTTCTTATCCACATCCAGGCCCACAGACCTTTCCATGGTTTACACTAGACACTTCAGATAACATTATAAAAGCTGTTTATATTTGTTCATCTTTCCTTCATGCTTTTTCTAAGCCTTTATGATATCTAGTAAACTTGTGAGTTTTTGTAATAGTTTAGACCTCTCTGCTGAAGAGCTGTGTCAGAAGATTTAATTAAACTCAATTGGATAATGCAAGTCTCAAAATTATTTCCACAGTGCTGACTACTTCTGTCTGTATTGTTTTCATGATGTTTTATGGACAAGGCAGAAAACATAGGGATGTTTTCACCAGCTTTCTCAAAGAGGTGGAATATAATTATTTTTTCATTGGAAGAGTACAGCGGCATAGTTAACTGACTTACTACCTAGGGAACTTTATGTGTCTCGGTAGGTTGTAGACGGTATGCCTGGGTGTTAGTAGTAATAGTAATGCAATGAACCAGCGCCACAGTGGCTATCAGGTTTCCACTCCCTGGCCTTGATTGTTGCCTTTTCTTCTCTTCTTCATGCACACATGGGTACGTAGAACTGAGTCCACAAACATGAACTTTCTTTTCATCTCTGTAATAATAATAATAGCAACAGACAACTCACCCTGATTATTATAGCTCAGAATGAAAATCACTCAAGGAAAGGAAAATAATGGTTTGGAAATGTCCATGGGGCAAAGTGTGGGGTTAATGCGAGGACAGGGTTACCTAATGACTTTAGCCTATTCAGTTAGAGCTAGTGATGACTAATGAGAACTTGAACTCATTTTGTCTATATTTTTTCATACATATTTGCCATTTTCCACGTTAGCGAGGTAGCGCCAAGAACAGAGGACTGAACCTTAGGGAGATTATCCTCACTTGGCCCCCTTCTTTGTTCCTTCTTTTGGAAAATAAAAAAAATGGTGAGGGGAGGATTTCCAGCCCCCCGCTCCCTCCCCTTTTAGTCACTTTCTACAACACGCAGGAAAACATGGGAAGTATTCTTTCTTTCCTGTCCTCAGGGATATTTATGTCTATATAAATGTCTGAAATTCATGTTCCTCCAGTATGTTTTCTTTTACTTTTTCTTAGATGAACTTGGTGCAAAAATAGACATTCTAAGTTTATTTTCTCCATGCACTGGATTAGTGACATGCTAATCTTCATGCTTTCCCGGGCAGTGATTGAGTTCTTTGTTAACTCTAACCAGGCTATGTGGCTGCTGTTGAGTGATGTGTGGCTGTTGTTAGATTGAATGTGCTATGGCCATTACAATGAGAATTAGGCTTACTCAAGGCCCTGTGATTGGAGTATGTTGTTTTGATGATAGTGATGTTATGAATTAATCCTTCATTATTCATGATCATTAGAACAAAATTATTTCCTCTAAGGGCATTGGTGTCAGAGACTCCAGTCCTATGAAATTAATGATCGTCACAGATACTTGGATATATGTACTTCATCCATCCCATGTCAATGTTGACTTAAGGTGTATTTACTGCAAAAAGGGAAGTGGGAAGTTTTCATTGTTCATTTCAAGTGTTACCGGAAATTGTAAAGTAACCAGTGTTCCTTACCAATTTTCACTTTGGATGTGGTATGTTGAGGTCTCCTGTAGGTTTCAGCTTCCTCATTTGCTGTTAATTCTTTTGTCCTAGGATTTATAAGTTAATACAGATAACAGTTTTAACCATGTACGAATTTTAAGTGAGCTTTTAAAAAAATAAACCCCGTACTGTATTGCATCTCATCTAAGTTTATCCCAATACAGAGTACATGTTCGAAGAACTGATAAAGTTGGGACTGAGGCAGCATACCATTCCATAGACGAGTACATGAAGCATGTTGAAGATTACTACACAGCTCTTAAGTTACATCAGCCAGATGTGATAAAGAGAGTATATTTAGCATCAGATGACCCAACTGTTATTACAGAAGCCCAAAGGAAGTATGCATTAAAAGACTTCTCATGAGATGTATAAACTGAATGCATATAATCATAGGACATTATATATAAGTTTCTGACATATTATTCATTGTTGTTTTCAAAATGTTCTTCCAATTTCCTATTACACACTGTGAAGGTGTCTTTTTCTTGTTAACAGGTTTCCAGATTATACTTTTATTGGCGATTCAAACATCGCTCGAACTGCAGCTGTAGCAACACGTTATACAGATGCATCACTGAGGGGTGTCATAACTGATGTACACTTCTTGTCGCTTACTGATCATCTTGTTTGCACCTTTTCTTCACAGGTGAGAACAATTCAAACGAGTTTACAGGCTTTTACTTTCCATACAGCTTACCAGGCAAAATCAACACACTTATACCTCTGTAATTTAAACACTTACCTTTGGCCCTCTTTCCTTTATATAATGGCACTATACATGCATTCTGCTGCTCCTCAAGTACCATGAAAGAAATTCAACTGCCTCCTTGCCACATTTAATTGTACACAATGCTTCACCACCTCCTGTTGTCACCACCACTTGTCATGACTCACCTCCCAGACCCATACACTTTATCATCAGATACATTCAGCAATCCTTCATAGTACTTACTCTGTCTCCTCTTCACCTCATCACTACCTATTACCATTTCATCATTTGCCCCCTTCACCAATATTCCCACCTGTTTTCTTGTTTGACTCACACTGTTAACCACTTTCCAAAATATGTTTTTCATTCTTGATTGATGATAATTGCTCACCCCAGGTCTCATTTGCCCTATTTTTCTGTCCCTGAACCTTTTTCTTGACATCCAGCTGCTTTCTATTGTATTTCACACATTCTCTAAAGCAAACACCTGAACCACACATCCTCCTCCACTTTTTGAACCACACTGCTCCTCCCCAGTCTAATGGTCTGCACATGCCTTCACTCTCTCACTCAGTACCCTTCCACGCAACTTCCCAGGAATACACAAGTTTTTATATACCTCTGTAGTTTGAACACTCGCCTTTATCCCCAGACGTACATTGAGTATCCTTACCAACCAATCAACAACACACTCTCCCCTTCTTAATAAATCCAACAGTAATACCATCCACTCTAGCCATCTTGCCACATTTCATCTTACCTTTGTCAAGGGAAGAGTGGTGGTCCTCAGTGAATAAGGGCCTTACAGCCAGGTTGGCTGATATTAGTGGACTTCATACCAAGATGTCCTTTCTACTAGAGTAGCATTCCACTCAGAGTCAACATTTAACAGTCCCCATGTAGACACCTTTTTCATCATGCGTCATACACAGATGATTGTATAGCTTTTCATGACAAGTGCTTTTTGTGTACATACATTTTGTTAAACAAGTCATATGCACTTTATCATAGCATTTTGCTTCTTGGATGTAAAAACAGAAATAAAGAGAGACCTATTTTTCATCTGAGCCTTAAGCTCTGCCATTTTTTCAAAATTGCCTCAAATTGTTAGAAATTATTGTGCATTCCTGATTTATAATCTAAAATTATATATTTTTTTATATTACTTTCAGGTGTGTCGCATTGCTTATGAAATTATGCAGACCTACCACCCAGATGCCTCCGATTTCTTTTCTTCCTTAGATGACATTTACTACTATGGAGGGCAAAATGCTCACAATCAGAAAGCTCGTTTCCCTCACACACCATGGAAGTGAGTTTATTTTTTCTGTTATTGTTTGTGCAGTATATTGGAGTTGCAGTTTTGAAAATGAGTGAATGAAGCAAGATATTTGAAAATGATAGAGCAAGTAATTACAAAAACTTACAGTCTGCAGTGAAGTGAAGAGAAAGTTAGGACACAACAGATGCTTATTCACTGAAATAGCTGTGATCTAGAGTTGGTGAACTGAAGGTATAACTGTGTAAAGATGTTTAGTAGTAATATAATTTATTGAATAACTTGGTTAAGAAAAGGTGAAGGATGAGGTTGATTAAAAACTTGTGTAATTTGAGATTGGAGTGGTGAATTAATGTTGGAAACAATGGTGCGAATGAATGGTGTTTGTAGTAGAATAAACTTTACTGAAACATCCTCTCCATGTCCAAACTTTACAGGAACATCTTTACTAAAATCATTTAGTTTTCATGGGGTGGTAGCCTCACTCAGTCTCTCTATATGTCCAAACCTCTTCAGCTCTCTTAACCAAACTTTTTTTTATTACGACGCATTATTACTCTTTCATTCCCTCTAAGGCTCTGTCATCTGTTCTTAACATTACCTCGCTTTTGCAGGAAATGATGAGGCATAAAGAATAAGAGCAAGGTTCTTAGGTTCAGCAAGTTAGTTGTTAGCAAGTTAGTTGGGATGTAAGTTTGAATATAGAAAAATTTGAGGAAATTTGTTTTAGATATTTAGGAGTAAACTTGGCAGTGAATGGAATTATGGAAGCGGAAGTGAGTCATAGGGTGGGGGAGGGGGTGAAGATTCTGGGAGCAATGAAGAATGTGTGGAAAGAATGTAATCTCAGAGAGCGAAAATGGGAATGTTTGAAGAAATAATAGTTCCAACATCGTTATATGTTTGTGAGGCATGAACATGTTGGAAGTGAAATGTCTGAGGACTAAATGTAGTGTGAGGTGGTTTCATCGAATAAGTAATGAAAGGGTAAGAGAGCTGTGTGGTAATAAAAAGGGTGTAGTTCAGAGATCAGAAGAGGGTGTGTTAAAATGGTTTGAGCATGTGAAATGAGTGAGGGAAGGTTGACAAAGAGGATATATGTGTCAGAGGTGGAGGGAGCAAAGTGCCTTCCTGTGTCAGCAAGGTAGCACAAGGAAACAGACGAAAAAAGGCCATATCTTTACTTTGTTTCACATAATCTAATTTTTATATTCAAATATAAGAAGCTTTAGCTAATATAGTAATTATTGAAGGGTGCATAATTTTGATTTTATTCTGTCCTTGCTTTCCATTCTTTTTCTTTTTCATACTTCAACAGATGGTATGAGTTTTGCTGTTGGATCTTCAACAAGGTGTGAAAATAATACATATCATTGAATTCAGTGATACTGAAAGGGTAATGCTTTATTATACACATTCACCTGTATGTTCTTAACAGGTCTGATGAGCTCGTCCTCAAGGCTGGTGACGTAGTGGGCATAGCAGGTAACCACTGGGATGGTTATTCCAAGGGTGTAAACCGCCGCACTCGACAAAATGGCCTTTATCCTTCTTATAAAATGGAGGAAGTTGTAGATATAGCAGATTTCCCATCTTATGCAGAAGTTGATAAGAGAAGTAGAACGTAAATAATATATTGTTTTAGAAGATTCATAATATTTTTTTAAATTTTACTTTGTGATATTCCTTACTTCTATTTTCTTTTTTTGCAAGAGGGCTTTGTATACTTAGGGGAAATACTTGTCATTGCAAGTTATTTAAATTCAACTGGCATTGTCATATCAGATGTAACCATGATCAAGGGAAAAATACAGGTTGACTTTGTCAAAACAGTAAATATTAAATTGTAGGAAAACTTTTGGATTGTTGGAAAAGGTACTTCATAACATATGGAAAAAATTTTGATTAATCTTCATCCTTAGTACATGATGTCAAATATGACCTGTATTGTAATTGTTTAAGTATTTTGGAAATTGGAATGTATTCTGGTATTCTTTCCTTAGTAGACTCATGTATAACTGTTCATTTACACCAAAACAAATAAGAAGATTATGGAAAATTTCATTTACTATAGGAATGAAAGCCATATGATTTACAAGGTACCTGTAGAAGTGTGTTAAGTGGCAAGAAGTTAGTTTTTATAATACTGAAAACATTTTGGTTAGTATGAACTGTATATAAATTAGAGCAACTTATTCATATACTTTTTTTTCATTCTAGTTAATGTATTTATGTACTATGTAGTAGTTCTTCATCTTAAACTGTCATTCTTATTGTTGATGCTCTTGCCAAAGTGGCCAGGAATTTTGTACAGAAATGATATATATTATGAAGTGGCCATACTCAGTGATGCATCCTTTGTTAGTTTGCTCAGTGTAGACAGTGATGGCAGACAATTTAACAGTTGTGATTGTGTATGTGATGTGATACAGATGAAAGGCTTCTGGGTTATGTGAAACCACAAATATAGATAGTATGTGGCAGAGACTTCATTGAAATTTATGTTGACCATAAATGTGGTTAGTGTGTATTACTTTGTTTATACTCGAGGCATGTTCAACTTGCAGTACTCAATATTTCCACTCTTAATTCTTGACTATTATGTATTTATTTGTTTTACTAGCATGACTGCTGCTCATGTGTCTCATCTGCTGATGCCTTTGGCATGTAATTCTAAATTTTTTTACATTTCTATCAGTTTGCTGGTAAAGGTTCACTTTCAGTATGAAAGCCAATTCAGTCATTATATTACAAGTTGGCTTGTCAGATATATACCTTTGACTACATACTTTCAAATGATAGAGGGATTTTCTTTTTTATTATATCCAATTTTTTTATTTTTTATATGACGTTTGGTGAATCTCGCATACTTTTTTTAATATATTGTTTTTCAATGATTCTGTACGTTTCTCATGTTTTTCAAGTGGCTACAAGTATTTTAGAAATTGATGAAGTGTATTACCCATTCATTTAAACCAAGAAAATAATTAGTCACCTCTAACCGCTATAATTTCATGTGTACCGGCTACCATTAGATAACTTCTTATGGCTTATTTAACCATGATACTTCTCAACTTGAGTCATGTAGTTGTAGTTTCTGCTTTATTTGTGAAATTTTTTTGTTTGATGAAATTTAGAAAAAAAAAAAAGGGGGGGGGGGGGATTTCATGGGTTTTCATATTTGTGGATTTACAAAATTTGTATGATGTGCAATCCCAGTCTGAAGAGTTTGTTGGCTCTTCTAGATTGGCTAGATGTTTCATCAGCTAAAGTAAGTGAACGTTTATATGTGTATTATTTTTCAGGGTGTTTTATTTTCAAACTAGTTGAAGAATTACTTATGTGAAGATTAGGTCATTTCCAGTATCATACTCATCTGAGTTAATAATATTCACTTCTTTACAAAAGTGGCAATCTTATATTATTGTTATGTCATTCCAGGACCCCTTTGGGGCTCCTGTGGCCTCAGGGTTGCACTTCTTATGGAAACAGGGTATGATGGACTCTTTGAGGTGAGAACCTCAACAGCACTGTAGTCTTTTTGTCTGTTGATGATACAGCCTTGCTGAGGGTGTCTTGCTTGCAGTGTAATCACTTGTAGGTGGAGTCCACAAACACTTGGCATTTTTATATATCCTAATATGTCTCTCATTTCTTTGTAGTATATTTCATCCATGTCATAATCTGTATCTCTCGGAAGTCTTCTTACCTAACTTTTGCCAGGAAAATCTTGGAATGATGACTAGTTCTTATGGAGCTGCCTTCATAGATAATTTGATAATGCAGTCAAAGTATGCACTTTGCAGGTGGTAAGTGTTCTCTGGAACACTGATTATAATCATCTTCTAGTAGATTCTTTATATTAATCTTATTTGGCAACTTGAGAATAATTGTTATTAATCTGTTGAGAGGTGACAGCATTTATATTCTTTTATTAATAACCTTTACCTCCTAGAAGAGAACATTTTTCATATATTTTTTTATTATACTTTGTCGCTGTCTCCCGCGTTTGCGAGGTAGCACAAGGAAACAGACGAAAGAAATGGCCCAACCCCCCCCCATACACACGTATATACATACGTCCACACACGCAAATATACATACCTACACAGCTTTCCATGTTTTACCCCAGACGCTTCACATGCCTTGATTTAATCCACTGACAGCACGTCAACCCCGGTATACCACATCGCTCCAATTCACTCTATTCCTTGCCCTCCTTTCACCCTCCTGCATGTTCAGGCCCCGATCACACAAAATCTTTTTCACTCCATCTTTCCACCTCCAATTTGGTCTCCCTCTTCTCCTCGTTCCCTCCACCTCCGACACATATATCCTCTTGGTCAATCTTTCCTCACTCATTCTCTCCATGTGCCCAAACCACTTCAAAACACCCTCTTCTGCTCTCTCAACCACGCTCTTTTTATTTCCACACATCTCTCTTACCCTTACGTTACTCACTCGATCAAACCACCTCACACCACACATTGTCCTCAAACATCTCATTTCCAGCACATCCATCCTCTTGCGCACAACTCTATCCATAGCCCACGCCTCGCAACCATACAACATTGTTGGAACCACTATTCCTTCAAACATACCCATTTTTGCTTTCCGAGATAATGTTCTCGACTTCCACACATTCTTCAAGGCCCCCAGAATTTTCGCCCCCTCCCCCACCCTATGATCCACTTCCGCTTCCATGGTTCCATCCACTGCCAGATCCACTCCCAGATATCTAAAACACTTCACTTCCTCCAGTTTTTCTCCATTCAAACTCACCTCCCAATTGACTTGACCCTCAACCCTACTGTACCTAATAACCTTGCTCTTATTCACATTTACTCTTAACTTTCTTCTTCCACACACTTTACCAAACTCAGTCACCAGCTTCTGCAGTTTCTCACATGAATCAGCCACCAGCGCTGTATCATCAGCGAACAACAACTGACTCACTTCCCAAGCTCTCTCATCCCCAACAGACTTCATACTTGCCCCTCTTTCCAAAACTCTTGCATTTACCTCCCTAACAACCCCATCCATAAACAAATTAAACAACCATGGAGACATCACATTATACTTTGTCAGTCTCCTGCGTTAGTGAGGTAGCGCTAGAAAACAGACGAAAGAATAGCCCAAACCATACACATGTATATACATACACGTCCACACTTTACAGTTATATTTTCAACTTTTTGTTCTTGTTAAAGTTCACTTAACCAGTAGTCAATATACTTTTCAGCTTTACATTTCTGTAATACAGGCAAATCAAACTTACATTATTCATAATCATGCCAGTAGAATATTGATTAAGGGCAATCATTCCCCTCATTGTACGTTTCATATTTTGGTATTAGGGCAGTTGTAATAATCGGTAAAATCTCGTTTTTAGCTGTCACTTAAAACTAGTAGAAATTAGGATATTAGTAAATCTGATAATTCACAAGGCAGCTGCAGTAATTATCTAGTTTGATGTCTTATATATTGAATGATAGATATTTGCTTGATGTTACACTTAATATCTTATGATTTAACTTTCATGATACATTATCCTATTGATGAGATACCTTTCATCAATTGTCATTCCACGTTTCTCCTTTTACCTCTGATTTTCAAAGCAATGACTGCAAGCCTTCTAAAATTTGCACAGTGGGCTAGAATTAATTGGTCATTGTTATTTGTTCCTACAGATCTAAAGTGTTATTGTGTACATCTTTAACCCTTTCCCTGCAGCAGACTTGATATTCACTGTGCACTTCTTGTGCAGATTCTCAAATATTCTACAAAGTATCTCTAGAACATAATTATCTAAAATGAATGATATACAATTAAGCGTGGTGAAAAACTGCTTAGGTGTGGTATGTGCCCTTTAAGTAAAGCTGCTCCTCTGCCAGGTGTATTAGGTATGCTATGAGTATTGTCAGGCATACATAATGATATATGTGGTATTTTTAAACTGTTTTGGTCACAACCCAATATGATTACTAAGAGTTTTCATCATGGATATGCATTATATTGCTAGTTTCACAGCTTATTACATGAGAGGGCACAGATCTCAAACAGGCCTCCTTGATATTTTTGCATAGACTGACCAGTGTATTGGAAAAATTTTGATGTGACAATGCGTGGGATGCCACACATACAGATGCAGGTGATTTAAGAATTTTCATGTTTACACACGTCATAGTGAAAGGATGGCCTCATGGCTAACCTTTCACTTGTCTCTGTATGTGTGGCATCCCACGTATTGTCACCAATGCGTGGGATGCCACAGCTTATTACATGAGAGGGCACAGATCTCAAACAGGCCTCAGGCCTCCTTGATATTTTTGCATAGACTGACTAGTATATTGGAAAAAATTAGGTGGTAATGTTTGGAGACAATGCGTGGGATGCCACACATACAGAGGCAGGTAATTCAAGAATTTTCATGTTTACACACGTCACAATGAAAGGAAAAAATAAAAACTCTGACCTAATATGTAGTATCGGCTGCAATGAATGGGTTAAGATTAATGGATGAATGAGAATCATCAACAATTTGGTAACTGATAATGGAAAATATTAAAACATTTTCCAGTTCAGATTCACATGGAGATTGGCTTCTGCTTTTGTGAATTTTTCAATGTTTCTTTATAAATGAGGTTATTATAAAAGTATCATGATTTGTTAGTGTTGCAGTGGTACTTGAAATCCTATTTTCATTTTTTTTCACGAAACCTAGAATTTTGGATGGATGGATAGATCCCAGTTTTGGTACCGAAAGTGATAAAGTAGTTTAACATGTAACCCTTTAGAAGCTTGAATGTCTGGAGTTCATCTGTGACTGTCATTATGTCTGTTATAAAATACTATGTATAAAGAGAACTGTATATATGTAAATAATGTGTTTAGGATAAAGTGTCGCTTCTATCCAGTTACCCAAATCTTGTCCAAGTTGGCCATGAAAGTTATCATCCACAACCCCATACAACTAGAATAATGACTAGAATATCATACCTGTTTTTGTGAAGTGATGTTATTTCAACCCTTCTTGAGATGGGAAGAAAAAATACAACAGGTACAAGTGATAAAAGATCTTCTCCAGATTTGTTATATGATGGTACCTGAAATCAAAGGGCAATTTACATGCTTCACTTGTTTAGTAGCAGTATAAAGGCAAGGAACAGCCAGCCTTTTAACTTTTAACATTGATACACATTCAAAAAATTTTATCAACTATTTCCTTTTAGTGTCTACAGTGCATATATGGAATGTCTGCTACATATCATTCTTAAGTTATGCTTATAAGTGTGTATGCCACACTTACAGGAAGATGACACTGATTTCCCAAAATAAATTAAAAGTAAAATACCAAATTAAAATGCTGAGTAAACTAGTCTTAAATGAATATATTTTGCTCAGTCTCTTCAAAATGCTTTGACTTACAAGATAGATAGAGGATACCATCTAACTCTTGAATTACATGAAATGTTCCATTTTACAGCTCTGTACCCCACTTACAAAAAAAATGTTTACTTTCTACTTTTGGACTTTATTTTTTTTTCTTCCTTTGCATAATGTATGTTAGTGTTGTATTTGTAAGTGATACTTAGTCCAGTATACTATCCTTTAGTTTTCACAAATAATCGGGTGATACTATTTGTTTAGTTGAATATAATGTCACTATTTTCACAAACAATTTTGTATCAATAAACTTTTCCATATGCTTCTCAAAAGTGCTTTGATCAGTCCTACAGAAGTACGGAAGGAATGATGAAAAATTATTATTACTATGCTGTTCCTAATTAGTACTTCACATTAATTTAAGTGTTGAGATACAGGCAAACCTTGTTAATCTGGCCATGTTTGATTGTTCAGTGTCCACTTCAGGACCAAAAAAAAATGAATATGCAAAAATTTTATCAACCAAAAATCCCAAACACTAAATAAGTAATGTAATAATATTGTAATATTCATTAAACTGATGTGAGCAAAATAGCAAATCTTCCGCAGGGAACCACATGTCCCTGTCCTTTGCTAGCTTGTGGAGTTGTAACCCCACTCTGCAAAATTAGTCCCATTAAATGTGCAAGATTGAATGCACCTGAAGATAATTCAGATAGCTGAAAAGAATCATGGCTGTAACTTCCAAATTATTACCCAAATTACAAAGAAAATGCAAACCAAAATTATTTCATCCATGAAAATAACATAAAAGATATAAATGCAAGGAAAATATTTTCTGAATGTCTTATGGATGTTCACATTTAAATAATGTAGATGGAACCTGAAACAGTCATACATGTGAAGATCTTGTATTCATTTACAGATTTAATTCTGGATTCCTGGTTGAACACAAAGCCAAAATTGATGAACTATATGTTCATTGCAAAGGGGCTAATGACAAGCCTTTAACTAAACTTATACAATACTAGATATAGTTAATGTCCAACAAGTTGTCAGAAGCAAGAAATAAACACTAGGTCGAGGGAACAATACATATTCTGATAAAAGAACAGGGATGAATAAAGCACAGATTTTCAAAAGTTTACATATAACATACCAATGTTTTAACCTTGCTAGGTAACTTATTTTGTTGATAATACTACCCTATGGTCAAATTTTCCCATATATAATAATCAGAACCTATCATGGGGTTTCATTATATCCTGAACACGTTTAATTCAGTCTTTCCTTTCCAGTGGTATATAACTAACTTTTGGCTTTGTGGTAATCAAAAAAGAATCCAGATTTGACAGTGTAAGTAACTTGGTTCTTCCTACCAAATGCTACCCTTATACTCTTACATTTTTACCATCAAACATGAATGAATCTAACTCATTTTCATATGGGAAAATATAGTTTTAAAAACTAGATTATACATAAAATAGGAATCTCATTGAAAAAAAAATGTTTAAGATAGTTCATGTTGGTGTTTGGGTTGTGCTATATAGTTTGGCACAAGTGTGTTACATAGAGGGAAATCTAATAGGTGCTTTTGGTGTACTCCAAAAGTTTTGATAATTATGGTATGTACCTCTCAAAATGTAGATTTTACATATTCTATGTCAGATATGCTTTACAGGAGTATACAGCAAAACCATATAATGATTTTTCAAAAGGAGTTATACTTTAGTGTTTACTGGCCAAATGATAGACCCATAATTACATTATTACTGAGGTTTGCCTGTAATTTACAGTAATTGTAAATCTGGCATTCACCATTTTTGGTGATAAAAAAAAGGCAGGAGTTATGTAGTTTTTGTTAATGTTCATCTGCAAATTTCATTGTACATTCCTGTTTTATATTAAAAAAAGAGAAAAAAGTGGTGACAATTCCACTGTAATAAATCAGTCTTTACATAAAGCTTTTTCCTTATCCACCTAAAGGCCCTTTATGTATCACCTTTGTTTGTACACAGATAATCATCATGTTATGATTGGCAATACGTTTATGGAGTCCGTTAATCAACCCAGTTCAATTAAACAGCATAAAGATAAAAATTCTGCAAACTAACAAGAACACTTAACATCACTAAGTTTTCTTAACACTTATTATATTCTTATTGCAGTATTATATACTGGTGTGCTAAACATTCTGAAACTGCAGTCTTACAGGTTATCTGATGCAGTGAAACTTTATTCCTTTAACTTCAATTACAACACATTTCATGTTGTATCCTAGTTGTCTTTTATGAATATACTTCCCAACTCTGCCCTTTCACCATATCTTTAGTCTATCTTTATCATATTTCAGCAGCTACTCCCATATCTTTTTTTTTTTTTTTACTATGCTTTCTATGATGTTAAAAATACATAGAACTGAACATAATATAACGTGTTTCCTCTTTTTGCTACCCCGGAAAAATTTGGAAAAAGAATTAAGCAAAATCCAGTACCTAATCCATTTAAAGTACATTTCTAGTAATGGCTATTGGTTGGGAAACTGGAAAGAAGTTGGAAGAGAGAGAGAGATCAGTATTATCTGCCTAATCATCTACTGTCTATCACCAACTTCATGGGGTGGATCAGAAAACTCCGGCCACTGGAATCATTCAAAAACATCCCCAACCTATGCCTATGTTAAAAGTGAAACATGGATTTCCCTAGTAATGAGTGAATAAATTTTTCTCTATGTAATACACAAATTACTATTACAAACAATCCTCAATCACTCCTCGAGCATCTTAAACTGAAGTATCCCTAACCTCACTCAGTTTCCTCAGCAACCAGATAGGTTGGCTGGCAACCAACTACCAGGGAGGTATACTGGCAGTACTACCATCATGGGTATTCTGAAAGTCAGTGACAGCTGACCCAAGTAGCTGTCTTTCTTTCTGTCTCACCTACACATGGACTACGGGCATTCTGTCCACAAATATACAATCTCTCCTTGTTATAAAGTCTCACCTACACATGGACTATGGGCATTCTGTCCACAAATATACAATCTCTCCTTGTTATACACAACACTTTACAACACTTACCTCAAACAGTTCATTCTTCGTAACTAGATTTTTCTGCAGTAAGCACCAAGAGCTAGCCCTGCCTCTTGGCAAAACAGTATGAGCAGTAGATTGTAGTAGTATGTAGGGACATTTAGGCAGAAGCATTAGATAGGAGCCTCTGCAAATACTGCACGAGTTGCCCTCCGCCAGTGACCTGTTAAGGATGAGGTACTACAGCTAAGTGACACTGTATTATAATTGCTACATACATCCTTAGCACCTTTTTCTTTGAATAAAGGAACAATAATAGCTTTCACCCAATTCTCAGGCACAACCTTCTGTTCCCATGATACATTAAATAAAAGGCATCCACTCTATCACATTTTCAACTCTATACTTCAGCATTTCAGCCATACTCCCATCCATTTCCAGATACCTTTCCTCCCTTCGGCCTCATTATTGCCCTTCTTACCTCCCTCTTTGCTATAGGCCCCTACACTTGTATCCTTCCTTTCATCCTCCATAGCTACGCATGTAACAACTGCTGCCTCCCCTTCTCCCACATAATATTCTTTCTATCTTCCTTTCACTTCCTCCTTTTGATTCAGCAATACCCCTTCCTTACATATCACATCAACATTTTCACTCTTACATCCACCTCTTTTCTTTTTCACCTCCTTCCAGTATAGTTTCTTATCCTGAAACTTTTCCCTTACTTTCTTCCAAAATCTTCATGTACTCTTTCTTTGCTTTCCTCTATCAGCTTCTTAACATTTCACTTACATATTTTGTATTCTTCCCTTCTTTGCAGAATTCCCACAGGTACATTCCTATTGAGCTATCTACCATATGCCTTTTCCTTCTCTTACACAGCATTATGTGATAATTATCTTATCATATGATACTACATAATCAAATAGTAAGGAAAGCTAAGAAGCTCAGGGAATATCTGAGGTTCATCAATGTAAAACATGCTATAAAAATGACATTCTCACCTGCTAAGAAAGTGGTCTTCACTTGGTTTGGTTATGCTTAAGAGCACTAAAATTCAACATCAATCCTCCCAAGAACTAAATCAAAACATGAGTTCATAATATTCATATTATTCTCAAAACAATGACACCAATGTTATTAACAATTACATTTTTCAAGTAACACCGATAACGGTAACTGTCAACTGCTCAACTGAAAGGGGAAGTAGCAGAGGTTTTCATGGGTTGTATTGCTTTCTAAAGCATTAGCTACATTTATTTCACTTAATGCCACATTTTTCTTGGTAGGCTGAAGCACTCTAATAGAACATACACCCTCTGACTATGGTAACTTCTAGGCTATGGAGTCTTATGTGTCACTAGTATGGATCTAAGCTACAAAACTAATTCCCTTCTATATCACTAGGTGTTAGTATACCCAGCTTTCACACAAGCAAAGAGGTTTGGTCCTGCTGTCAGAAGGCATCTTATTTTCTAAGCTCCATAGCCTAGTTTATGGAGCCTAGTCATTACCTTACCCAGCTACCACACAAGTGAAAGGTGCTAATGCGGCCTGCACTCGGAGGGCATTTTTTTTGTTTATTGTTTTTTTAAAGTACCTCACTTCCCAGCATCTATACAGGCTGAAACATTAAACCACAAAAATAAGGCTTTTCAAGATTATTGCATTTGTGGTAAATGGTGGCTGCTAGTAGAAGTTAGGTGACATTTTCATTGGTTTTGTTTTGATTTCTAAATGTTTCTCTAACTTCTAATAACCATGCTTTCCTTGGTATGCTACTGCAATGTACTTACAGCAAAGCAAGAACATGAAAAGGAAATAAGCAACAAATATAAGAACTATTTTATGAAACTTTTGATATAAAAAAGCCTATTAAGTAATAACAATAAAATGAAGCTTACTTCATAACCATTATTGGAACCAAGCAAAACCTGTCATTGAACGGGACTTACTCTAATTTTCTAATGAAAAGCAATTATCATTACTGTCATTCTCCCAATCTTTTTTGGTATTTCCAACAGCATTTCTTCTAGAGGAAACATAAAAATAATATAGCTGAGGTGACAAAAATGAATACCCTGCATTCTTCAATTTCATACACACATTTTCATTACTGGCCAAAACTTATCTCACTATCCCCTTACAACATATGTACACAATGCATCTAACAACCATCACAGACATCTTTTTCCTTTAACCACTGACCTAACACGTGTATTGCAGTTACATCTTAAAAATATTCTACTCTTTCCATATAAGTTCTTCACTGCCTTGAATTGTTTCTCATATATTCAACCACACCTTAAAACATTTCATAATCTTTCTATATCAACTCAATAAAAAACATTTCTGGAACAATAAATATACTACTTTTAAACTTTTTCTAATATTTCCTAAACAAATATGTACTGATCTAATCTACAAAAACCATTTCCATGACTCCTGAACAGAAATTTCAGAAAGCAACACTTTTGATTTTCTTTACACTAAAGTCAATATAAAACATCTTACCCTCTGCTGTTTGCTGGTTTATGCCACCATAATCACTATTATTTCTGAGAAACTAGTTCTCATGCAAATGTTTATTTGTTACTGAGAATTACAGCTGCATAAACCTGCAATGACCTATTCCTGTTGCTTCATCCCCATTTAACTCATTTTGAGTTGCATAAAGAGAATAAAGGCTAAAATCTTAGAGTGCACACTTGCTTAAACCTAAAGTCACATTTTACTAGCCGTGGTGTTTTTCAATGCAAATGCTATATCTTATATTTCCTTAACAGCATTATGTTGTGTATTATGGTTCACACTTAAATTTCAATTAAAATCAATCATGCCTACCAAAACATACATTTTACAAACTGCCACATTGTACTGCTCGATTTAGCTGTAATACATTTTTCTATTTTCTATACATGATAGCATCCACTTCGTCTACTGAAACATTATTATTTAAACCAAAATCAAAACCAAATGTATCAATTCATTACATAAATAATAAGGAATTTAGTAAATCACTTCACCGTTTTTAAGACAGGTGTATTGTAAAAGGTGGGAGGCTATTGTTCTGTGCACTTTAAACAGCAACAGTTGATTAAATGTACAAATGTCACAATCGGGATATTCTTCCATGACTTTTTAAAACCGAACCTAACACAGCCTATCAAAATCTTCAACATTCAAAGTTGAAAATCCCAATGGCACTTTAAATAAGCCAAACCACTCATTTGTACTATTCTCAACACAGCTTTTTTTTACAAAACTGTTTCCTTTATAGTACCATTACTATAAAAATAAACAAGTCAAAACTGTTTCCTTTATAGTACCATTACTATAAAAATAAACAGAGTACAGGCTTCCCAAGTTTGGCACATTCCCACTGTTCATGTCACAGTAGCAGGGGAACTATGTATACTTAGCCATGCAACTGGTTCATCTTTTTTGTTACATTCCTGGTTGAATCTTTATTTGGCCCGCAATGGCTGCCTTTTAAGTTATCAAACCTTCACTTATACACCAGAATCTACTTTTCTTAATAAATCATGAAATCTCATACTCTGCAGGACACTGAAGAAATTTTCCTAAGAAGAATTTGACAAGCAGAAACCACTTCCGTTCTCAGGCAAATTCTAACAGAGTAAATGACTCATACACATTATACTACTGCGTATCCCAAAATTGCCAAAATACCATACGATCAACTATTCTCGTATCTATGATTACTCATTATCATCTAATCTTAGGGTAACACCTCCAGGTGATTCTGCAGCGGCAAAGATGCACTCAAATCAGTAAGAAGTATGAAAGGCATGGCCTCACCTGGAGTAACAGCTTCCCAAAGCTAATTTCAATGTAGAGCTACATTGAACTTTTACAAAACTCAAGAGAACCTGTAATCACCTCATCTAACAACAATATCATTCAAGATTTACCTTAATTTTTAGTATTTTAGTTGAAATATAGTAGGTGTAGCCATGGTTACACACTGCCAATATGGCGTCCGATGACAAGACGGTACAGCACAGGCCAATGCCACCCTCCGCAGCAAACGATTTTAATGCCATACTTCTACGAAAACTTTGGAGGCCACAGAGGTATATTAATGAGTTATGTTGAAACTTTCCGTATGGAATAACTACTTATCCATTTTCACACCAAATTTTCTCCGGTATACAAATGTCCTCTCGCCTTACTTCCAGCTCGCTCATTAAACGATAATACTCGATATTTAAAGGTACTATCTAATCATGAGCTATTTTAACTTCAACTCTTCATAACTAATAAGAATGCACCCATAGCACTTTCCTGCAATTTATATAGAAAGACACGTGCCCTTTACATTTAACTTGGCCATGGTAAGGTGCTTCTAAAGTGGGCGAAGAGCCACGAGCCAACCTGAAATTTCAGTCTTGAGTACGAGTTTAAAGTTACTAATTCTAAGTTCCAAAGGTATTTCTAACATAACACGTTACACCGACTCCAGATAATAACTTTTGTACTTTTGTGATATATTAAAACAAGATACCTTTCATTCTTCTCTACATTGTCATAACAATTGTCATCCCTAGATACGTGAAGCTTTCTTCAGTCATCAATGGACAATTCAGAACCAAATTCCTCTGTATCAATAAACATCTATAAGTTGTTTTTAATGTCAGGAATGTAATTCATTAATACTCACGAACAAATCTGCAGTTAACATGATATTTTAATATATTGACAAACGGTTCCAGTTTGAATCGGAGTGAATGAACTCAAAAAGGGAATACAAAAATATAATCTAATGTGATTCGATTTTCCATGAAAGCTTATAAAACTTATGAAATATGAGCTTGTTAGAAGAAAGTAATTTTTAAACTAACAGCATCCAAAGGTATCCTTTGAGTTATCGTTGTTCACCATATACTCCCACTGAAAGGTATTCATTACAGCGATATAATAATCAAACGGAAACAGTTGTATTAATGTTAAGCTCTACTCATTCACCTACACAGTGACACTAAAAATATATTTCTAACTAAAAAAATATATACCATAGAATCTACAGGACAAATTGTAGTATTCAAAGGTTTAGAGTGTAAAAAGTTACCCATATATGCTACACTGGGTATTGTACTAATTCATTGTCTGATAGCTTGGGTTTGATTTTAATGTATCTGATTTTTCGAATTTTCAACTGATAAATGGATATATAACCTGTGCAGGAAGGTGTGGGCTTTGGAGGCTGGTAGTAAAGCTACAACATACGACATTTTGATACAGGTGTAGCCAGTGTACTGTCCAGAAATGCACTACTACATTGTACTGACTAGTTAGTAAAGTTCGGAATGAAAAAAAATTTATCTAAATGCTTAATATCCAAGTTTCTACCGTGCAAGTCAATTCTCAAAGGCAGGATTATTATAACTAAAGTTAGTAGAAGTGAGGTTAGTCTGGACTTCTGCTTCAGCACCAACCAGGTTACCCGGGTGGAGCACGACACCGGAGGAGAGCGAGGCTGATATGGTTCGGTAGTGGTTCCCGACGGACCCCGCGACTTCACATCGTCTCATTTGGGTCACCCCGTTATCAGGTCTGTACACTCTGACCCTTGGATGGTTCCTATCGACTTCGTCCGCAAGAGTGTCCTCATCTTTGGCGGCGCCAAAGTGCGTCTGCGTGAATGTAAAAAGAAAAAAAACATACGTTAAACATACGGGATATTCGCCCGTACCCTAACAAAACCCAAGACAATGGGAATTCATAGTCTAAATGCAATGACTCGATTAAATGATACACATGTGATAATTCGCCAACCGTGGACAGAAACCCAAAAGACAATATACAATTTGCATCTCCATTGCTCTTACGTCACCATGCTGAGTACTTTACATACGAGATTCTAAACCTAGGACGATCGTTGTATTATAAATTCGGGGACTCACGCCACTCACCTTGAGGCAGGCAGCGATCCTGACTCTGGTGAGAGTGTCAGTGGAGGAGACGGCGTCCCTTAGATAAAGCGCCGCCTTCTTAGATGGCAGCCAGAAGTATCCCCAGGGAAGCCAACCCTTCTCGATCGTGTCCGACTCTTCCGTCTCCACCTGAACACAGCCGTAGATTCAGACAATTACAATTTAGCGAGCCTTATGTATGTTCAATGCATGAAGTTAATTGCCCTCTGAATATTCCAAATACATAAGGTTAACGGACTTCTCAAAATTCCAAGCAGTTTTTTTTTTTTTTATATACCAAAACAACAAATGCTAAGCACCAAAACCATGGCGTTGGTTGTATTTAGCCCAACAGACCCACACAAAAAATGAGGTAGGGAGTGTAGCCTGAGTGTAGCCCAACATATTCACCTTGGCCATGATGTAAGTAGCCTTGGTTGTGGCCCTAAGACTCACTTGGGCAATAAGGCAGACAGCCCTAGTTGCAGCCTTCAGATTCACCTGAAAGATGAGGTGGGTATCCCTGGTTGTAGCCCAACAGACTCACCTGGGCAATGAGGTAGGCAGCCCTGGTACGGCGTACCCCAAAAGACTCACCTGGACGATAACGTAGGGGGCTCTGGTCTTGGCCATGAGCACACCAGCGGAGAGTAAGGCTCTATGTTGCTCCAGTGCTGGACCCCACGTCAATCGAGGCATCATCAGTGATCTAAGTGACTTTTAAGAGATTGAAAAAAAAGAAAGTGAAAGGTTAAACAGAATCGCCAGCAGGTATCAGAAGCACACAATTTTCTATACGTCAAAGAGATTGAATACATCTAATTGTTTCCCTGAAATATTGCAACATAACCAAAATAAAATCATCATGAAATAAAATTACAATAGAATTAAAGCCTATGTTCATAAATAACACAAATCTCAATACATACTTTTATCTTTACCTTCGTTTGGTAATGTTTAAGTTTCCCCGTGCCACCAAATTTCTTTAAATAACATTACCGTGAAATTCGAGAGAACACAGACCAACTGTGAGGCTGGTGCGAGCGTGATATCTTTACCTCATTTACAATGATAAATTGTGGGGCGGGTGCAGGTGAAAGTTGCAAGGTGCAAATAAGCGAGTGACTGTTAAATTGCCCTAGTGGGTAATGATATTTCTGATTAATGCACTGATTACCAACTTAACTTCGTAGATAATGATATCGGGTTGATGCCCGCCGATTTTGTTACCCGTGAGGCTGCTGCAGGTGATCCTCGTATGAGACTCGTGAGCAATGATAACTTGAGAGGCAGGCGTTGGAAGGGGACTAGCTGGCCACTGTGCGACAGCCACCATATTAAATCTGGCTTTTTGACGAGCAACATCGGCACACCTAAACATACTTTCATATGCAGCATCGGTAACTTGCACGTTCGATCAGTCACACCCAAACAGAACCATACTAGCAGGCACAGATTACATATATATATATATATATATATATATATATATATATATATATATATATATATATATATATATATATATACATGTGTGTGTGGGTGGCCAAGGAAAATGTCTCCGCTTATCCCTGTCTTTACACGCTCCCTCGCATACACAATTCCACGCATTCTTCCTCTGCTTCTCTCCGTCCAGTATTCCTCCACTCACACCAACCCCTTTTATTGTACTATCGTATACTCTCCTCGTAAACTCCCGGTCGTAATATTTCCACATGATCAAACCACCTCAAAGTATTACGTTTCATCCATTCTACTACTCCACAATTCATTCCCTTTGCATTCCTTGCCATACCACATCTCCCATACACCCTTTCATCATTCTATCGAGTCATACCACATGCTCTTCTAAAATAACTCATTTCCACAGCCTGGACTCTTGACCTGTGTGCCTCATCCCACGTCCATGTCCTGGCTGCATAGGTTACAGTCGGTTGGACTATGCTGTCCCTTAATCCTCTCCTCACGTCCATACTTACACCTCTACCCTTCATAATTCTATAAGGGACACAATGACTCTTCTATCCTGTACTACTCTCTCCCTTATCTCTCCTTCCATATCATCACGTTTACCCAAGACAGCTCCCAGACACTTATATTCCCTCACTTTATCCAGTATTTTTCGCCAATATCCACAGCACAATCTTGTACACTTTCTTCTTTCACTCCATATGGTCTTACAAAATCTATACTTTCACTCTGTTTCCTTTCAAACACCATTACCTTACTTTTACTTGCATTTACCTTCAATCTCCTTCGCTTACACACATCATAAAACGCACAACCTTCTGCCACTCCTCTTCAAACACAGTATCATCCGCAAACAGGATATATATATATATATATATATATATATATATATATATATATATATATATATATATATATATCCCCCTTCTAATCTACGGGAAATACAACACGATAAGTTCCCAAGTGCACTTTCGTGTAAGCATCACATCATCAGGGGAGATACATGAAAGAAATATAACAGTTGATATACAAGGAAGAGACGTAGCTAGGAAGCCATTTGGCAAACAAGTGGGTTCAAGTCTGGCAACATGCACATATACAAGGAATTTACTTCATTACTCGCTTACTTGTGATATTTTCCAATATATACTTACCCGCCTGTTGTGGAAGAGGATGAGAAGGGTGGCGACGACGACGACTGCTAGTGGCAAGAGCGTTATGACCAGACCCACTTCGCGGTACACATTCTCCTCCGCCGGCGTCAAATGCAAGTGCATCCACTTCACGGGTCCTTGCACGCCCACTACGCATGCCCACACACCCAAGGCCTGTGATGGGGAAGGGATGCACACGTCCTAATTAAAGTATATATGGCTTTGCTATAACCAAACTAATAATAAAAACATCATACGAATTGTATTTCGTTTTGGGGCTACGATGGCCTTATGGGAATAAAGTATAATGGAACTAGGACGAATGAGAATCGCCTATTTTCCAAATGTCTAATACTACTGGCATTACTTACCAAGAAGGCTGGTAGGAGGACAAATTTCCATGTGGTGAGGAAGAAGAGAGTCTTGTCTCTGACCATCAGCTTGAAGTGTCGGCCGATGTTCCCAGCACCGTAAAGATAGACGAAGCCCGTCACCTCCAGGGCTCCTAGCGTCAGCCCGCACACCCATGGCAGGTATGCATCCACGGCCCGCACCAGAAAGATCCCTTCCTGAGGAAAGTTCGTAAACCATGATGGATTAGAAACAGATTAGAGAATTACGACAGCAAGTGTTAAAGTGGATTCCACTTAGAATTATGGCTTGAAAACGCATCGTCTCTAGACAGGTGATATGGTCAAAAGTGGCAAATGTGTTTGGCTTTTTTAGGATTTTTCAGTTTCTATTTCATGTCTATTTCAAAATTCATTATGTAAAATTGCTCTTCCAACATTATGTAAAATCGCTCTTCCAGTTGAACTTGGTAAACTTCACCAAGATTTCTAAGAATAAGGACCAGTCTTGCTGACACCACTAAGTCAAAGCCTGATCTAAAACTAATGTCACGTGTCCTCAAAACAGAAAAGCTGAGAACTAGCCCAAGATACAGCCAGTGTTGTGGCATCATGCCCATGATAAGCGAGCTGCCTACGTAAGATTCTACTTGCGACTACGGGTTTTAAAACATAACCAACGACTCGTGGGGGTACTCTAAGATAACTGATTCTTAAATTATTTGCTGATCTGATTTGGGAAGATGCTGAAAGTCAACAACTTACTTTAGTGATGAAGGGTAGACTGAAGATGAATCCTAGCCCGCACACGACACAGTGACACACGAAGCGACACCAACCGCTTCTCCACTTGACAGGCAGCAGATCAGAAACGTTGACTGCAACGGTTGAGGCCAACATCTGCGTGTGATCAAGCAAGGCCTTGCACACCCCCAGGTACAGGACTATGCCCCCAAGCTGAGGCACCTTCAGCTGGGTCACCGCGAAGGACGAAATGACGAAGAAGTACCCGGCAGCTGTAGAGGAGAACGGTAAACATTAAGGACTGGCGGTTTGTTTGCTTCAAGTGTTCGTTCATTCAAATTTCGTGGATTCACTCATAATCTCGATCCCATATTTAAGGTTAAATGTAAAACTGTTGGTGGAGAGTTAATGGCAACATCTACAACAAGAAACTTGGGGATTGACATTTAAATGAGCTTTTAGAACATTCAAATATCTGAATTTAGTGGGGTTATCACTTTGACTTTTAGTTAGTTGGTTAGTTTCAAGAATGTGTGGTTCAGTCAACCTTAAACTGAGCTTCATATAATTCTGCTAATAATGTGACCAAACTGCGACAAATTTCTTCAACTACTAATACAAGACCATGCGTTCAATTCTGTGAATTCATCGGATTTCTTCTGTTATCATTAAGGAACTCACGAACAAACAATGTGTCCAACATTTTGGACCTAAGACAGGAAAATAAGTTTGGAACATACGAGCAAAATATACTGAAACATACACAAGAATGAATATTAGAGCAGTGACAACAATATGCTTTGTAAGCAATATATGACATGAAAATTACCAATACATTTGTTAGTAAACTGTCAAAATCTATGAAAATTACCAATACATTTGTTAGTAAACTGTGTCAAAATCTGAGAAAATTAAAACGAGAAATTGAAAGAAAAATAAATAGAAATGGGAAAATAAGAGAGGCAAAGGTCTCTGGGGCCTGGTTTTGGAGCATTACACATTAGAGCATGGATGTGAGCGGATGCGTCTTTTCTTCGTCTGTTCTGGCGCTACCTCTCTAACGCAAGAAAAAGCGATCTAAATAAAGGTAAAGAGATAACTAGTTATACTTCAGGACGCGAAACTGTGTTAATGTTACTTCCACCTCACCCGAGAATTTCAGTGATGACCCAAATTCATTTCAGTCGACAACAATGTTGGACAGTAACGACTGAATCCAGCAATGATTCCTGATTTCGGACGTCTGTTTCGCAGCAAATAATCGACGAGTACAAGACAACATTCACTTCTACTCTTATCAGTATCCTTATCATTTATGCTAAATTACAGGGCTCAGTACTGAGTTATGGGTCTATCTTCCTGTGTAACCTCCGACGTCGATCTTAGCGGAGGACTCATATTCCTACACCTGTGTGAAGGACTTACTGTTGTCGATCTGGGCGGCGAGGGAGAGGTGACCGTGGAAGGGGAACACGGCCAGACACAGCATCACAGCCACCAGTAAATTAGCGACCACCGCAGTGTACGCGTCCAGACGGATCTGCCCGGACCAGGCAAGTCACTTCTTGTTAGAGATACATACTAGTTGTTGGTAAAGCATGAGTGTTTGAATATACTAAAAACAAGGCTATTAGCAAGACAAGGTGCTTAGAAACTACTGAAGATATCGAATTTACAAGTTACTGGGTTAGGAAGCAACAGGTGCTGGTTACTAGTGCTCGTAAGTACATTAAATTTACAACTAGATTTGGGTGATTAGTAAAGGCATGCAAAGGCACCAGGTGATGTTTATCGACAGGAGAGAAAATTTGGAAATACTAGAAGCTTGTTAGTACCTGGAAAAAGACCTATGATTGCTGAGATGTTAAAAAATTGCCTGTTAATATAAAGGTGCAGTGTTTAGAGATATCAAATACTTGTTAACTATAGTAGGTGTTTAAAAGAACCACATGCTACTTGATGTCTAAGCTGGATGCTTTTGGTACTGGGCGTTTGTTACGAGCCACTGTCTGATATCATCGGAACCTATCAGTAAGTGCTCTTATGAGTAACATGGCAATACAGCAACGTTCTTAGAATGATTTGGCAAATCCAGCGTAAACACTGTATTACAACGCCGAACTGTCATGGGATGCTGACAGTCTCGGGACTGCGTCTTGACACACAGACCTCCGCGCCAAGCTTGTTTCATTCCTAAGGGGTTCACACGAAGCCCTAGGAATTTATACAAAGTCCCCTCATCCCCTTAGGGCTTCACACCCCCTGCTGGGTGATGTGGCCCACTCACCCTGTCCCTGAAGCGTTTGTAGCTGGCCCTGGTGATGAGGAGGCCTAGGGCAGGTCCCAACGTCCACATGACCTGAAGGACGTGAAACAGACGACTCAAAAAACAAGTGATGATGGATGTAAGGTACCTCACACCTGTCACTCCATCAATCTATGTACTGCATTTCTCTTATTCAGTTCATATATATATATATATATATATATATATATATATATATATATATATATATATATATATATATAATAAAGGCCAGTTTACATCATCAAGAATTTTCTTTGTCATTTTGTAAGTTTTAAAACAGAAATGTTCCATAAATGAGACAAGGTTTTGAAGCAGATAATCAGCTTCAATTCATGCGGTAGGCAGAGTAAATTATTCATGAATTTGAGACCAAGATATCGTGGATGAACTTTTCATACCCTTAGGCAAATATGAAGGAGAATTCCTTTGTTTTTTTTTAATTCTTATATTAAGGAAAGTCCTAGGCTTCCTAAGGACATCACTTCCTAGCATAAAATAAGTAATGGAGAGCGACTGAACAGCGAGATGACCATACCTGCCCAAAAGCGTCCAGCCAAATATCGGGTTGGCGCAAGTCATCACCATTCCAGTTGAAGACGAGGCTGAGTCCTGGGCCACTCTGGACCAGCTCGAGGCCCGTGATCATCAGAACCGTGAGCATGGCCACAGTGACCAGTGACCAGATCTTGGACACCATCCCACCCTGCCAGGCCTCCCCGAGGTACACCAAGAACACAAGTCCCAACCAGATGAACCCTTGCGTCAGTGCTAGGGGCAGGTAGATGGCATGGCCTTCTTCTGCGTCCAGGACTCCCACCACTTTCTTTCTGAAGAGAGCAAGGGTCTTATCTTGGTCGTTATTGATGTCAATTCCTCTAGTTATTTCGACATCAAACCTATGTTATCATTACTATAATCATCGTGATCACTATGCGGTCTGATGCAGGGGTGTGTGATTGCACCATGGGTGTCTATTTTGTTTATGGACGGGGGGTTGAGGGAGGTGAATGCAAGTCTTGGAGAAAGGAGTTGGTTCGAAGTCCGTCGAGGGTGGGGTGCCTGAGAGGCAAGTCAGTTGTTTGCTGAGGATACAGCGCTGGATACAGAGACTGCAGAAGCTGGTGCCTGAGTCTGGAAGAGTGTGAAAGGAGGAAGTCGAGAGTACACGGTAATAAGAGCAAGGGTATTAGGTTTAGCAGTGCAAAGTAACAAGTTAGATGGAGTGTGAGATCAAGTAAGAAATGATACGGTAAGAGAGAGAGGTGTGGTAATGTGTCGTCGGAGCTGAAGAGGGTGTGTTGAAATAGTATGGACAAATTGAGAGGATAAGTAAGGAAAGGTTGATAAAAGGGGTATATGTGTCAGAACTGAAAGGAATAACGGTTTGACCGAATTGGAAATGGAAGGATGGAGTGAAAATCCGTTCATAAGACCACATAACTTGTTAACTATGAGTCCCTCCTCTCCTCTCTCTCCTTATCCTACATTTTCTATCTCCTCCTTTATCCCTTTTTCTCTTTCCCTGTCCCATACTCCCACCTCCTCTCCCTACCACCGTAGATACGTACAGGAAATAATAGTCACTGGGGATGTAGAGTCGGTTGGTTGGCTGGCTGGTGGGCTGAAACACCTCCCAGCAGCTGGTGTGGTTGTTGGGGCAGTGCGTCCATGGGACCTCCTTCTGCAGGCAGTCGAAGATGTAGCGGACGGCCCAGGCCAGCACAGTGCTGCTGTACAGCATCAGGATGGCGCACGTGGTAACCATGCCCACGCCCACACCTGGAAGGACACGCCCACCAAGTGGTGTGTAAACACACTCGTTCTCAAGACCCACAACCACCGCAGTCATGTGGTTGTCATGGCCCTGTGCGACCGACCACGTACCAAACAAAGGGAATACATAGCATGGCACTCTATGATGACTTAGCAAGCTGAAATGCTGAGGTGACTTAACATGCTGGGGCGCTAAGGTGACTTGATAAGTTTGGTCACTAGGGTAAATAGCACTGAGGACACCTGGGGAACTGACTACATCCTTGTTTATTTGTGATCAATCTGAGTGGCTACATATATCCAACCAGCCAGGGAGCCTCTACGTATGTGACCATATTACATATAATGGTACTTTCCCCCTCGACCGATGACAGTAATTTGTTCTTCTGGTAACATTTTATCTCTGTCTACTGAGCTTCGAACCTGGATAATCTACGTTTCTCAAAAGTTTGACACTAGGGTATATACCACATATATTCATGGGATGGGAATAGAAGCGACCTGTTGGGAGAGGCAGTTTTATAAGGAAAGGTTCTGAAGTGTGGGAAGTACTACTAACCTGTGAGGACAGGTACTAACCAGTGAGGTGAGACACTGACCTGTGAGGGGAGGTACCAAACTAGTGAGGAGAGGTACTCACCAGTCTGGTGAGAAATCGACTTGTGAGGGACTGTCACTAACCTGCGACGTAACACTGACCTGTGAGGAGGGGGAGGCACCTGAAGATGGTGGTGGCCCCAAGGGAGGAGAACTGTGCCATGGTTTGCTCGAGGACCGAGAGCGGCAGCGCTACCACAACCATCACCACCACGTACGCTGTGAAGAACCCGGCTGTGGACAGCAGAGAGACCAGTCGTATGTTAAGGCCTGGAGACATCGAGTCTAATAAACTTCAACTGATCAACCTTATACCAAAACAGTAAGGACGCAGGCTTGTATAAAGTTAATTCATGATCTATATGTTTTGATGACGGTAATACTCTTCCAGAACAATTACTCTTTTTAGGTGTATATGAATTTATGAGCGAAATCTCCACAGATTCGGAGTTGAATATGTTTAAAATTCACACCTAACCGTTGTATAATACATACTATCTAGTAAATGCTGCAACAGAGCTGAAAGACACAGAGCTGGCTTGGGTAATCTACTCCTACATTCCAAAAGTCCTGATGGGGACTCAGTCAAAATACACCCATGTTTCTTTAACTCACGTTAGTATAACATAACGTTCTCTCGTTCAAATGATATCTACCTCTGACTGGAGGGAGTATGAGTCAGGTTATGAAGAATTAATCCAACCTGCATGCTTGGGATAAGCGAGCCAATAGAGCTAATGTACTGTTTGCTATCTAGTTTAGTTTCAAGTATTGGAATACAACGTATTAGGCGTGGCCACATAGTTCTTATCTAGCAAGAACACTGTATTACTCAGGGCTCTGGGTTAAGACCGTAGAGGCTACGTTAACTGGCTACGTCACCTACACTCGTAGTTAACCCGAGAGTCCTCAGGACCTGCAAAAGGCTAGGGAGGTCACCGACTCACATCCGTTCTTGCTGCTCCACTTGTGAGCGAGGGCGGGGAGCCTGAAGACTGCTGGGGAGGCCAGAGCCAGGAAGAGGTGCTGCAAGAGGTTGGTAGCCCCGAAGACTAGTAAGGGTTCCTCGTCCTCCCTGTGTTCTCCGCTGCCGACGTCCGTCACCACCTCCGACGCCTCCTCTTTCTTCGTGTCGCCCACTCCAGGGCTGTGGTGGGCCTGTACAGATAAACATAAAATACACAAGATCAATTTCGTATATCATGCATTGCCTGTTGTCACATACGTACACACAGTGAGCACTCAACCAAATCTGCCGCAAATCAACCCACGACGAGAGACTTACCATCTCCTTCTTGATCTTCTTGTCGAAGTGGGTGGTGTCGGCAGCGACTGCCAAGCCGCCCACCGTCCTGGCGCCGGAGAGGCTGTCCCGTCGCCCCACCAGGGACACCAGATCGTCCTGCTCCTCGGCTACCTCCAGCAGCACGGCGCCTCCAGGCATCTCCACCATCTCTGTAGCCACGAGCAAACCAGGTGAATATATATATATATATATATATATATATATATATATATATATATATATATATATATATATATATATATATATATATATATATATATATATTGGAAAGGATCACAATTGAGCACGTGATCAAGTATATTCCTATGAGTCCACGGGGTAATGAAACACGATAAGTTCCCAAGTGCACTTTCGTGTAATAATCACATCATCAGGGGAGATACAAGAAATATCTCAAGTGACCGATATATTTCTTTCTTTTATCTCCGCTGATGTGATTATTACACGAAAGTGCACTTGAGAACTTATCGTTTCATTTCCAAGTGGACTCATAGGAATATATATATATATATATATAAATATATATATATATATATATATATATAAATATATATATATATATATATATATATATATATATATATATATATATATATATATATATATATATATATATACCTCCAACAGCCAGGCTCGAACCCAGGACCCTTGCGTGGCAAGGGGGAGCGCTCCCGCCTACCACGCAGGGGTCCCGGGTTCGAGCCTGGCTGTTGGAGGTTTGTATCTTCTATGAAAGTAAGCGTTCATTTGCACTAGTATATCTCTCCTCACAGTTCCATATGTTTACCAATTCTGGAGGACCTGTGGGTCCTGTTCGTGAGAGAGGACGACGTTGAGAAGCCCCTGGTTCGGCCAGCCTGCAGCAGCTGTCCACTCCCCAAGCTGGCCGGGCTGCCTATACTCAGGCTGGACGTCGAGTCCAGCGAATAGTGCCTCGTATTGACCTCCATCTGGGACGGGGAGTAAAAAGAAAGGGATTAGCTCAGTGAACTGAGTCCTGGATGGCAAGATGTTGCAAGTAAAAGTGATCGCGTTAAGTCGACGTTCCTGTTAGTCGATCGCAAAACTCTCCGTTCTGGTGAGCTGAGCAACTGTGAGGGAATTCACTGACGAGTCCAAATCTGTTACCTTTGCCAAGTCCACTTATCAAAACCAAAGAACGTATCGTTTGGTCAAGTCGGTCGCAAGTCGAGTTTTCCAAGATCATGCTTGGGTCACATTACGAAGGCCATGGCCGGTTCAAAAGTTCGCAACACCTTTGCCCAGACGTCAAGCTCAGTTCTGTAGATGTCCAGAATCCTTCGTCAAAATGCAAGACTGAAGATATCGTTGCTTTATGCTATAATGGTATATTGAGATGAAGTAGGCATTGTAGTGGGGCGCACGAGAAGGCAAACCAAGGAATGGATTACCCTTTCCACACCCTCCAGTTTCTATATGAAATCTAGGGCATTTAGTTGGAAGAAGAATGCCGACCTCAGTTATATATATATATATATATATATATATATATATATATATATATATATATTTTTTTTTTTTTTTTTTTTTTTTTTTTTTATACTTTGTCGCTGTCTCCCGCGTTTGCGAGGTAGCGCAAGGAAACAGACGAAAGAAATGGCCCAACCCCCCCCCATACACATGTACATACACACACCCACACACGCAAATATACATACCTACACAGCTTTCCATGGTTTACCCCAGACGCTTCACATGCCTTGATTCAATCCACTGACAGCACGTCAACCCCTGTATACCACATCGCTCCAATTCACTCTATTCCTTGCCCTCCTTTCACCCTCCTGCATGTTCAGGCCCCGATCACACAAAATCTTTTTCACTCCATCTTTCCACCTCCAATTTGGTCTCCCTCTTCTCCTCGTTCCCTCCACCTCCGACACATATATCCTCTTGGTCAATCTTTCCTCACTCATTCTCTCCATGTGCCCAAACCATTTCAAAACACCCTCTTCTGCTCTCTCAACCACGCTCTTTTTATTTCCACACATCTCTCTTACCCTTACGTTACTTACTCGATCAAACCACCTCACACCACACATTGTCCTCAAACATCTCATTTCCAGCACATCCATCCTCCTGCGCACAACTCTATCCATAGCCCACGCCTCGCAACCATACAGCATTGTTGGAACCACTATTCCTTCAAACATACCCATTTTTGCTTTCCGAGATAATGTTCTCGACTTCCACACATTTTTCAAGGCTCCCAAAATTTTCGCCCCCTCCCCCACCCTATGATCCACTTCCGCTTCCATGGTTCCATCCGCTGACAGATCCACTCCCAGATATCTAAAACACTTCACTTCCTCCAGTTTTTCTCCATTCAAACTCACCTCCCAATTGACTTGACCCTCAACCCTACTGTACCTAATAACCTTGCTCTTATTCACATTCACTCTTAACTTTCTTCTTCCACACACTTTACCAAACTCAGTCACCAGCTTCTGCAGTTTCTCACATGAATCAGCCACCAGCGCTGTATCATCAGCGAACAACAACTGACTCACTTCCCAAGCTCTCTCATCCCCAACAGACTTCATACTTGCCCCTCTTTCCAGGACTCTTACATTTACCTCCCTAACAACCCCATCCATAAACAAATTAAACAACCATGGAGACATCACACACCCCTGCCGCAAACCTACATTCACTGAGAACCAATCACTTTCCTCTCTTCCTACACGTACACATGCCTTACATCCTCGATAAAAACTTTTCACTGCTTCTAACAACTTTCCTCCCACACCATATATTCTTAATACCTTCCACAGAGCATCTCTATCAACTCTATCATATGCCTTCTCCAGATCCATAAATGCTACATACAAATCCATTTGCTTTTGTAAGTATTTCTCACATACATTCTTCAAAGCAAACACCTGATCCACACATCCTCTATATATCCTATATATATAATGAGCAGATTTTTTCTAATGCACATAGAATTGAATATGTCAGCGTATCTAGCGCTATTAATCTTCATTCTTAAGTTCTCTAATTTTCTCAGTATCATTTTACCATTACGTGGGTGCTCAAACACCAGTTGTCCAAAGTCATCCATTTCATTTCAATATATATATATATATATATATATATATATATATATATATATATATATATATATATATATATATATATATAAATTTATCAATATCAACATAATTCAAAAGTGACAGCATCCCCGTTTTTCAAAACACTTTTCCTTGCCGGATGCCACATGGAATCATTAAAATACCGGGAAAAAATACATCCTGGCCGTTACGAAGCAGATCCAAATACCCACCAACCCATTTTAATCGTATTTACGCAAACTGTTTGGACCTTCCAACGTGTGAGCGCTTACGTCCTTATTTGGCAATTGGTTCCCATCCTCTACGACACTGCTTCCACGCCAAAGTCCATCTATTTCTCCAATGGGACCAATTTTCTTCTAAATTCAAATCGTATTCGCCACGTAACCGAATGGGGAAATCCTGTCAACCTATTTCTTTACTGAACTTGAGCATCTGTACCGCACGAATGACACAGGCTGACGAGGAGAGGCTACATGGTTATGCGATGAACATTCCACCGTTACGGTGGAATGTAACCGACCCAACTCCTGCGGCGTTTAATCTGGCGAGTCAAGAGTGTCTGATAACCCGCCGTCTTTGTCGAGGTGATAACGTCTCGCCTGCACTATCTCACGGATGGCTGGGTCACCTCAAGAACTGCTCATCCGAGATGGGTTCCGAAGAACTGCTCATCCGAGATGGGTTCCGAAGAACTGCTCATCCGAGATGGGTTCCGAAGAACTGCTCATCCGAGATGGGTTCCGAAGAAGTCTTATAAATGGACCGTGCTCTCCTTACCTGTTTAGCCACAGGGAAACCCTTCTCGAGAAGCATTTAAAAGGAGTGAAATGCGTCAAATAATTCATTGTCATAAAGAGTAACACAGAGTTGACTTTACAGTTAATCATTTCTGGTGCATATTTTATGATAATGTTCAAAATTTCCAGAATCTTCTGCTGCTCCAGTATAGATCTATATTGGTATAGATCTATATTGACTTTGATAGCAGATAGCCCGTGCTTTACTTTGCTGACCCCGAGAAGGTGATGACTGATGTCTGTGTTTGGCAAGACTTCAGACACAACCAAAAAACTAAGTTGTCTCCATAACACTGATTCATCCACCAACATCCAACAGCAATGAATACCTCTTCATCCTCGCTAGGTAGCTACTTATCTTTTTGGATTTCAGGAGTCAAAAGTGGGCTTTTAATGCATCAGTTTATTTACAAATAAGCAACGCATTTTACCAATGCCTAATAGATTCCGAAGTCACTTATCAGTGGAATTAAATGGCTTGTTTCCAAGCACAAGCCAAGCTTTTTAATCATGACGAGTGGGAACGCGGTATATGCACGGGACTGAATAAAAATCTGACAAGGTTCGCTTGGGGTCGACTTGCTCTGCCAGAACCTAAATATTGAGTCAAAGACCAAGGGTTACTTCCGAAGACTTACTGCAATACGCAGTACCTGGTAGCAGAAATGACTCAACTTACTTCCAGTTTACCAATTAGTCGTTTCGTCAACCAAGAAGGTTATCATAATTAGGTGATAGTTACTGATGAATGTTGCACTCTACGAATTGGTTGGCAGCTCATCGATGAAACTGACGGGATAGAACAGAAAAAGAAATGCTAACATTCCCGAGAGAATTCAGTGAGACAGTGTCAACCTCCACATTAATGCATCTTTATAATCAATACGAAGGAAAGTATCATTAAAATGTATTTTTCACCACATCATTACTAGTCAGTTGAACAGCCATCTTCACAGCACCACCATCATCAAACAACTTCACTACATCTTCAACAAGACTAGTCTTTAGCCCGACCTATATGGGTAAATTCAAAGGCCAATTTTCACTACACCCTCGACACCACCACTGTTCACTTAGCTGAGCCTTACACCTAGTTCACTTCCACGGCCATCTTCACTACACCATCAACGTCACTTGTATTTGAAAGGTCACTTCCACTACACTTTCGACACAGCATGACCCTCACAGGTCACTTCAAAGGTTTATTATCAATACAACCTCGACATCATAGCCTTTAAGTGAACATGCGCTTGACCTAACCATTATGAGCCAGGTCAAACGCATAGTTCTACTGTACCAGATTCAGGCTGATTGTTGCATAGAAAAAAACACAAAAGTTTTCTCTTAAGGAGGAAAGCAGAAAGTTCCTCCTGGTCTGTTTAAGTGTGACTACGGACACTTGAAAGCAGCTCTTATTACGCTCTACGAGTGGCCAGCTAGTCAAATACCACACGGCTGAAGATAAGACAAGGGCTCGTGCCAAGCAGAGACCTGGTGATCTAAGAACGACGTAAGACACTGCAATGTGTTTATAATGTCACGGCCAGAGGCGGTGCGTTGTGACGAAGAGGAGCGGCAGTTAGTGGCGGTAGGCTGTAGCAAGGCGGTTATTTCTACCTAAAGGTACGTAGCAAAGTGGTAGTAGTCTTCGACAAAATTCACGCGAGACTTTCAATCTTGTTGACACTCGCTTACATTACCTTTTCTTTTTCGTGAGATATTTGTTTCGAAAGCATGTATCTTAGCTTCAACGTTCTAATGCTTACCGAACAGCACAGTATAAATCTGACCAAACTAACAAGTGTTCCGTTGCACAACTTAGTTTCAGTATGATGATTGTTCTAAGGTTTCATACCCGGTAAAAATAACTTGATTTTGAGAATACTAATAATCATCGCACGCAGACACACGCTAGAAATTAGAGGATCATTATCCCAGAAGTGTTCGATTATCAATCTTTCTGTTCTGCAGTGACTTAGGTCTTACCTTAAAGGTCTTTTGTGTTATGGGTTTCGCTTGGATTGTATCTGGTCGAACCTCATGTGATGGTTCATACCTTAAAGATGCCAATGGCTTCTTCCCCACGTGTGTGTGTGTGTGTGTGTGTGTGTGTGTGTGTGTGTGTTATATCAGTGCTTCTTTTAAAGATATTCTGTTAAATGACGAGATAACTGGTTATCATTCTCATTTTTTAACGTCTAACACTTTTTCTTTCGACTTGGTTGGGGAGGATGTGTAATATACCTTGAAGGAGTGCCTCAACTTTTCCATTTCAACCCATCAAATTATCTTCAGGGGCATATGGAGAGGTAAGTGAAGCAACTGGGAATGATTGTGGGTAGCAGGGTGAGGATCGGCAATACCTGCAGGCGGTATTAATATCAAAGAACAATATCCCGAACACGGGCCAATAAAGGTTACTACACTACATGCCCCAGCATCACGGAACAGCCAATGAGTACGAAGAACCATACGTACGTCCTCATGCAAGTCTTACCTCACTTTAGTAAGGCTTCATCCGGTAACGAGCGAAATTAGAAACACTGCTAAACAAACATGCAAAATCATCTGCACATTATATATATATATATATATATATATATATATATATATATATATATATATATATATATATATATATATATAGATGTGTTACGTGGGAAGGTGTTTGAGCCATTGCACCCACGACATTTAATAAGAACAAGAGTATTCTGTATGCAGATGTGTGTAGCATTGGCTAGACCCTTTGACAGTGGACTCTCAAAAACAGCTTTACTTTTATGTTACATTTGATTATGAGGAAATGCTGAGTATATTAGTATATATATATATATATATATATATATATATATATATATATATATATATATATATATATATATATATATATATATTATTTTTATATTTTATTACAGCGACAAAGTATAATAAAATATAAAAATAATATATATATATATATATATATATATATATATATATATATATATATATATATATACTGAATATACTCAGCATTTCCTCATAATCAAATGTAACATAAAAGTAAAGCTGTATTTGAGAGTCCACTGTCAAAGGGTCTAGCCAATGCTACACACATCTGCATACAGAATACTCTTGTTCTTATTAAATGTCGTGGGTGCAATGGCTCAAACACCTTCCCACGTAACACATCTACAGCAACAACTCTTTTACGTGTAAGGCAGCAAATCACGGGGCATTTTTATGGAAATCTGTGTGAAAATGTAATTGAAGTAACGTCATAAGTCAACAAGCCTCAGGCAACATTACCCTATCGACAATAAAGCAAAATACAAAGGAACGTATACAATGTATCGCCCATCATCTTATCACAACATATGTAGGGTATAGCACTTATCTGTGGGTCAATGATCAGAGTACTCTAAGTAGGTAACAGTAAGTGTTTTATCATCACCAGAAATCTTCACTTATCATGAGCCGCACTATAGCCTGGCACGGAAGATGGTACTGACCTTATTTTTAACTTCATTCATCTGTTTGTCCAATATGCATACAATATGCGTACATGGAGAGGTACCGCGAGTGCTTCTAACGTTTAGCTGAACCTAAATCACACATCAAACACATAATTTACTAATGAACATGATTATCGGAATTTTAATACGTCATGATTTCTGACTGATTTATCACTGTGTGCCAAGTGTTTCGCAAATATTTGGAGTTAGACGTAACTGTTGAAATAAACTAGATACGAATTTCTTGTTCACACATTACTTCCGATCGAAAAGAACTTCACATAATTTTACAAGTGAAGAGGATACAAGCGAAGAAAATATACAGTCGTTACACTATACAACGCGTAAATCATGTGGTAAGTAAAATCTAAGCCTGTCCTTTCCTGGCTTTACTAAGGGAGAAACGACAATGAGAGCAAGTATAAATTGGGAGAAGGATATGACCAACTCCATCCATGTACGTTCACACGTGAATGATTGGAACACTCTACATTCCTCTACCCCATTACTTGTACCTCACTCATCACGTAACCTCTTTTTGATCCCGTCGAAGTCAGTGATTGATTGATTGCAGATGTGTTCCGCTTTATTTCCAAAAGATAATGAAGAAAATCATTAAATTTATAGGAACGTAAAATGTAATTTCTTCACGAGGAAAAAAATGAAATAATGACACTTACCTCGCAGAGTTGTCGACTACTTCTCAAAGACACACTAATGCAAACGTTTTCGTTATAACCAGCCAACTTTAGCTGCAAATGACTACAATCATTTCCACACGTTTTTGACACTATCAAAACTCTGAGTTAGTCAGTATTCCTATGACTAATCAACGTTGCTCACTATAATTTGCTTCAGTGATGTCTCTGAGGACGTTTACACCACACTATAATAATTCCTCGTTACTTTTCGCAAATCAACAAAATTACAATTCACTGCTTGGTCAAGCTAGGGTACAGATGGACCTTAATCACATGCCAGAGGTGCAAGGCTGTCACAACTAGCATAAAGAAAACGAATACAAAAATTCTGGAACTTGATTCGCACACAGTAAAGGCCATTAAGGCAACGAAGAATGAATCTCAGATTGTGGTGCTACGCTGATCTGACGGACACCGTTTAGTGGTGGTGTATCTCTCTGGCCGATAACCCATGACGATAACCCGGGCTGGTACGCCCCGGTTACGGAACATTAGTTGAACATTTAACATGAAAAAACATGAAGTGGAACGCGAGATCTACCGGCACGAGTTCTTCCAAATAGAAACGAGATCTATTCAGAATTGAAGGAATGAAACTCCTAGCCGAAAAATGGATGAGCGTGCAATACATACATATATATATATATATATATATATATATATATATATATATAGACAGATAGATAGATAGATAGATAGATATAGATAGATAGGTATAGATCATTTATTCAATTTGTATATACCTAGACATTATTACAAGTGTTTACATCAAATAATATAACAAATATCACTACATCGGTAAATGGTTCATTTTCACATTAACATATCAGACTTCAGTACTTCTAATCGACTTTTAACAATAACAATGCTAACCTGACGGGCGTGCGTCTGTACACGTGCATTTTGATTAAATAAAACACCAAAACACTAGCCTGTCGCCCGCAACAGGACTGCTTAACCTACGACAACAATATTTACATAAAACTGGATCTCTTCTTTCCGGCTTGAGAGACGGCCGTTCGAGGCGCCTGTCCTCGTCATGGTCACAAGACTGGCAAAGGGGGGGCTCACCTTCACAGCCCGCTCTTGTTCGGTCTTCTCAGAAAGCATCAGCACAGTAAGGTCTTGCGCATCCTCAGTTTCCTGGCGAGCACCATCTCTCTATAGACCTTAGGTCGCCGTCGTTCACCCAAGTATCCTCCGTTAGATGCTTCATGAAGCTGTGGGTTGTTGGCACAGTCGTCTCGTGAGGGGGAGCGGAGCGGACGCATGCGTAGGTCTCAAGCCGCCGTGGCCGTGGCGGCGACATCAGGGTAACGCGCTTTACCGTCGTAGGTGATTTTAGGGTGGAACCCGTTGCTGTTGGCGACGTAGGTGACAGTCTGGACCCGCCCATCGGGCAGCTGGATCTTGTAGGATCCCCTCGTCTGCCCCTCCTCCCGCTTCTCAGCGTGGAAGAACTGGTTGCCCGTGTCTGTGTCCAGGACGCCATAACCGAATTCGTAGCCGCTCACCTCAACTCCCTGAGGAAGTACACTTGGATTGTGAATACTGGCGAAACCTTCAGAGGACATTAGCATACAACTGAGATGAAGGGACAGAACTCTAGCGGTTCGTAATGTAGTATTCAAGCTGATCTGATACCATGAGACAAGAAAGGGATAATAATGTGGTACATTAATTTTCACTTGCCTGAGTGCCGTCTTCGCTTTCCCTGGGAGAGACTTGCATCTTGGTCCCAGCGTTGATGTGTCCGGCGCCGATCTTGAGGGGCGATGCCTGTTTCTTGCTCGCCTGCTGCTGCTCCTTGGTGGGCTGAGAAGCCTGGCGGGTCACCAAGCGGAGGTCGACAGGAGTTGTAGGTCGGCGCTGAGGTGTGGTAATTCTGTGCTCAATTGTGGTGGCTCTGTCCTCAGGTGTGGCAGCTCTGCGCTTGTGTGTGGTGGATATGCGCTGTGACTCTGTGAAATGCTGGAGAGGGATGTGAGTTGGTATGGACGAGTGAGACTTCAAGAGGATTGTGGGGTGAAGGTTAGAAACTGTGGTATCTTGGGGCGGTATGTGGCTGACTGGGGTGTGGTCTGGAGATTCCTGGCTTCCAGAGAATGACTGGGGATCGGTATAAACGTCGGCATGATATATAGGGGACTGAGTCGCTGGGAGTGAGGCCAACCTCTGTATTTCCACCGGCTGAGGTGCCAGCTCCAAAATCTCTCCTCCCTCTGGGGAATGCCGTCCTGACTGGGGGTCACTTTGAGAGGAAGTTCTCTTAAATATGTTTCCCATGTTGAACGTCGCTGTGTTTCCAAATGGGATGGAATTATCCCTTATCACGTCTGCAGGCGAGACAGTACCGAAGGTGGTGAAGTCTGTGCTAGAAAGACTGCGTGAGGGAAAATTTTGGTGGGGCGAAGCTATATGGTTGTGCACGAAGGGTTGAGGGTTCGAGTGTCCTCCACTGTGTGGCGAGAAGAAGGGCAGCTGGTCCTCGTCCACGGTCCCCTGGAAGGGCGTGGTGTCCCTCAGAAAGGAACTGGGCTTAAAGCTCTCGTCGGTGAACCCCTGGATGTCCGGGAAAGCCGTGGTGACGTCCGACTCATGCACCACTGTGAAGAATGACGACTGCGGTGGCGCTGTTGGAGGGGCAGCCCTAGGGGGAGCCGCTTTAAGAGGAGCCACTGTAGACGGGATCGATCGAAACGGGGTTCCTGTCGGCGAACTGGGCTTCACTCCAGATGACAGCTGGGGCTGCTTGACAGGAAGGGCGCTGGTGGCCTCCTTGTTCCTCCTGGGGCCGCCGCCAAAGATATCCTGGAAGGTCTTAGTCATGCCGTCCCGAATGTTCCCCAGGAAACGCATCCCCATAGAAAAGGGGGTCTGGCGAGTGCGCTGGGGCTCGGCCCAGGCCGCCACACTGCCAACAAGCACAAGGAACAACACCTGCACGAGAGCCAATACGTTACTACACAAAATGAAGTAAACACTGTCACTGAGCATCCATAAATTGGTAGACATCGTCACTAAGCATCCATAAATTGGTTGACAATGAGCATCAATAAATTGGTAGACTGTCACTGGGCATCCATAAATTGGTCAGCCAAGAACAAATCAGTGAACACGTCATTTAAGGAAAAAGTAAAACTGACAAGAAAGGGAAACTTTAACTTTTACTCGATTTAATGCAGTATACCATAAGTGTCACATGCATTACGTGACTTGGGGTGGTAAGTAAAATTCTGCGTTAGGTCAACCACTCAGGTACTTACCCTAATAGTGAAGGCATCAACTTACCATGGCTAAAGGGCTTATCCTTTATGGTTCTTACCGTATACTCAAGGTGTTACTATCATACTCAGAGCCTGTTATTTGGCACATACTCGTCCAAAGATGAATGACAGGTGTATAAGACATTCCTTGTACATAGTAAAAACTAGCGATAGCCTTAACACAGAAAGCAAACCTGTGCTCCCCTAATTGTGCTAAACTATTCCTCAACCACAATTTAGCGGCTCTATTCTCATGGTGGTAAATTATACTCAGCCCACCATACAACACTCGTCACAACTTCTATACTGATAGGCTATGTATGCCCTGTCCACCTCGCAGCAGTCGTCACTATTACCAAGGGGGTAGGGTATACAAACCCCACCCTACAACGTTCGTCGCTGTTTGCTAAGGGTTGGCTACACTGTATCCAGACATACAGACAGACAAACACAGCGGTTTATAGATAAACATTACTTGACTGCGTATATATACATGGAGCACGTTTAGTTAACTGTTAATAAGCGGGTATGGGCGAGATAAAAAACCACCGCAAAAACATATGTCAATAGTAAAACTCTCCAACTAATGACAGTAAAATGATTAAGTTACTGGGTACATCATTAAAAAAATCTCATGATTAAGTGTAAGTTTCAAGTGAAGTGAATTAAGTTGGAACGTTATGTTGGTTCTCGTTATTTCCATGGAACTATTTCGGCAGGGCTGGTCGCTACGTACAGTCTACTACCACTGAGTAGTCAATACTATTCAAGCTGGTTAGATGGTTGATTATTTAGGATTTAAGCTTATTAACTGTCTGGGTAATTATGTTGAAGCTATGAGCATCATCCGAAGAGTCTGCCTCATGTTTTATCATCCTGTTTCTACCACAATTTAGATCTAGCAAGCATATAACCTCGTCATGGACCATCAGGTCTCCTGTAGTCCACCCTTCCCAAGTACACTGCAGTTTACACTAATGCCTTACTGAACAGAGTCGCATCCACCAATGAGAAATTTTGATTGATTTGTGCCGGCAAATCTGTGCACTCAATACATCTGAGGACAGTACCTCATCATCTTTGCTTCTACAACCGTGTTTAATTGTGGACAGACCACCGTGGGGCGCGGCCGCACCGAAGTATCCACGTTTTGAAATAATGGACTTAAATGTGGCAGGTGAGGCGGAGCGCGTGCGTTCACGCCCTCACTTCATGGGTTAGCTTTCACTCAAATTACCACAATGATCCCAGGAGGGAGAAAGTTGCGACAGGTGGCTAACAAAGGCGACCGGGTAGTCATAAATATATCTGCCGCGGCAATCAACGTGATTTACAAACAATACCCAAGAGAGGATTTCATTCCGGTCATCGTCAGCTGAGCTTGAAAATGCAGATCGGATCCTAGCCAACACAGCGCCACACGCGGTGGCGACACGCACATTTGCCATCATAATCTCGCTTTCTTTATCGGGATGCCATTTTACGACTATCCATACGATATTCATTACTTTAACTGCTTGCGATATTCGATCATCCACGGCGACATTTAGGTTGAGATTATTTTCCCTATACTACTACTATATCTACAGCAACGACCTTTTTTCTGTTTAACTAATCTCTTTGCGTTTTCCCCAGTATATTTTTCAGCACAAAGTTAATCGTTAACAGCAATTGGTTTAGCATTTCCTGTGAAAAAGTTGTATATTACCATTTTCCGCTTATCTATGCCAGAAATCTTTATTTTCAGTTACGAGGTGGCAGTTCGCAAACACCTTCCATGCGGCAAAATGGAAGCAGCATTTCAAACTACACTTTTACGCCCGGGGTAACATAACCTGAGTATTTAGAAATCGCTATCTCAGTACTTGTACCATAACAGCCGCTCTCACATTATGTAACATTACCACCGTAATCACCGAGTTGCCACAACGGTATCCGTACGTAACCAGAACACCCTGTAACACCAGACTGTAAAACAGGTATGACTGGCATTATATATAGGACCGTCTCAGATTCGGCCAGTCACTGTCAGCAATCATGAGCTTTCCCAAGATAAGCTGTCTTTCAGACTGTGTCACATCATCTTTCCTGGGGTGGAAGGTTGCTTTCTCTATCTTTTGTATGCTTTGTATCAACGTGTTTATCAACACAGTAAACTGGGTATTCTTACTTCTTTGTTGTAACAATTCATGTTTTGTGCGTTACGTCGCAGTTTCTCACGGTGCTGTTTACGGTACGACATTCACGCCAAACTTTCTCTTGTAATCTTCCACTCGATCGCATCTGTCTCTATCACCATTATGTTCTCCTCTCACGCCATATTATTACTTACAGCACCATCAGCTGTTTTTTACCATCCCATTTCGTGCTTTAAAAAACATTTTCTTTTTGATCAAGAGTCGTCTCGCTCTGCTTAAGGGCCTTCTTTCAAGTTTTGCTGCTTGAGTGGTCTGGGCAGGTGCGATTTACCGAAAGTCGTAAACATTATAACAGTTTCGCTACACTGAATCGATTCCCTTTCTTACAAAAGCGCAATTATATCCGGCAGTGGTTCACCCACACATCATCAATAATTTAGGTAATATCTTCTTTTGTTTCTAATGTATGCTCATAACAAATGCGTGTCCTCCTAGAGTCTATAACTTTCTCAACCCTTAGAGGAAGGGCCTCTAAGGGGAATTTAATCAGGGGGTACAAAGTTTCTTTCAGGTTCCCTTCCCTTTTCCATTAGTCATCCTGTTTTTAACCGCTACGGTTTTATGCCATGAGCTGTAAGGCCAAAAAGGGTATGGAAGATGAGAGACGGGTGGAATGCTAGTCCAATATATGCACACATTTTCTGAGATCCTAGGAAATTCCCAGGCCCCCTTCTGGACCCCCAGGCCCGGGTACGATGTCACGTTCCAAACACTAATCGCTACTCAATAATATTCTTTCCCATTATCTGTCACGTCTCAATCACCAAACGCTTCTCTATACTAACCTATCTTCTAGGTTTCCCATCTTTCCCACCCCGTCAGTCCTTTTCATTCAGTCCCTCATCACGATATAACCATAGCATCACTAAACGGTATACAACCTTGCCTCACCTCCGCTTTACCTTACAACCAAGCGGTAATCGTATTAGTTTCCATTTCACACCTCTACTGCAACAGCTTTGATAAACAGGAATACTATCTAAAGTCAACCTTTTAAATCTGTGAGAAGTGTATAATGCTAATTTTCAGTCCATAGATAATCAATAATGATCCCAACCTTAATCAATATATCAAAGCAATTTTCCTTGTACTTAAATCAAGACTCTTGTAAACCACAGCGCTAAATAAGTCCATGGGTGAAAGTATAGGTTAATGCAGCATGAGTCAACTCGTTCCTCACTTTCTATCCTCATATATATAAAACACACACACACACACACACACACAATTTAGGTCTGGATGTGTGTGTCTTCATACAATAGAGTGAAGACATGGTTAAGAGACGGGGCAACGAGAAAGTAAGACTTTCTCCCCGTAAAACACAGACATCAGAAATCACACACATACAAACGTTAAGCGTTCCAAATTCTTACAGGATTCTGTGGTGCAGTATAGGGCATCGCACTGGCTCACCAAGGTTCGAATCTTGGACGTGGCACCGGCCCCACAGCCAAATCAGCCATTCATCCTCCCGTCGGGGCTAGTCGATATATGGGTAACTGGCTTAAACTTAGGGTAAGTGAATACACTTAAGAGTACATACTAAGATACGGGGCCACGCAATGTAAAACTCCTCGCGACACAAATAATCACATGCATAACCACAAATATCATCAGGTTCGAAGTATAGCTGCAACAGTCAGTCAGCCCTGCTGTTCACTCTCAAGTAAGGGTTGGTCGATAAATTGGATACCTAAATACATACATATATATATATATATATATATATATATATATATATATATATATATATATATATATATATATATATATATATATGCCGTATCAGCTCAGAAAAAAAAATCACGCTGAGTCAGACACGCCTCGCACTATTTTAACATTTCATTACAATCTTTTTGTGTTGGACGTTTAAGTTAACACTGGTTGACACTAGAATGTCATACTACGACTACAATTACTATCAATAATATCAGTAAGTGATAGTTACAATTAGCAGATTCATAAATATGACACACAGTTCGATGCCTAACACAGTGAATTAATTACAGGAAGCACATCAGTTGACCCGGGGAACACAAATGGCAAACCCCACAATTGATCTAACTCAGATGTCAAAAACCCGAGCGTGCTTGAGCCAGCTTTGTGACTGCAGTGCATAGTTACTTAGCGGGCTAAGCGAATGTTATCAAAGCGCTCTAAACAAAGCCCACATCCACGCTCGCTGGCCCCATGCGCGTGACGTCCCGTGATGGACCTGCTAGAGCAGGAAGCCGTTACGTTCACGTCACGCGCGACTTCGGCGGAATGTTGGTCGTGACATCACTGGTACTCCATGTCTGTGACTGGCTGGCGTAATCTATTGCTACAGACTTACTAATCTCAAATATTTCTGCTTCGTGATGCTAACTGACTGTTGCAACGTTACCTCACGGGATTCTCAAGCTAATCAGGGATTATTATGGATTGCGACGACATGAGTGAGATTGGCTTTTCAACAGGGTTACAAGTGTCATAACTGAGAGTCTCCAAGTATATGAAACAACAGTCAGCCTTGAAAATTCTTTTATGGAGTAACAATCTTAAAAATTCATATATGGAGAAATCTATTAATTTTCAAACATGCATTTGTTTCATATGCCAAAAGAAAAAAGAAAAATGAAAGTAGTGTCAATGTAACTAAAAAAAATCAAACCGCACGCATCACGAATATACTTTCATGCCTTCACTTTCGTAAAATTTAAGTCATACGAATTCAGCGATAACTTATATAAAGGATAACAATATCACGACCAGCGAGCGACGTTTAGCTAATGGTTCTATCACATGGCAATGGGCAGAAGAGAATGAGTAATTAACAAGATTAGCCCTCACCGCAGGAAAATTCGAGATTACGAAGTATGAGTCGTGAGTTATGTTTTATTGTTACGTGAGAGTCTGAATATGTATTTCAGTGTTCTTAATATATTACCGTCCAACGCAGAAAAATCGAATTACGAAGAGCGAGCCATGGGAGTTGGGAATTGTCAAGTGTAATGAACGAGATAAAGAGATTGTATTTTTTCTGCAGTGAATGCCAGTAACCCGAGTGTGAGTGAAGGAAAAAAATAAGACAGCGATCTTGGCGAAAGGCATGAAACTGCAGCCACAGAAGTGATGGTTCTCTTTGCAGCCGTCACTAAACCTTCCGATCCCCAGGCGGGCAGCACCAGTAATACTTCCCTCCTCGGTTGCTGCCTACCACCTACTCAGAGAGAGAGAGAGAGAGAGAGAGAGAGAGAGAGAGAGAGAGAGAGAGAGAGAGAGAGAGAGAGAGAGAGAGAGAATCAGGAAACAAAAAAGGTAAAAGGAAAAATGAATGAGCGCAGAAAGACAACAAAAAAGAGACGCTGCAGGTGGGCGAAAAACTAAGGTAGACAAAACACTATCCATGCCATAATAGCCACTTCCTGACACCACTCCTAGACGGAACACAACACACGACATACCCACACTGGGACTACCACAGCAAAAAGCTGTCATATTTCCCTCCACGGTTTTTCTCCGAACTACAGAGAACATTCATGCACACATATCTAACTTATACTAGTCCATGCACTGTCATGCAGTTAGTAAAGCAAGGTCCTCTTCTGATTATTTTAATTCCTGTAACATCTACCAATGATACAATTCATTTTACAATGCAGAACTTCATCAAACTGTCACAAGAGTTTTCATTTATAACCAGTGGTTATAAATGTGTGTGTGTGTGTGTGTGTGTGTGTGTGTGTGTGTGTGTGTGTGTGTGTGTGCACAAGGATATTTAAAGAAATGTCCTTGATACGTAGAACCCAGCATTCTTAAAGAGCCAGGCAAGGGCAAGGAGTGAATATGCCAGGAGTATCCTCACCCCTCACCCACAAGCTAACGATATATCAACAACCATAATCAGAATCAATATCAACGAAGCACTATTACTGTGGCTACTGTGTCAATAACAACCATTTATCTACATCAATAAACACCAAACCTCGACAATCTAATCGGTCAAACTTGACTAATATTCAAACAGCCAGAAAATTACACAAATTCAGCTCATCTAAAAGCACTGGTATCAAGGAACCTCGCAAACGCGGGAGACAGCGACAAAGTATAAAAAAAAAAAAAAAAAAATATATATATATATATATATATATATATATATATATATATATATATATATATATATATATAGCGAGTTTATAATCCTGGGGCAAAAAGCTTTTACCCAAAGCAGTGTAATTTAGTTCTGAGGTTTCGCAAAACACACTGACCAGGCTGTTCTTGTACCGATAAGAGTACGACACACACACACACACACACACACACACACACACACACACACACACATACACACACACACACATATATATATATATATATATATATATATATATATATATATATATATATATATATATATATATATATATATATATTATCCCTGGGGATAGGGGATGAAAAATACTTCCCACGTATTCCCTGCGTGTCGTAGAAGGCGACTAAAAGGGGAGGGAGCGGGGGGCTGGAAATCCTCCCCTCTCGTTTTTTTTTTTAATTTTCCAAAAGAAGGAACAGAGGGGGCCAGGTGAGGATATTCCAAAAAAGGCCCAGTCCTCTGTTCTTAATGCTACCTCGCTAACGCGGGAAATGGCGAATAGTTTAAAAGAAAAAGATATATATATATATATATATATATATATATATATATATATATATATATATATATATATATATATATATATATTACATGAAACAGGTTAAGGAAGATGTGAAGAAACGCTTCTCTCTGGTCCATAACAGTGACTTCACCTTACCTAACCTTCTGCTTCCTTGCATCTTCAACTCTTCCTCATTAATGATGCGACACAAGGGATACTGCCCTTCCGCCAATGCCCCTCTTTATACCACAGTGGTGGAATAACGACTATATATGGTACTGAGTTATATATATGATCATGCCTATAAGACAATCGTTGCCTGTGATGTGAGTAATAATAAAACTCAGGGCAATGAAAATTAAATCAGTTAACAACAAAAATTCACTGGGTATCAAGAAGAGTACGTCATAAGTTTGAGTGTCACTCAGATTCACATTATATCATATATTCTTAATGCTTCACAACTAGAAGTCAAAACAAAACTAGCATCTGAAATACCTTCCCTGAACGAGCATAGGTTAACCTACTCAATCTTACTGACACCAGAGTATCTGAGCATTTCACGTACGGTTTTAATACTAATAAATGTACAAAAATAAAAGTCACATGTACAGTTGCGCCAAAGTGCTACAGAATGACACGCTCGAGATCTAAAAGAACAAGAAACCACATCCGATTCTTCACACCATTTGCACCTTCACGCCACGAAGAAACTCATCCTCAAAAACTACACGCTAAATGGGGTAACGCTATAATCTTCGTAATGAACGCTAAAATGCTACTCAACTGGCGCGTCCAACTGCACGATGAGTTTTCCTTTCTCTCATACAATAAAATACGTCGTAAGCAACCCTGCAGCAGCACACTGTGTACACAACCTACCCTGTGGAGAATCATGGCGGTCTGGGAAAGCTTGAATGGTTGATGTGGGCGTCAGGCCTCCGTCACAGCCTCATATACACCCTTCTCTCGTGAAAGTAAATTTCCCGAACACGCTGCGCATGCGCTCAACTTTCCGCCACACCCACCAACGTGACTGCTAGACGTCATTAGTTACCATCATCGAATCGAAGTCAACATGGTAAAATATACAGGGATTACAGATGGGTAGAGTCACCGATACGGAGGCTTTCGTCACAAATGGAGAGGAAATGAACCGTATGCTCTATCAACGTAATCTTGTTCTGTTCATATATTTTCGTACACATCAAAAAATGCCTTATAACAACAGTCGCATGACATTGTCAGTCATAGAAAACATGTATCACAATTGATTCGTTTTATCTGTATTTTATACAAATATGTCTCAATGTCAGCAGTCCACGGAGACAGTTGAAGTCCAACGTACCATAGATCAGTGCTGTGCTCACCACAACCAGCAACCACACTCGTGCTCTGCTCAACCACTGGAATTAAATCACTCCCGTAGAAAGTACGTGAATTCTATAAATAATCTGTATGGCTGTGCCATTCACATGTATCTTAATTTTTAGTTTTATTTTGATAAAAAAAAATTATATTCGACCGACAAATGTTAAGCAAAGACATCGGAAAACTGTCAACAACTTCAAAATCAAAGATCCGACTTGACAAGTTCATTTTCATACAAATGTATATACCTAACTTAGGGAGAGCAGAGAAATACTGCGGTAGCAGTAAAACTGATACGACAAATACCAGTGTCGGACTTCCCCTACCCACGTTTTATCATTATCATTATCATTGGAAAATAGCCATGAAGATGAATCCATCATAAAATACAAAAGCTTTACTGTCAGAAAAGTCTTCCCAGTATATATTAAGATACACGTCATAATTCCAAACATTTCGCAGTTTCTCTGCGAGACTGTCAGGCTGAATCACTGACGAAGTAAACTTTCCGAGATCTGAAACCTTACAAGACTAGCATCCGCACGTCCCACCGCGTGGTCGACACCCGGTGGGAAAGATTCATTGTGTTCATCGAGATGATTTCCTTCCTTGGTTTTGTTTACTTTATTCAATATCTACTTACCACCAATAACATTACAGGTACTTGACATATTCGAGTTGGATGCAAGTACAGGGGACTGACGGCCCCTTGTTGTCAAAACATACACATACACGTTCATCCAAAACACACGCACGTGGATAACGGCGTGATACACAAAGCAGTTACAGAAGTGGGGTGAAGGCCTCATATATTCCGTATGTGGATACAAGCACCGTATAGGATGGGTCAGTACCCGTATATATTGACAACTTGAGAGCTTGGACCTGGAGATGGTCTGTGAGACCCTTGTATTGTGTACATTAACGTACACAGACTACCAGCTGAAATAGTACACACAAATGTTTACAACTGATGCACGAGTCAGTTACATTCGTGGGCTGAAGGTCACATATATTCAATACATAAATACAGGCATATGGATGACTGTACAACATTATATGGACAAGTTACATGGAAGGGCTGGGGGCCTAATGTATTAAGTACACAAACACATAATGCTTTTCGAGTCAGCCCCCATACATAAGAATAACGGCGTGATACAAGAGCACAGCTACAGATATGGGCTGTGAACCCCTTATATTCAGTACAAAAGCACACACAAATAACAGATTGAGTTAGTATACACATCTATAAACAGAGTGATTTGTTGTTCACATCACAGAGAATAGTATATAAAGCAAATCAGAGGATGTGTTAGCATATATGTAAATGAATAGTAAAACACTGCATAAGGCAAGTTACATATTGTCATTGGTGGTTACATTAATAAGGTTCACGAGCTCGGAAAGCCTGAATACAAGAGTATAGATCATCAAGTACATCAGTGTCTGTGAGGTATCTATCAAGGTAACTAAATATGAGACCTGGAATCCTACAGTCGGCGATAAAAGGGCACAATGTAATGTAGCAGCGTTTCCTTATACGGTGCATAACAGATTACACAAGGTTGTGTCTACACTATCATCACATTTTGCCTACCATATATATATATATATATATATATATATATATATATATATATATATATATATATATATATACCCCATTCTGATCCTAGCTGTTACCATATAACAGTGTCTAACTCTGGTCTTGTGCTTCCCATAAGCGTATCTAAAGATAAGGATACGGCTAAAGAGAGTCACCGCGAGCTTGTTAAATGCCCTTAACCCCTACTCAACTTAGCACCGTTAAAGGATACGATTTGCCCTGTCCACGCAGGCTTCTCAACGCTGCCATATGATTCTTACCTATTCCAACCTGAAAAATGCTACCACTTTCCCTTATATCTATCAATGTTGTACTGCATCCCCCACTACTTCCATTCTGTTGACAACATAAAGCTATATTTCGTGATAAACTCTTTACTCAAGAGTTTCCTTCAATTTCCTTCAAATAAGCCTAGCTCTATAAAACAGGCTGGAGAGTGCATACCCGTCGCATGGGCCCCTAACTGTTCATTTCCTTGTTATAATGATCTGAACCTTTCTTATAATCATCCATTATAGTTATGTTTATTTCCACATCCCTCCTCCAGTCTTCCTTGTACCCTTCTTCCATGACCGCTTTCTACCCACATCTCCTTTCACAGGACGTATAAAATGTTGCCAGCAGACACAGCATCCTCACCCTCCTGCCCACAGCGCAAGTCACGCGCTCTGTCCAACAACCTCCCATATCTTCTACCAGAGAAATCATTGTCGTACCTGGAAACCTCTCTCCCCATCATGTTTGTTGGACCATGTCTGACGACCGTATTACGTCGTCACAGAAGCATGATGACTGTGCACTTCTGTACCTCACCAGAGCGATGCTCTCCTTCCTTTTACCTGACGGGGAGAGAGCGTCGCTCTTACGGCGCCGATTGAAACAGGAAGAGTAAGGTAAAGTATCTATAAGAGAGGATACAAAGGACATTAGAGATAAGAAAGAAGGTAACGGCGCAAAGAAAACTAATGCAAATACAGAAGAAGGGCCGTTAATAGTAAATTTTGTTTTCGTTACTTTCCACGCTGAATTGTCTGTTCCTTACCTTCGTCGTCACGTCAGAAATGTCACAACGCTCCAACAAAATGTTTCTAGCTTTGAAGGCAAATATGATTCACAAGGTCAAGCCATGACCACTATACAAATGCGATATGTAACAAAAGGGCGTTAGAAGAAGTGCATCATTAACTGAAGAACGGGCGAGACTTAAAAAGTGGGCGCTACAACTCGTGATTCATAAGAAAAATAAAGAAAAATCTCCGCTTTTTATGTTGTCTCACCTGTCTACGTGATAATACAATTTTCATTATTCATTTTTGTTATGAAAATAGACTGAGGAAAATTATGCATATATCAAAGACGAAAAAAATATGAGAAAAATTTGGTCCAGCCGTGGAAAGAAGCCATGTTTAAACCCGAACTAAAACTGAACACCAATCCTTGCGTTTTTACTAAAACTAGCGAACCTCGATGAAGACTGGAAAGGATAGTCACCAGAGAAACAGTTTAAAAGGAAAGTATTCGGGAGGAATAGGTGTGAGTATACCATTACATCTGCAGCCTATCTATTGAACACGTACTATGGTCTGACCTTTGGATTTCAACCTTTAAGTTAGGTCAATGGTAAAGCCACCATACCCAAGGGTCACATCGTCAAACTCGAGGATACAAAGTCTGTGTTTCTGGAGAGGTAAGGTGAACTAACGATGATCAACTTCACTCGTACATTCTAAGAATAAATATATTCCAAAGTAATGGGTGATTTTGCATCTGATACATGTAGAGGAGTAAGATTTTCAAACTGCACAGCGTCAGTTAAACATCATATTGGTGATGATTCTATTGTTTTGGTAAATCAAGCAACAGGGATTTCAAATGTAACATTTCAAATAAACAAATCATTCATCCATATTGGTTACAAATCTACGTCAGTGGAAATTATTTTATAAGAAACAACTCCTCCTAGCCTCCACTGGAAAGAGCAAGGATAAGGGAGGGTGAAATGAACTTAGATGCAAGAACAAAGGTAACGGTGCCAAGAAAATCAATACGAATACAAAAAAAGGGGGGGGGGGGACAACCGTAACTATGGCAATGGGAGGCGATTACACACGGTAACAATATATCTGGGAAAGGAACACTTGATAACCAGAAGTCTGGTAACACTTACAGCGACAGCGAAAATCTATGTAACACTCACCAGGGCAGATGGAGTCGGGCAACCTTGTCATGATGGTGTCTGATAACACTACCGGTAAACGTTAAGTCTGACGAATTCGTGTGTAATTCTTGCAATATGGCGAGCTGACAACGATGTTGATCTGTAGTTAGACCTAAAACTCGCTCCCACTTCTAATAGTATGAAACCAGACCCGTGTTAGTTATAATTAGCAACAGCATCAATGCCGTCCGAACATCCTGCGAAGTTTCTGATACGTTGGGTTTGGTTCATATTGTTTTTCCAATGATTTTTGACGTCTTTTACACGATTCTGACCATTTCTATCGCAAGCAGAAGGTTGTCCAAAACTGTCATTATACCAGATATTTCATAAAAATATTTCGCAACTTCTGTAGGGTGTAATATATAAAACTACCACGTAGTCACAATAACACATCTGAGGACAGGAATAAATTTCCGTCATTCCTTACCATCAATTTATCGACGTTCGGGCACATAGGTCGAACCATTGTTGAATTTCCTTTAGTTCACATTAGAATAAAGACAAACTAGATGGATAACGATGTCGCTGTGTTTGTCATGTTATTCCGATCTGCTCTCACTAAGTCAAATAAGAAAGATTCGGAACAGTACTGGGAAATTTCTCAAATTGGCTGGTCGTTTTATCCTTGAGCTTTCTCTCCAAGTGTGATTGTAAACAATGTTTTCTGTTCAAATCAGCATTCAGAATATATTGAATGTTTAAAAAAAATAGTACCATATCTTATGTACATTAGTGGTATCAAAGTTTGTTAATAATAAGCAAATATATGAAAAAAAATCTCTTTTGATTAAATACTACAAACTCTTTTGACTTCGTGCAGCCAAACTATGTCGAGGAGGCTCGTCTTGAGAAACTGGTGGGATGTATTTTGAGTGGTTTTACGAAATTTAGCGGCAATACCATTCCGACAAATGAAATTGCCATAGCCATGCTTCTACCAATGAAATTCGACAGACACAACAGATGGACGATACACTTACACTCACCTTTACTTTCTTTTGATTGTCTGTCTCTAATGGTATCTTAAAACCTGAGACATATCTGGGAGACGCATTCACCAAATTGCGTGTAGTGTGGGGCGTTTTGTAGACGATACTGAACGAATGAATGGTGGTAAGTGTAACCTGATGACCGGAATTGGTGTTCAACGAGTGAGAGAATTATTTAAAAAAAAAATATTGCACATAAATTAGCCATGAAGCTGTTTGGGCTTGATATGAACGGGAGAGAAATGACCATTTGATGGAGAGAGAGAGAGAGGGAGAGAGAGAGCGTCCTGTCAGCAATCCGCTTAAGTACATCATAGCCTTAACTGCTGACTATAATTGACATTATAAATTCCAAAGGGCAATATGCAAAAACACTACCTCATCAAGCTCTTTAGCCTTCACATAAAACTCATTCAGACCTGAAATTTGGAAATCATTTCCAAAATAAACAGTAAATTGATAAATAAATGCAATGCTGATTATTTCGTCTTATTTACTTCTAGATTCTCCCAGGTGCTTAGCGGATCCTGTTTGACCAGGTGCTTAGCAGCTAAAGAGGCTCAGGAAGTCAGAGCAGGTGCCTAACAAGTCAGGCAAGGTACATACCTTCCAGCTTTATCCACTTGCAAAAGGTGTCAGAGGCCAATGAAGGTGTTTGAAATTCCAATTTCCTCGTGAGCGTAGAAGTAATACAAGTAGATTTGAATTGTGGAGGCTGTCTGTACCTAAACCACCTTATCAATCACTTAATGGAGAGATTACTGTAATAAAAGTGATGAAATATAATTATGCAGTGTACTAGTGAACACAGGATAGACTATTTTATTTTCCATTGTAGCTGAATGCCCTCCTAATTAAAGCTATCCCATTTACGATATATATATATATATATATATATATATATATATATATCGACCAGCCCCTAAGGAACACTGAACACCGACGATGACTATGGGAATCAACCCAGCGGCCCGTGAATGCATCATGGTCAGCAACGATAACAGATACACCAGATTATGGTACCGTATTTCACTCATACTTCATGTTTGTGTTAGATGTTTCTGCTATATCATGTCTTCAAAAAAGTGTATGTTCTAATGGAAATCCTGATAAACATTAACAGCAATCTATTACCAAAGGTGCTTTCCCTTATACTGCGATGACAAAAAACTGAGTGCCAGATTCAGTTCTGATACTTGGCTGGTGTTACGCGTTATACAAGATGCAAAAGATGTTATTCGTGGGATTTCTGTCATATAATAATTGATGTATGTATATACATGTGTATGTAGGTGGGTTGAGCCTTTCTTTCGTCTGTTTCCTTGCGCTACCTCGCTAATGCGGGAGACAGCGACAAAGTATAATAAAAAATAATAAAATTATTGTTACTGGCAGCAGATGCTGTCAATATTTGGAAGACATTGTTATTTAAGTGTATCACTACCGAGAGATTACATTGTAGTTTTAATCTCTGTGTGCTATGGTTAAAATTGTGTGCCAATAATGTAGCAATATAATAAGTTATATGGCAGTTAGGTATAGCCTTAGCCACCTCCACTTAAAGTTCTAAACTACAGCCTTGCCTTCCTGTTACCTTCAGACTGGAGGTTGTCCTCCTCTAGCATCACTCATCAGTCTCCTAACATGTGCAAATATGATAGCTGGCTGTTTTCATCAACTGAAATACACAGTCTCATTTGTGAACACAGCATAATGGAATAGGGTCCTCAGTAGTATCTTACCACCATGGTTATCTTTGGTAACTAAGCCTTGTTGATATTTCTGCATGTCAGGTAGCGTTAGGGGTAACAAAGCATCTATACAGGTCTTTTGTTAGGAAAGGAACTACTGGTTCCTTCATATGCTGGTGTGTAAAATTAGATCACATGGGTTGTGGAACTGGGCCATACCAAGCACCTGAATATATATTTGGGAATAGTACACTGTAGGTTAAGGAAAATCTCCCTTAATGAAAACAAGATGGCTATGGCTAAATTTTTAATGAGAATAGAGAACAATCTAATAAACAAAATATGCATGTAAATGTACATATTCAGCATTCAATTTCAGTTATGGTGTCTAATACCAAGACATTTCAGTATTACAACCAAAAATTATATCCATCACACTGTACTAGTCCATGATTTGTGACATTTTCAAACTGAAATTACATAGTAACAAAAGAAGAAATCAAACATTCTGTAATACCAAAGCAGTTGATCTGAAATAGACTGGATTAACGGGGGACATGACATTATATGATAAAACCTGATGCTATCCTATGTCAAGACAATATGCCCAGACTGATTATCACTATAATTTGAACCCTTCTGGCCTCAAGATGTACATTAACTTTAAATAGTACATTAATTCATTGTTTGATTTTTGCAGGAATGAATCAGTTAAATGAGAGATGGAGCCATTCTAGATATACATAGTTTTACCACGAATTTTAAATTTACATTAACCATGCCTGACCTCAAATACCTCAAAACACTGTATTGTCAACTTTTGAAGTTTTAGTCTTGAGCAAGAATATAGATATGATGCATATACATTTGTGTGCACAAGAAACAGAATGAAATCCTATATACATCAGCTGGCATTGGACAGTTTAAAATGGAAGATAAAACATAATAATATTGTATTAAAGAATTGATGAAAAAAAATATTCAGACATTTTCATCATTACCTCCATTAATAATACTCACTTAAATATATATGCTTTGTTGTTTGAGATTTTAATGTTTATGTTTCAAAGTTCCTGCTCAGAGAAAAATGTGAAGAAAAATAAAATCCCAAGTATATGAATCTGGATGAGAACAGTATACAGGAACAAATTCAAGTGAATGTGTTAGGAATGACTGGCACTATCACTCAATCTATGCTTGTGGGAAAACATCCCATTGCTTAAATCAATGACAAATTCAAAGTACATGTAAAGCACAGTCCATATTGTACATAAGCTTACAATACATACCACTGCCTTGGAGTATGGAGGTTGATAAATATGGGTGGTATATGTCAGTGTCCTCTGTCACAACTTAATGATTTGGGGTGAGGAGGGGGGCACTTGTATAATCACAACATTTGAATAATGAGTGAAATCCATCACTAACGGTAAAGTGCTGCTGCCTGGTGAATCATCTGCTTGGTGTTCATCTTCAGTATCTCTTGCTGCATATTAATGGTGAAAGTTGGATTTCTGCAAGCTTTAAATTTCCAAGTTTGGCATTGTAACGAGCACCTGATATACTATAAGCAATTTTTTGTAAGAGGAGAAGCAGATCTAAGATGTGCAACAGCAATATTCATGACCAAAAAATAGCAGTATTCATGAGAAATACATGCTTTCATCACTCGCATCTCAAAATATAACAAATAATTAATTTCCAATCAATAAATCAAACTATGTACAGAGACATCCTGGAGAGCAACTTTTCTCTGTGGCAAAACAGATACAACTTAAAGTGTTACAGTATTTAGAAAAAATATTCATCTTTTGTTACAGACAAAGGATAATTATTTTTATAAATGAAGTTGTATCGACTTTGCTGTCGTCTAATAAGCCTCCTTGGCCTCAATTCAGAAAAGTCATTAATCACATTTGAATCACATAATTTGCTGTTCACATCGTCATTAATACGTGAAATTCCAATTAATTCATTTTTTGGATGAGTTTTTCTCAAACATATTGAACACTGTTTCAAAATTTGAGACCTCTCCATAAGCTCAGCTGCTGTTTCCTTAATGTGTAGAGAGTCTACCTCAGGGTAGAGGAGCTTTATGCAGGAGTCACAGTGGTGCGCATGTGGGGGCCGCATGTCAGCTGCTTCTGTCTGAAGAATGTAAAGCAAATGAGATTACAATTCATAAATTTTGCTGTATCATACACACATTTTCAAAATGGATGATGTCGACAGAAAATTCTCATGGCCACCTTTTCTCACTGATGGTCAGACCACATCCTTCAAACAACTCCAATTAGTGATATGCCAGTCTCCAACCTTTACTATCTTATTTCTTCTGACTTTCCAATTTACCAACCTAGAATAACTCTCCAGATGAAAAAAGCAAAAAAAATTCTTCCAGTTTAACTTCTCTTTCTAAAATAAGCAAGTAATGAGATCTGAAATTCTTAACAATCAGATATACCAACATGCTGTGGCACTGTAACTCAAATGCAGGATAAAGTTTATTAGACACTGACTAACAGGCATCCAAAGAAGGGTAATTTAATAAAAACTTTCAAACTGTACTTAGTAATAAGCATCTTCACATGTTTCAGTGGTGAAGACCCAACAACAAACCATTTGCTTATGAGCTCAACATTGTTTTAGCCATCACACATGCACAATGATTATATATATATATATATATATATATATATATATATATATATATATATATATATATATATATATATATATATATATATATCATACTTTATCAAAAGTGTAAGACGTGTGCAAGTAGGTAAGACAGAGGGTGAGTGGTTCCACGGGAAGGTGGGTCTGCAGTAGGGGTGTGTGATGTCACCATGACCATTTAATTTGTTAATGGATGGGGAAAATAGGAATGTAAATGCAAGTGTCTGGAGAGAGGGGTGAGTATATGGTCTGTATGGGGTGAAAGGGCCTTCAGTTTGAAAGCAAGTCAGCTACTGTTTGCTGATGACACAGCACTGATGGTAGATTCAAGTTAGAAGCTGCAAAAGTTGACAGCCTGGGAGTGTGTGAGAAAGGAGGAAGTTGAGAGTAAATGTGAATAAGAGCATGGTTATCAGGTTCAGCAATGTAGAGGGACAGGTTTTTGGAGTGTGAGTTTAAATGGAGAAAATTTGGTGAAGTAGAATGTGAACATGGCAGTGAATGGGACCATGGAGGTGTGAGTCATGGGGTGGGTGAGGGGGTATGCTTGAAGGTACAGCAGTCCTAATGATGATGTATGGTTATGAAGCATGGACTATAGATGAGAATGAAAGGATAAGGGTGGATGCACTGGAAATGAAATGTTTGAAAACAATACCTGGTGTGAGGTGGTCTGATCGACTAAGTAATGAAAGGGTAAGAAAGAGGTGTGGGAATAAGAAGAATGTGGTTGAGAGAGCTAAAGAGGATGTGCTGAAATGGTTTGAACTTTTGGAAAGATTGGGTTAAGAGAGGTTAACAAAGAATATAACAAAGAATACATGTGTCAGAAGTAGAGGGGAGAAGGAGAATGGGAAGACCAAACACAGGATGAAAGGATGCATTACATATGATAGCTAAGTGAATGGGACCTTTTTTGCATCTGTTCCAGGTGCTCCCTTGATTATGATGATAGAGAGAGAGAGAGAGAGAGACTTAAGAGGATGGAGTTACAGGGGGGTCTTAAAGTGCTGGGGCCTGTTCACTTAGGAGGGTAAGAGGTGTGCACTGAGAATGAATATCATTTTTGTACATGGGGGAGATTGGGAGATGTACAAGAAAAATTAGCAGGGACTGTATGGAATGGCTAGTGAAAGTTGGGATAAGAGAGCTCTGGCAAACTTCAGGAATAGATGAAAAAAAAAAAAAAAGGTTGTGGAAGGAGTTTAATCTTGCAGAGAGAAACAGAGCAAATGGGAACATAAGTGAAGATAACAGATGTGAAATTGGTAACAGGCAGATTTGAGGTGAAAAGGAGATGGAGCAAGTACTATGAATGACTGATGAATATGTCAAATGATACGGTGGCAGATGTGGTGTTTTGGAAGTGGAAGCATGTGAAGCAAAAGAGTCATGGCAGGTGGTTGGGCAAGCGGAGGTGGTTGGGCAAGCAGAGATAGCAAGAGCCTTGTGTGAAAAGTGTGGAAAAGTGCCTGGAATGCATGTGATATGCAGATGAATTATTTAAGAAAGGGGGTGACTGTGCTGTTGACTAGTTAGCTGGGGTTTTCAATGTGTGTATGGCTTTTGGTGGGGTGCAGAATGACTGTATAGTGCCACTGTATAAAAGCAAAGGGGACAAAAATTAAATGTTTAAATTACAATGGTATTAGATGGTTGAGTGTACCTGGTAAGCTGTATGGGAGAATGATGAATCAAAGGGTGGTGGCATACAGAGAGCATGAGTTGGGAAAGAACAATGTACCTCCAATAGTGGTAGAGTAGGTGTGGATCAGATGTTTCCTTAGAATTTGTTTGATAAATACTTAGAAAAACAGAAAGATCTGTATGTACAATAATAAAGAAATACTTGGTGAATGGTGTTACGAATATGGTGTAAGAGTACAAGAACTGAACCAGTGAAAAGTATGTGCAAGTATAAAGAGAGGAGAATGAATGGTTTTAGTGATTGTTTTGCAGCATGTATGTGTGACATCACCATGGTTGTTTTAACCTGTCTGTGGATGGGATGGTGAGAGAGGTGAATGCATGGGTCTCAGAGAGAGGGGAAGGTTTGCAGAGTCCTGGGGATGGGTAGACCTAGGAGACATGTCAGTTGTTTTTGCTGACGACACAGCTCTGGTAGCAGATTCAAGTGAAAAACTGTGTAGGCTGAAGTGTCTGAGTTTGGAAGTGTGTGTGTGAAAGAGTTGTGAGTTAATGTGAACAAGAGTAAGATTTTATGTTTTAGCAATGGAGAGAGACTGGCTGGTTGAAGCATGAGCATGAACGGAAAGAACTGGAAGCATGAAATGTTTTAGAAGTCCAAGAGTGGATATGGCAGTGAATAAATGCCCTAGGAGTTGAAGCAAGCCATATGAGGCTAAGGTCCAAGGTGAACTGAGGAGGGTGTGGAAAGAGAGGCCTCTATCTGGAAGGGCAAAGATAGGAAAGTTTGAAGGTCCAGTTGTCCTAAAGGTGGTGTATGGATGCAAGTATGGGCTTTAGATAAGAAAGTACAAAACAGGGTGAATGTGTTACCTATGAAATGTTTGAAGACAATATGGAGCATGAGGAGGGTTGATTGAATAAGAAATGATACAGTAAGAGAAAGGTTTGGTGATATGAAGAACATGGTTGAAAGAGGGTATGCTGAAATGGTTTGGACATATGGAGAAGACAAGTGAGGGGTTGATAAAGAGGGTATATATTGCTTGCCTTCAATCCATTCCTGGTGCCTCTCTGACCCACAAGGACAGCACCACTGTCCCCTGCTTCAGCAAGGTAGTGCCAGGAAAATAGACAAAAAAGGTCACATTCGTTCACACTGTCTCTAGTTGTCGTGTGTAATGCACTGAAACCACAGCTCCCTATCCACATCCAGGATGGAGTGAACATACAGGAGGGTAAGAGGCATGCATGGTATACAGTGAATTGGAATGATGTGGTATACCGGGGTCGACGTGCTGTCAATGGATTGAACCAGGGCTTGTGAAGTGTCTGGGGTAAACCATGGAAAGTTTTGTGGGGCCTGGATGTGGAAAGGGATCTGTGGTTTCAGTACATTAAACATGACAGCTAGAGACTGAGTGTGAACCAATGTGGCCTTTGTTATCTTTTCCTAGCACTATATATATATATATATATATATACCAACCTACCTTCTTGCCCCAGGAGTTCATTCCACAGTGCTTGAGAAACCAGACACATCCACAGAATGGGACCACAGGTCATAAGATGTAGTAATGCCATGTGTATGGCTATGTGGAGTGAGCACTGGGCAATCAAACAGAAAGTGTTCATTGTCTTCATTGTGGTAGTTGTATCATGGGCACGAAGGGTCTTGAGATATGATGAATTTGTGATGAGCAGTGTCCAGAACTTAAGAGCAGAAAATGTAACTTATACATGCATGTGAAGTGTGGCTTCAGATGGTATCAAACTGGTGAAGTAGTATTCTAGAGTTGGAAGTGTGGCTGTTGCACGCCCTTCAACTCATTTTTGTGTGTGTATGGTTTATCAATGTTGTGTCGGTGAGGGTAGGGGATCTGTATGTACAGACTGCTGAAGTTTGAGATTGGGGGTAGTCTTTTTATTACTTCTCGGGGGTTGGTGGTTAGTCATGGAGTAATTTGGATGGGAAAGAGCTAGTGTTGCTGCAAAGAAGTGAAAGCCAAGTAAAATGAGATGGGATTGCATTAAGAGGATTTTTGTTGTATAGGTGCAGAATGTTTGTGGTTGCTAGACAACCAGTGATTTTTTAGGGTACTCTGTCTTGTGTGGTTTGCAGCTTTGATAAGTTTGCTTTTTACAGGGTTGATGATCAAGCAGAGGAGGAATAGTTCAGGGTGGAGTGGATAAATTGTTTATACAGTAATGACTATGTTTGCAAATTAGTGCAGAATTATAATTGGAGTGTTTGCAAACTAGTGCAGTGTTATACTGATTCATATCTACATGTTCATAACTTTACCTCATACTGAAAAAGTGTTTTGAAGAGGGATACTGATTGACAATTAAGTACAACTGACAAATCTTACCATGGATGCGAGTCACCTTGGCTGGCCACAGAAAGGTTAACATGAGCTACTATTACCTCATGGCAAGCCAGGGTAATTCACTCAACTTTCAATATAATCATGGTGAGAAAGTAAAAACTTATGTTTTCCATATTTTTATCAGGGATATTTTCTTCATACATAGTGCTTCCATTGTAACTATTTTTCCCCACATTCACTGAACTTACAGGGCTTTTGAACCTGAAAGTCCAGAATAGTACATGCAGTAAAATCAGGACTTTTGCTTGATAAAGATTTCTAGTAAGCTTCTGAATCAGTGCTACTACCCTTGTATTTTCTATCAAAGGTGCTTCTATCATTAGTCATGTTCTCTCAATATTTCCTTTACTTCTTCATAATTTATAATAAATGTAGGCATTCTAATGACACAGCACATCTAGGTGAAGAACACATTATTTTTAAGTAATGGCAGCACCTCCTTCGAGGAAAGAAACAGCCTGGCATGCATGCATTGTGTGTGTGTGTGTGTGTGTGTGTGTGTGTGTGTGTGTGTGTGTGTGTGTGTGTGAGAGAGAGATAGAAAGAGAGAGAAAAAAAAATTATCTGAGGCTCCACACAGTCTGTAAATAGCACATCATCTTACTGTTTGTTCTTAAGAGTCTCTGTGATTTTATCAACTTAAAGAAGCAAGATCTTCCCATCCTGAAATCAAAGTGTCCTGGGTTATGTTGATTATTTGATTCCATAATGCTAGTCAATATATTCTACATCTTACGATTTCAAAGAGTCCTATGTTATGATGATTATTTGATTCCATAATGCTAGTTGACTCAATATATTCTACATCTTAGGATTATCTCAAAATTTCAATTATGTGTATGGCAGTCCTGCAATGCTGTTCAATAATTTTTGGGATTTCTTTAATTCCTAATGTGTGGAGTGAGGCAGTGTGAGTTAGTTTCAAACTCATAAGGATGATGTCAAGGTTCAGACTTTTTGGCCAAAGGATACTGTGCTCATGCAAGCAGTGTTTTACATTTCTTTATGAAGGCAAATTTGGAGGGGTAAAATCCTGGGGTAGAATATATGGGCATGTTCTTAATAACCCTGCTGAAGTCTTGTGGTGAGATCTGTTGCTTTCCATTGAGCATTGACTCATAGCATTTTTTATCTTTTTCATCTGGCAATAATGAAAGTATATGCTCTAATCCCTTTTTAGTGGGCTAACAGAGCAATCAGTCCTTAATTTGCATTTTGGGTAGGAATAAATTTTTTTTTTTTCCCCGATGGGTCTCTTAAATTTTCTGAGGTCATGTTTGGCTTTCTGAATTGATGGAAGATGTTTGTCAGTTAGCTTGATAGGTTTTCTTTCTTTACTATGTGAACTGTACCAATTTCAAGTCTGCAACTCATTTTCACCTATGGAGAGAGCATCTTCCTTATTCTTGTACATTTTCCTCAATATTATAAATCTGTCTGGTACATGTTCAGAATGCTTTTGTGGCCATACATTTAACATATTTCTCTGGTGTTCTGGAAAAGAGAAGGGTCCCCACTGAGCTGCAGACTTTCCAATGATAATATTTTCCCACTTCATCTGAATACTATTAAAATTGAAACTACTGAAATCACCTCTAGGGTGATGAGTGTCTTGCCATAATAGTCTAGCATCCATTTGTTTTTATTTATACAAGTATTAGACTGTAATCAAGGTACAGTGTATCTGAGTTGGTGACATCACAAATTAGGACTACATTATTTGCTAATGGTAGATTTAGGGTATCATTTCCTTAGGTTGTTCTGCTTACTGCTTGGTAGGAAAGAACCTCGTCACATATGCTACATAATTCTCTTTTCTTCAGCAGTTCAACCCAGCAACTTCTAGTAAGATCCTCTGCCAAGATGTTTCCTACCTGTTCCCATCTTATGTGTGTTATGCTGAAGTACCCAAAGAAGATTATGTTTGGGAGTGAGTTCATAAAGAGGTCAAGACAGGCCAAATGCCACACTTTAATGAAAACTTGAGATCAATAAAACATATTTATCAAAAGTCATACAAATTCTTTGTTGATCCAAATTCCTTTGCAAAAGGCCACTACGGTACTGAGGACATCAAAATCATCAATCTTCAAACATTAAACATATCTGGCTACAAAAGTCAAGATAACACACCATAGAAGTCCAAGAAAGAATGGACACCCCTTTAGGTCTTGTTAAAATGGATCCTTGTATTTTTACTTTAAAATCTATTTGTGACTAAGTTTATTTTCTAAAATGGGAATTCCTTTGTTACCACAAAATCTCCCTTCACAATACTGCATAACCCTTTCATAACATTCTAATTTTCAAGTTCTACATACTCTATTCATATCTAATATACCATCTTCCACCACCCAGTAATGGAGCATACAAACAGTTCCTTTCATGCACCCACATCCTTGTACAGCTTCAATAATCACATCTATACCCCTCTCAAGACCCTCACCCTTACTTCCCCATTCCTTTCTCTCTCCTCAATTCTAATTCCTATGTTCTCATTTATAAAAACAAATATATATATATATATATATATATATATATATATATATATATATATATATATCTCACCAACCAGTATATCATACATTTATTTATAATACCCTGGGACCTATTTCTAGGAAAGGGTCCCATTATCACCCAAGAACTCTTTTCAGGGGCTCCTGCATCTGCACTGCTTTCAGTAGAAGGGAAAAAAGGACTGCATTGGAGTGAGAAGTTTTCTGACGAGACTATACTAACAATGATACAGCTTTGTCAAAGGTGAAATTTCACTAATGATGTAACCTCTTGCTGGAGGAGTCCTGTAACACCACCACCAGTATTAAACTGCACGATCATTATAGCAAGACTGGTCTCATACTAGCAACATTTTCCATACCAGTAAACTCTCATTCTTTTCCACCAAAAACCTTTACTGAAACCTGAGGAAAAGGCTCTGAAAAATACATCCTCTGCCTATTGTAGAATAAAAGAGCTGGACCCTGAATATGAACCTCATTTTCATAAAAAGGATATTCCTACCATAAATAAATGCACTTTAACAAGTGTGTACAGCCTCTACCAGTAATTCTGATGGAAAATAACTATCTACAGTTTACGGTAATCCTGTTATGCATAAGAATTAAGAGAGTACTTATCAGTGATGGTAACTTTTAATGAGGAAAATGAAATATATGCACTGGCTGGTACAAATATTGCCAGTACATCTTACGTTATAGGATTAATGATATCTGACGGCTCCTTAAAGCATTTGTTTGCAATACATGTAGTCTTTATAGCACCCCTTGGATTTTTACCTTGAATACCAATGGTGTTACATGTTACTTTGGATGTTAGAGTAACAATAATAATATGCTGTCTGTTAATCAAGCCTAACACTGGTTGATGAAATCTATACATCAAAGCACCGATCTCTGGGAGCAGTATTGTCTAAGAATTTACTTATCAAAAACCAAGTTGGAATTAAAATTATTCTTGTCCCCTCAGTAGGTGTTAGGTATCAACTACTCTCTTAAAGTAAAATTCTTCAAGGCCAATGTATGTGTGAGATTAAGACTACTCTTTCTGCAGCATTAGCAATGACTGAATTCTTGGAGAGACTGTGTTTTAATTTTGCTTAATGATTCTTAATTCCACTTCAAATCTTTTTTAGTTTCTGCATCTGCCATAAAAATAAAGACAAGGCACTTGCTCTATCTCATGCAGACCATGCATTTTTTTTTCTGTATGCAACCGAATAATAAAAAGGCCCCTTTATGTAAACATGAAACAAGAATAAGGATAAAACCTACTTCGAGACATGAGAGGGTTATTTTTCCCTGCAGGTCATTTTAGCATGAGTTGTTCAAGTGCAGCCACAGTAAGTTAAATGTGGAGACCAATACCAGATTGCAGCTCAAAAATTTCATGCTTTCATCAAGCAAGCAATGAAGAATTATCCACATCCTACAATTCAAAATAAACTGTCGTACTCTTCACAGTCCTTAGGTAAAAAAATAAAAGAAAATAAAAAATAATAATATATCACAGCCATTAAACCTTAAATATGTATGATAAACAGTCCTACCAAGCCTGAAAAGGCAAGTTAGACAATAGCAACTGTGAATTATGAAGGTCAAAATCTCAAGTGTACCTTTGTATGGGGTAGTGATGGGATGCAAAGAACATCTCTGTCTGGGCTAAAGCACTGTGGCTTTAGAATAGGTGAAGGATGTGTGGATGAGGTGTTCACTTTGAATTATTTGAAAGAAAAATACTTGGAGAATGAAAAAGAACTTTGTGTGACATTTACAGATCTGGGGAAAGCATACATAAATTTAAGTCGTATGATAGTAAAGAATGTTCATGAAATGGGGCCCTACCAGTGTAAAACTCCCTTCCAATACAGTACAAATAGGTCAATATACATATACTGTCAATGGGCTGAACCAGGTCACATGAAGTAGTCAAGGTAAACCACACAACAGTCCGTGGGGTTGGGGAGTGGATGGTAAGCCCTATTGTCAGTGTTTAACTGAGGTTTACCTAAAGCAGTCTTTGGGGTCTTCTACCCCCCTTACAAATTTTCTGAATGTGGCGGTCTTGTAATATGTTAGGTTCTCTGTCTGCCCCAGTTGCTTTAACATACAGATTAACAAAGTCTGTTTTCAGCAAGACTGTACTCATATCTAGGTCTACTTTAACCCTAAAACAGCAGAAAAGGGTCAGAAATCCCATCACCATGTGCAAAAGAAAAACAATCTTTCATGGATAGACTGGCATACAAAAGTAAAAAGCAATACACAAAAAGTAAAGTAACTATCTATGTTTTGTCCTGGAGGAGTTCTGTGAAAGCAGGAGGACTGGGTGTGGCTGAAGCGTCAGACAAAATAAGAAGGGAGGCCATGGAGGTCTTATTTCTTTCTTTCTCATGGTTTCACACTCGACTCATCTTTTCTCCACAGGCATATTGCTAACTGTGAATGTGAATATGTAGGAAAATATTACACTATGCACACAAAAACTGAGTGGCAAGAGGGGGTTCTGACAAATCTGGAGCGATCCTTCCTTATCTCAAAATACGAAAGAAGAGTATGGATGTCTGTATCACACTCTTATTTTCAATTCTTACAGCTGCATAGCACTGATGGTGAACAACATGGATATAAGTATAAAAATTACACTATGCACACTAAATAATACACATGCACTACACTTTACTCAAAATACACTTGGAAATATTCTAGCTCTTTACTAGCATATTATCAATGTCCTCCATCAACCAAGAAGTACACAAAGGAAAAATTAGGCATTGCTGTTATATATCTTTTTTCTTTGTGATTATATACAAAGGCTAAACATGAGGGTAGGGAGGATGTAGGTTGAGGCATTCTACATTGGTCTCCCTCTTGTTTTTTTCCCCCACTAATATCATTGCCATTCAATTTTTTTCACAGTTCACTCGTTATGCTTATTAGTTTTTCTTACTAACAGATACAATTCATGACAGGTGTTCCTCTTTATCACTAACGCAATCCAACAGAGTCAGAGTATGCACAACCTGAGAGGTTGACAGACGTGCACCCACAATAGTGATTGTCGGGGTGCTTCAGGAAACAAAAATTTTTCACATGCCTCCCTGGCTTTAGAAGAGACCTTTATAGACTACTAATGGTACGAGAAGTCAGCAAGATATAAAAAAAGGGTAGAAAAAGTTAAAACATCATGAATGTTGGCTGCCATGTACACCTTAAGATGTTGGCCAAAGTTTACAGGTTCACTGGGTCCCCTTCTTCATTGTTTTCCAACTGGTCACATTAAACTTCACAAACTATATATAAAAAAGTGAACTGGGATTCTAGAATAAAAAAGGTGGGTGGGAGAGGAGAATTCTCACAGTCACTTGCTAGGAAACAGAGTCCAATGATCTTAACTTCATTATGAAGCTGAATATATGCTGCTAGCTAAATATTTCTTAAACTGATTACCTACCCTTACAGAGAGGGATGTAAATGCATCTAAAAGTGTGTACTTATGGAGCAGTCTTGTAATGTAGTCTTATGAGACTGTTTGCCTAAATATAAACTAAGCCACTTCTCAGTCAAATCATTCAAATGCCACAAACTCTCATCATTTATATGTGGTTTTTTGGTATGAGGTGAATATTCAAAGCATGGCTTTGATCATGAAAGAGAAAACCTAGGAAAATCTCATAAGTTTTGCTGCTAAGTATGATAAGCTTGGATCAAAGTCAAGTAGATCCAAATACTCTGATGTACGAGTTTTGAACAACAAATAGTAAATAGCTGTGCTTATGGCTCATGAGTTCTAAGTCTCTCAAGTGACAATGACTATCATAACTATTTCTTAGCTGCACACTTATAAGAAAAACTCAAAATACATGGATTTTGTCATTCAAAATCACTTTAATCTCAGGGTACTAAATATATTTGAATGAACAACTCATGAACCTAAATACATTCAAGAAAAAGTCCATAATCATCCTACCAGCACAATAAAGAATAAATGATTAAGGTTGAATGACTGGTTCACTTTCTTTCCTTGTTTGCATCAAGTGCAATCCACAAGACGTGCAGCAGATTACTTTTGATGAGAAGGATGTGGTTACCCGCTTGTGTGTGAATTGAAAGACTATTTTTGAGCTGCTTTTCATTCCTACCATCCACATCTAGCATATGGTGGTCATTCACTAGACAACAGTCATGCCAAGATGACAAGAAAATTTCTGTATTTCAACAGAGTGTCACCAGAAAGAACTGTGTTTGACATTTACCTGCTTTGAATACTGAGTTCACCCTATTCAAGTCCCTGTTAATCTGCTGGATTTTCATCTGTCAAAAAAGGAAAACACTGATAAACAAAAGTAATACACCCCTTCATACCTTAGACTGGTGAGGTCCATACCCCCAAGCAGTGCACCTTATATAAACTGAACCTTGTGAAAGCATAAGTTCCTACGTTAGTTAACTAGTTATAAAAGCAAATAAGAAAAATATACATATGGTTATAAGCAAAAGTATTCTAAATCTTAAAGAAAAAAAATATGAAGTGTTATATGGCATGTGACCTCAGTCATGATTCTGAGCCACAAAGGAGTTAGCATATTAAGATAACAAAAATAAAATAAGCTACATAATCTTAAAGGCTATCTGAAACACTGACTTAAAGCAAAATTTGTCACTGCTTGGGACTGACTCAGTCATATTTGTATGACAGGGCTCATGAAACAAAATTTAAAAGAAGCTACAGTCCCAAGCTCATTACCTCTAAAGATAATAACTAAAAGAAATCACCCAGTTTAACAATTATAACATACAGTATTCTGCAAACAATACATTAGGGTTTAGATACTATAAATAAATACAACAAATGTACAGACAAGTTTTGAATTACTGAGCTTGGATCAGCAGGATGGAAACATTGCATAAGCTAAAAAATCTAAGTCTACATATATATATATATATATATATATATATATATATATATATATATATATATATATATACACTAAGGAAATAAAAAGGCACTAAAATCTTAAAATATCTCATACTGCATCTTGACTCAATACAGCATAAAATGTTGCATCTTGCACTGCTGTTAGGTACAAATATGCATCCAAACCATGATCCATGTTTCCAATACCAGGCACTCAATGTTATAAGTCAGAGCCTAATATCGAGTCAAAAATATAAAAAATAAATAAAACATTAAATAAAAAAAAATACCAATAAAATCATGCTGGGAAAACTTCACACACGACAAACTAATCCTATAGAAAACAAGTAATTTTCAAATATGGGATCTGTATGTGGTCATGCAAGATTTTCTCTTCAAGTCAAGCTAAATCCATGTCATAAGAAGCAGAAGAATAAAGAATACGAACAAAAACACACAAATGCATGTCAAAAGAAAAGGTCTATTACCTTGGCATTACAGTACAGTACTTATAAAATGTGTGTTGATGTTGCCCACAACCAAATCTAGATATGAGACCCATGCAATTCTTGTGTTGTTCAATTGAATGGCATCCATTTCATCATGATTCCACAAAGATGCTTGTACAAACTTGAAACCACCCACTTAAATATCCTATGAATTCAACTTGAATGTATTATGTATAACTCCAGTGGCAAAATTTTAAGAAAAATTTTCTTTACTCTCTATCCTTTCACAACAAGACTGGTATATCTCATATGAGCAAGCTTTACTTTGCAACTTTAAAGAGTTTATCTTACTGAAAAGTAAATTGTTAAATATAAAACATGCCACTTCCACTGCAAAGCAGTCATAATGCAAAATCATCAGGCTCTGTTTTAAAAAGACCTCAAAACTTTCATGCAAAAACAAGTGCCCCGTCTCTGGTTATCAGCAGTGAGCACCAGTAAGTGGTTTTGGGCGTTAGTGTGTTACCTGGCAGAGTGGTTGCCGGGTGGAGGCAGGCTGAGGGGGCGCTGGTTGTCCTTCACGAGTGTACGACACGAGGCAAGGCGCGACTCCAGTGCCTGAGATACCATTACCAGCCTTGTTAATGTTAGCCAAGGTAATCATATTTACATCTTGAAATCATTAATTTGTAAAGAGTAATCTTTATTACTTCTAGAGTCATATATATATATATATATATATATATATATATATATATATATATATATATATATATATATATATATATATATATATATATATATATATATATATATATATATATATATATATAAAGGATTAGAGAAACTCTGTTTTAGATTTTTTTCAATGTTATGATGCACATATCACCGAATCATATGCTTGAATCAAAAACAGTCCCTCATGTACTAAAACTTTTTAAATTTTGAATGAAATTAGGGATGTTAGAAGTTAAGGGTTAATGAAGTTCAATGCTAAATGCAATCAAGTTAGTTAACACACCCAGCTACATAACAGCATGACCAGTCTTATTAGAAAAGCTTGAGGCCATGACATGGAAAAAATAAGGCTGTCAATATGTCAGCATCTGAAGTCCTGCCCGTCGATAAAAATCCTACATTACCACATTCTGCTCATGATCAAGTTCTTACTTTGGAAAAAGTCATCACATCACATTTCACTGTTTATATTTGATGTACCAAAAATTAAATATATTCCTTGTATATAACTTATCAGGCACAAGGCTGTCTTAGAAAGTGTGTAAATTCAAAACATAAACTCCAAAAGTATGTGTGAGTATATATATATATATATATTAGTGTACAAGTGTATGAATACAGTACAAGCATAAAGATTATACTATTATCGACGAATGGCAAAAGAAAATATCTTGCCTCGTGCAATTTCCTGTAAGCAAATGACAAAATAAAAAATACAATATTGCTCACATAAAGGAAAGCAATGTCATATAATCTACAAGCACATTATGCAAAATGAAAAAGTAAATACTTAAGGAGGCACAGCTACTTGTTACCTCTGAATCATAATTCTATCTCTTACTAATATCATAATTCTATCTCCTACTAATACAATACTCAGATATCTCCTACTAATACAATACTCAGAAACATCATCCAAATTGTGGAAAAAAACAGCAATGTTTTGAACTAAGAAGTGCAAATAAATAAAAGAAAAAGATTTTGTAATATATATCCAGACGAAAAAGATCTACCATGTGTTTCCAATGAGAATGCTATCCTACATCAAATGAGGGGAAATTGTGGGATAAAGAGTGATAACATGAAAATTTCCTAAGTGTTCAAATTATGAGGCTCATACTGAACGGCAGAAAAGTTATACTAAAGGAAACAGACAACACAGATGAAATAACCAAGAATAAAGAAATAAAGGATTTATGGGTGAAAAATGGGTCTTCAGTCTAAGCCATTATTTGTAACTTCAGTATCACTCAAGATCCTAACATGCAGACCAATGTTTCTTCATGCTTCTAATCATCCAGACACCTAAACATTTCCACACACATACCTTCATGCCCCAGGGTCCCCTCAGAGAATTTACCAGCACCAGCAAAGAATTCTCTCAGTACCCTGAACAAACAATTTATGCCCTCCACTTCAAACTACACTTCATCTACCTGGTCACCCATCCTCTCAAAAGCTAACAAAGCTCCAAACCATATAAAACCAAGCACTCAGAACAATCACTTGTTGCTTAGCAACCACGAATATTCAACAGTTGTACAACGAAATACAAATACTTCCAATACAATACCAAGTGACCTCTCCAAACCAAATCCCTTCATAATTAATAGTCCACTCCTTAGCAGAAATAATAAGCTCATACCTGCCTCATACTTCAGCAACCTACACTATGATCTGACAAGCACTATACAACTGTCGCCCCAACTCAATATTTAATCACACTTGATCAAACATAGTACTCCTACCTGAAAATGCACTCCAAAGACATGTACAAGCTACACTTTCTTGTCTGTATTCTAGATATCATCCACCTGGTAACATTAAACACAACAAATTACAAGACCCCCCTCATGTCCAAGATACAATTTCATTGTAAAGACACTTAAGTCCTAGGCCACTCCTTTAATGTCCAGCACTCACCCCATGAACACACATCACCACACACTTCTTAACCTGTGGTACTGCCCAGTGATCTAAGGAAGCTTCCTAATCACAGCAGGAGCCCTATACAAAGATGTCCACATTAACTTTCCTCAAGAAATGCTCCTCTCTTTACCAAGCAGAAATGGAGGCATTCTGATCATATCCTGTAACCATTCATCATTCACACATATATCGTTACAGGTCCATCAACATCTACATAAACATTTATCTTTGCTTTGAACCTTCCCACCACAGTTCCAAGGATATCGTGTGAGTTGGGGTAGGGATGGGGGTAATATATGGGTGTCAAGCACTTCCACCAAACAATCATTTTCAGTTACACGGTAGACACAGTAAAGGAAGGAAATGCTACGTTTGTGCTGACACTGCCAGAGTATCCAATTTCTGTTGATATACTCCACATACTGTGGTTCCCCAAAGAACAATGGCTCATACAGCAACTTTTCACAGTCATACTTGGGAATTAGGGTACAAATCTATAAACCATGCTAAGGCCTCACAATTGCAACAGCTTTGAAGAAAATTCATATCATTACTTAATATTTTCCACTAATCATGGAACCTTTAGCAATAATGTAAGGTTTTTCAGTTATACTGTACTGCCTTTTATAATGATACAAGAACAAAATAACATCAGATTCTTACCATATTCCAGCTAATGACAGTCAACTTATAAAGACCACTAAGTTTTCAGTTTCTATATATGCCATATAAAAGATATCTACCAGACTTGAGACCATTAAAATATATTTTGAATAAACAAGTCAACAAACATAATATCACACACCATAATGGATGAACTTACTTTGCAAGGCTTGACAAACTATTCACTCCACCCCAACCCATTCCACCACCACCTACCTCCAGCCCATATCACAGGCATTCTTAGTATCGTTAAATATTGTCTTTTTAACAATGAAATGCCAACGCTTGTTGAATCAAAATCTAATTCACTTCATGACAGAGTGGGGTACACTCATGATAAGCTTCAGGTATAATCCATACAGGAGAATAAGAAGACTGGTTAAACTTTCGGTCAAGAACATAACCTCCCTTACAACACAGGTTTCAAATACTCATATGATGATATTCCACTAGAACGACACAACTCCAGGAACATAAATCCGTCAGTCTGTGAAGAACCAGTAAAATAAATATATGGACAAATGTCATTGATAAAATTTATTTCTTTCATACACGTTAAATATTTCCTGCGTGATAGAGGTAGCATCCACAACAGATGATCATCATTTGGCTTTTCCACTGTTCCTTCTTTTGGAAAGTAATACAGTAGGGGAAGATTTCCAGCCTCCCTGCTGTAACCCATCTTAGTCACCTACAACACGCTGGAGATACCTAGGTAGAATTCTTTCTCCCTTATCTCCAAGGATAAGTTAAAAATAAAGCAAATTTATAAATAATTTTGTATGTAAAGGAATAAGAGGAAAATGATAATAATTCCAGCAGTAAGTAAAGCAACAAAAGCAGTTATTGCGAGTGATTCAGGCCCTCATCTGCTCACTCCTGTGGATGACTACTGAACCCCCTCTTTCCAACTACCATGCCGTTTAACCCTAGACATCACATTTACCCTCACCACCACTACATCCACCCCCTCACTGGGCACCATACCCTTCTCCACTACCACCATGCCCTCTCTCCCAAGCCACTACACCCTCCCTCATCATCACTACTCCCTCCCTCACCACCACCACTCCTTCCCTCCATGGCTTCCAACACCCTCCTTCACCATTACCAAAACCACACTCTCCCTCACCACCACCACATCCTCCCTCATCACACTCCTGGCTACCACATCCTTACTAACACTATGCCCTTCCACCCTGGCTACCATACCCTCCCTCACCACCACTCCCTCTTGTCCTGACTACCGCACCCTCCCTCACCACCATGACACTGGCCATTACACCCTCCCTCACCACAACCACTCCTTCCTTCCCTGTCTACAAGACCTTCCACCACCATCATTCTGTTCCTCTTTCAATGGCTACCACACCCTGAACAGCTGTTTACTATGTTTTTGCATCTAACTTGCTGAGTTGCATTCATGGATGGAATGTTCTATTCACCTTCTATTCATTGCCAGGCATTTCTCATCATATATCGTTCTTTATGTCTTTCTTGACTATAATCATATAGCTCAATATCTTGGGGTAATTTATATGCCCAGTCTAGTAAATCTACTTGTACAGTTCACCGTTTCTGTATTCTTTCCTTCATTCATTTCAATCCATTTAACTGGTGACTATACAATGCAGTAGGATTCAGTTTTACTTCTTTTATTATCATTTTATTATACTTTTTTCCATGTTAGCGAGGTACTGCCAGGAACAGTTGAAAAATGGCCCATCCACTCATATACACACATATATACATAAACACGAATACATGCACCTATACAAGCATATACATATCAACATATACATACAGACATATACATATTCACACTAGCTTGCCTTCATCCATTCCTGGCACTACCCCACACCACAGGAAACAGCATTGCTACACCCTGCTTCGAAGAGGTAGCGCCAGGTAAACAGACAAAAAAGGACACATTCATTCACACTCAGTCTCTGGCTGTCAAGTGCAATGCACCAAAACCAGAGCTCCTTATTCATATCCAGGCCCCACAAACCTTTCTATCGTTTACCCCAGACATTTCACTTCTTGTTTTACTCCTTGTACACACATAAAATATTTTCATCATTAATTCTGTGTACTGTTCAAAAGTTCTTAATACTCATCATTTGGCTTCAGAGCATTACCTTATCAATGTGTTCTAAGTATTCAAGTTTGTCACTCATAACAACTCCCAAATCCTTGTCATTAACTTCAGTCTCTAGGAGCCAGAACAGCTGAAGATAAAAGTTAATCTGGAAGAATTAGGTACTTTTAAGAGTCAAGGGGGTTATGGAATCAGCAGTAAGATCAAGTCAACAGGAATGGGACAAATGATTGTTAACCAAAATGTTAGAAAAAGTAGGGGAAGTCTTCATTTATAAACAAAATAAAATGGGGTATAAGTCAAAACAGCCAAACGGATAACCATAAACAGGATTATGGAAAGATTTTAAGCATGAAGAATAGATTAAAGACTACCTGTGCAAAGAACTGACATAGATGAATGTGTAAGCAAAAATGTGGGAAAACTGCAGATAAGCTTGACTGATGTCTAAAGGTGAGGGTAATAACATGTTGATATAATGGGGAGTGCAAAATGTATTGAGATCAGTACCTGAAGCATATTTGACTATAGTCATCCTATTGTGGATTGGTTACTTATGTTTTAAGAAACTGGTTTGTTGGAGTTGTGAAATAATCTGAATATTTTTGCAGTTCAATGCTTGCATACTGTGATCATGGGTCAAATTTCACAGTTTATGGTACTTTCCAGCATTCTACTTGACTGTATGAACTTTGCACCATGAACTGTTTTAAGTGGTTAATCAGATTCAAGAGAAATAAATATTATAATCTAAAGTGTTAAAAGCAACTTCAGTAAATTCAACTCAGTGATATCTAATATATGACTGCTAAGAAACAACCAAACAACACCATACATTAGTAAGTGTTTTAGGCAAATTATGTTACTCAAACTTTATGATCATCAGAGTGCATTTGCCACACTATCACCACATATGACTATCTACAAGCTAACCATTGTTTTCAATTCAGCAGTTGAGTGGATGGATGAATTTATTAGCATGGAACACTTTCTTCTTGTCCAAAACAACTAGCAACATTGAGGTCTAAAATTGCACCTAGACAACCCAGCATCCTGAAATACTGAGTAACAACAATTAATCACCAATGGCACAAAGCTTAGGGGTAAGGCTATTGAGACATCTCTTCATCATTAGCTTATTAATTATAAGAAAAGTTTCCCTTCAATTGTATAATGTTACAGTGGTTGACAATGTTAATACTCTAGTATTAAGTGTTAGTTTTACCTTTTTCATCATTAATATAAATCAAAAATGTAACAATAAATTCATGATTATCTACATAATGTGGTTGTTACCATCTCTACTCTAACTTCCGTCGAGACTCAAAATCTGATTCCATGAATTGTTAATTGGCCAAGTTTATTATTACATCATTAGTTTTAAAGGTCAAGTTATAAAAACTGAAACAAAGAAATAATGATACACAGAGGATAATTCCAACAATTAATAATACAAATTCAAATTCATTTCAAAATTAACCTATTCATTTAGTCCCACTCATGAGATCAGTACATTTTTCAATACTGTATATTGTGTGTGTGTGTGTGTGTGTGTGTGTGTGTGTACACTACCCATTTGCACCTACAGGAAAGGAGCGAATATTCATACTGCCCAACTCCTTAACCCTTAAATGCTGATTTCCAAAGCATGTGGTGGGATTCATCATCAATTAGTTTGTCTTTTTCTTTAACCTACAACCAATGTAAGTACACTTTTTTGTGCATATCCTTTACTTCTAACTTAATAAACAGTAATGAGCATCATTATTCAAATGCAAGATATAAATGACTACTGGGATACCTAAGCATAAATTTTAAGGCTAAAACCACAGCCAAATAAGCCATGTTAGCTCACTTGTTTTTACATATCTTACCTTTGCACATGCATTTTCAGATTTCTCTTAACTGCAGCACCAAACATCATAACCTTAATCTACCCATTCTTTCCCTCCAACTCTTGCATTTACTTGCTCAATTTCTCTTTGGCCTCTCATGTACAAATCACTCTCAATTTTCCTTACTTTTCCAATACTATTTTCCATTTTCTTGTCCACCTTATTCATCTCAGCTGTGATATCATGCAATACCTTCCTTACCTTATCAAGCTCTCTCCTTTATACTCCAAATACTGTGTGTATGCACGAGTATGTCTAATAATATTTTTTCTTATATACTGCATTAGCAGCGGATGGAACCATGGAAGCGGAAGTGGATCATAGGGTGGGGGAGGGGGCGAAAATTCTGGGGGCCTTGAAGAATGTGTGGAAGTCGAGAACATTATCTCGGAAAGCAAAAATGGGTATGTTTGAAGGAATAGTGGTTCCAACAATGTTGTATAGTTGCGAGGCGTGGGCTATGGATAGAGTTGTGCGCAGGAGGATGGATGTGCTGGAGATGAGATGTTTGAGGACAATGTGTGGTGTGAGGTGGTTTGATCGAGTGAGTAACGTAAGGGTAAGAGAGATGTGTGGAAATAAAAAGAGCGTGGTTGAGAGAGCAGAAGAGGGTGTTTTGAAGTGGTTTGGGCACATGGAGAGAATGAGTGAGGAAAGATTGACCAAGAGGATATATGTGTCGGAGGTGGAGGGAACGAGGAGAAGAGGGAGACCAAATTGGAGGTGGAAAGATGGAGTGAAAAAGATTTTGTGTGATCGGGGCCTGAACATGCAGGAGGGTGAAAGGAGGGCAAGGAATAGAGTGAATTGGAGCGATGTGGTATACCAGGGTTGACGTGCTGTCAGTGGATTGAATCAAGGCATGTGAAGCGTCTGGGGTAAACCATGGAAAGCTGTGTAGGTATGTATATTTGCGTGTGTGGACGTATGTATATACATGTGTATGGGGGGGGGGTTGGGCCATTTCTTTCGTCTGTTTCCTTGTGCTACCTCGCAAACGCGGGAGACAGCGACAAAGTATAAAAAAAAAAAAAAATACTGCATTAGCACACGGAAACAGACAAAGAAAGCCACATCCACTCACATACACACATACAGTAAATAGGTGCATGCACACACACATACATGTATATACATACATATACATATATACACATGTACATATTCGTACTTGCTTGCCTTCATCCATTCCTGGTGCTACCCCACCCTACAGGAAACAGCATCACCATCGCCTACATCAACGAGGTAGCGCCAGGAAACGGATGAGGAAAGGCCACATTGCTCACATCCATACACAAGCTGTCATGTGTAATGCACCAAAACCTACAATTCCCTATCCATGTCCAGGCCCCACAGACTTTTCCATGGTTTATGCCGGATATTTCACAGGCCCTGGTTCAGTCCATTAATGGCATGTTGACCTAAGTATACCACATTATTCCAATTCACTCTATTCTGTGCACACCTTTCACCCTCCTGCATGTGTGGGGGCTGTTCTTAAACAAGTATGATACATATGTCTTGTGGAAGCTCTTCTGATGATACAGATGTCTTGTGGCATGTCTTCTGAATACATGGTGTGGGAGGAAAGCTACTAGAAGCAGCAAAGCATTTTCATCAAGTGTGTATTGCACGTTTGCATGCAGGGTGGGCCTGTGGCAGGGGTATGTGATGCTTCCATGGCTCTTTCATTTGCCTATGGATGGGGTGGTGAGGAAGGTAAAGGCAAGGGTCCTGAAGAGAGAGGTGAGTATGCAGTTCATAGTAGGTGGGGGGGGTCCTGGTAAGTATGTCAGCTGTTGTATGGTGACAACACAGAACTAGTGGCAGATTCAGACAAGAAAAAGTAGAAGTTGGTGTCCAAGACTGGGAGAGTTTGTACCAGGAGGAAGTTGAGATTATATATGAACAAAAGAAAGTTCATTGCGTTTGGCTGGGAAGAGGGACAGATTAGATGGGGTGTGAGTCTGAATGGAGAAAATCTGGAGGAACTGGAGAGTTTTAGATACCTGGAAGCGGACATGGCAGTGAATGAAACCATGGAAGTGGAAGCAAGTCAAAGAATGGGTGATGAGGAGAAAGATGGGAGCATTGGGAGAATCTGTGGAAAGAGCAGGCAAAAATGGTTGTTTGAAGGTATAGCAGTTCCAATGATGTTGTATGGATGCAATGCATGGGCTATAGATGAAAATGTCTAGAGAAAAGTGGATGTGTAGGAAATGAAATATTTGAGGGTATAAGGCATTTTGACTGACTGAGCAATAAAAGGGTGAGAGAGGTGTGGTAACATGAAGAATGTGGTTGAATGAGCTGACAAGGGTGTGCTGAAATTGTTTGGACATGTGGAGACAGTGAGTGAGGAGAGGGTGACAAAAAGGACACCTGTGCCAGAAATGAATCAGGGTGGAGGTGCTGGAAATTAAATGTTTGCAAAAAATAAGTGGTATGAGATGGTAATAAAAGGGTAATAGACAGGTGTGGTAACACCACTGAGCCTACTATACCTTCAAACATGCCCATCTTTGCCTTCCCTGATAGAAATTTCTCTTTCAACGCATTCTTTAATGCTCTAAAGACTTTACCCCCCTCACTTACCCAGTGACTCACTTCAGCTCTTATGATTCCATTCATTGCTTTGTCTACTCCAAGGTATCTAAAACACTTTAAATCTTCTAAGTTTTCCCCATTAAAACACATACCTGATGTAACCTGTCCCTCTTCAGTGCTAAACATAATATCATTGCTTTTATTCACACTTACTTTAAACTTTCTCCTTTCACACACTCACACCCACACCATATATTCATAACACCTTCCACAAAGCATCACTATCAAACCTATCATGTACTTTCTCCATATCTATAAATGCTACATAAAAAATTCCTCCATTTCTCTAAGTATTTCTCAAACAAATGGGTGCATGGATGTAATTTTACGCATTGAATGCAAAAGAAAGGAAAAAGAAGAATGTGTTGGAAATGAAATGGCTGAGGATGATATGCAGTGTAAGGTGGATTAATCACATAAGGAATGACTGCATAAGACAGGATTGTGGTGGTAAGAATAAGCTGACTGAGTGTCTGTGCTGATATGGTATGGACATATGAAGAGCAAAGACTGACTGAGGAAAATGATGTACATGTCAGAGAGGGTCACCAAAAAAGAGATGGAAGGATGAAGTGAAGGTGGTTTTCGAGTATGAGGATTTACACACTAAGAAGTGTGAGATGCATTCTTGGGAAGGAATGAATTCTATGTGATATACGAACAGGGGGGGAAAATGCTATCACTGAACTGAACCATGGCATATAAAGTGGTGAAAATAAACCATTAATCAGTCTGTGAGGCCTGGTTGTACAGAGTAGAGGTGGTTTTAGTACAATATACTACATAGTTAGAGAGTGGATGTGCATACATAAGGCCAATGTTCGTTTGTTCCTGATGGCACCTCACTAAGACAGGAGAGGCAATACTTTATTTCTCTCCTGTCTGCCTCAGTGCATTACATCATTCCCAAAAGTTTAGATTTTCAAGTCACTGCAGGCTGTGAAACATCTTTTCACATTTGCTAATCTAACAATTTCACCTACTTTGAAGGATGATGACACAAGACCACAGTATTCCAACTGAGAAATTTACAAGTCTTGAAGAGCATTATCAGCAGTTTTGCCTATAGTGTCCTTAGAGTCAATGAATTCAAGCCATTCATCACTTCTGGATATGCAATGGTAGCTCTTCTGTGCTTGCTTAAGTTAAGATAATCAGACATAATTTCTGTATTACAATGTACTTCTTACATTTGACAGCATCTTATTTGTACCCAATAACAAGTGCAAACAACCAATTCTTCATTTCCCTACAACAAAGCAGTTGAAATCTATCTACCACTAACATTCATGTTGCTTTGAATGCCTAACCAGAAAACCTGATTTACATTTGCTGTAGTCTCTCAATGTCTCCTACAGATGGTTTTTCCCTCAAACTCAAACCATATATCATTCACAAAGGATGATATGAAGCTGTGTGCCAGCACATAAGTTTGGCACGAGAATCAGAAACAGCAGAGGTGCAAACAAACTTCCAGAGGCATCTAGAAACCTGAATCAACTCTCCTCAGCAAACAAGTCACATGTCATTCAGATAATAAATTATTAACATTTCTGAAGAACTAATACAAGCCCAAATAAAGGGCTTGATACAAGTTTCTCAGGATACAAGTCTCCTATGTGATATCATGAATGCTCCGACATCTTCAATAAACATAATCAACTCACTAGTTTTCTCTTACCAAAATAAAAACTGGTATGTCTAGTGTGTTTAGTGGCAATCTAGTATTATAGGTTGGGTAGGTGTAATGTTTACTGTTAAAAAATATTTCTTGTGCCCAATGAGTTATGAACTTATCTACATGAAGAAAAATACTATAACTGAAATAAATACCACAACAACTATGATCTTATAAGAAGACAATTTCCAAATACTTAACCCCTAAGTTACTGAAATGTTATGGTTAAGCAAAGATGACCAATACATCAAACCAACGAACAAAAGGTTTAGGATAGGTCTAAGTCATTTCATTTGAATAGAATGAAGCAAGAATAAGTAAGCATTTAACCTATCATGAACATTACTTCTATCACAACTTTGCATAACTACATGTGCTAACGTAAACTCTGATGCATAAGGCAATACATCATGACTGTAAAGAATCTGTGATGAAAATAATTTTCTTACATTTTGGTTTAATTATTATTTATTTACTTTATTATACCCGATCGCCACTTCCTGCTGTCAGCAAAAGATTCATCCACCCATATACACAAATACATACATACAAGCACATACATGTACATATACATATCAACATATATACACATGTGCATATTCACACTTGCTTGCTTTCATCCATTCTCTGTACCACTCCACCCTAAAGGAATCAGCATCGCCACCTGCATCAGCGAGGTAGCGTTAGGAAACAGACAAAAATAGGCCACATCCACTAACACTCAGTCTCAAGCTTTCATGTGCAATGCACTGAAACCACAGCTCCCTATCCACATCCAGGCCACAGAACTTTCCATGGTTTACTTCACACATTTCACATGCCCTAGTTCAGTCCACTGACAGCACAATGACCCCAGTATACATCACTCCAATTCCCTCTATTCCATGCATGTCTTTCACCCTCCTGCATGTTCAGGCTCCAATCTCTCAAAATCTTTTTTTATTCCATCCTTCCACCTCCAATTTGGTCTCCTACTTCTTGTTCCCTCAACCTCTAATGCATAAATCCTCTTTGTCAACCCTTCCTCACTCATTTGTTACACATGTCCAATCCATTTCAACACAGGCCTCTTCTGCTCTCTCAACCACACTCTTTTTAGTACCACACATCTCTCTCTCACCCTTACATAACTTAATCAAACCACCTCACACCCCACATTGTCCTCAAACATTCAATTCCCAACAAATCTACCCTCCTCCATACAACCCTATCAATAGCCCATGCCTCACAACCATATAATATTGTTGGAATTACCCTATGACTCACTTCCATAGTTCCATTCACTACCAGGTCCACTTCCAGATATCTAAACATTTCACTTCCTCTATTCAAACTTACATTCCAACTAACTTGTCCCTCAACCCTGCTGAATCTAATAACCTTGCTCTTATTCACATATACTCTCAATTTTCTCCTTTCAAACACTCTTCCAAACTCAAGTCACCAACTTCAGCAGTTTCTAACTTGAATTGGCAACCAATGCTGGATCATCGGCAAGCAACAAATAACTTACTTTCCAGGCCCTCTTATCCCTAGCAGACTACATACTCACCCTCTCTCCAAAACTCTTGCATTTACCCCCCCTAACCACCCCATCCATAAACAAATCAAGACAACCATGGGGACATCATGTACCCCTGCCACAGACCAACCTTCACTTGGAACCAACCACTCTCCTCTCTTCCTACTCATGTACATGCCTTACACTCTTGTTCAAAACTACTTCCAGCAACTTACCTCCCACACTATATCTTCTTCAGACCTTCCACAAAGCATCTTTATCAAATCTTTCACATGCCTTCTCCAGATCCATAAATGCTACACACAAATCCATCTCTTTCTCGAAGTGATTTTCACATACATTCTTCAAAGTAAACACCTGATGCACACATCCCCTGCCACTTCTGAAACCACACTGCTCCTCCCCAGTCTGATGCTCTGTACATGCCTTCACACCCTCACAAACATGCCTTCACACTCTCAACAAACCGATGCCTATAGTTTGAATATCCACCTTTATTCCCTCTGCCTTTGTACAATGGCACCACAAATGCATTCTGCCAATCCTCAGACACTTTACCATGATCCATATATATATATATATATATATATATATATATATATATATGTGTGGGAGTTTAGAATGTTATCCTGGAAAGCAAAAGTGGGTATGTTTGAAGGAATATTGGTTCCAACAATGTTATATGGTTGCGAGGTGTGGGCTATAGATAGAGTTGTGCGGAGGAGGGTGGATGTGCTGGAAATGAGATATTTGAGGACAATATGTGGTGTGAGGTGGTTTGATCCAGTAAGCAATGAAAGGGTAAGAGAGATGAGTGGTAATAAAAAGAATGTGGTTGAGAAAGCAGAAGAGGGTGTTTTGAAATGGTTTGGTCACATGGAGAGAATGAGTTAGGAAAGATTGACCAAGAGGATATATGTGTCAGAGGTGGAGGGAACGAGGAGAAGTGGGATACCAAATTGGAGGTGGAAATATGGAGTGAAAAAGATTTTGAGTGATCAGGGCCTGAACATGCAGGAGGGTGAAAGGCATGCAAGGAAGAGAGTGAATTGGAACGATGTGGTATACTGGGTTTGACGTGCTGTCAATGTATTGAACCAGGGCATGTGAAGCGTCTGGGGTAAACCATGGAAAGTTGTGTGGGGCCTGGATGTGGAAAGGGAGCTGTGGTTTCGGTGCATTATTACAAGACAGCTAGAGACTGAGTGTGAACGAATGGGGCCTTTGTTGTCTTTTCCTAGCGCTACCTCGCACACATGAGGGGGGAGGGGGATGTTATTCCATGTGTGGCGAGGTGGCGATGGGAATAAATAAAGGCAGACAGTGTGAATTATGTACATGTGTATATATGTATATGTCTGTGTGTGTATATATATGTGTACATTGAGATGTATAGGTATGTATATTTGCGTGTGTGGACGTGTATGTATATACATGTGTATGGGGGTGGGTTGGGACATTTCTATCGTCTGTTTCCATGCGCTACCTCGCAAACGCGGGAGACAGCGACAAAGCAAAATGAAAATATATATATATATGTGTATGTGTATGTATGTATATATATATGTATATATATATATATATATGTATGTATATATATATATATTTATCCCTGGGGATAGGGGAGAAAGAATACTTCCCACGTATTCCCTGCGTGTCGTAGAAGGCGACTAAAAGGGGAGGGAGCGGGGGGCTGGAAATCCTCCCCTCTCACTTTTTTTTTTTTTTTTTTAATTTTCCAAAAGAGGGAACAGAGAAGGGGCCCAGGTGAGGATATTCCCTCAAGGGCCTAGTCCTCTGTTCTCAACGCTACCTCGCTAATGCGGGAAATGGCGAATAGTATGAAAGAAAAGAAAGATATATATATATATATATATATATATATATATATATATATATATATATATATATTCTTTTCTTTCTTTCATACTATTCGCCATTTCCCGCGATAGCGAGGTAGCGTTAAGAACAGAGGACTGGGTCTTTGAGGGAATATCCTCACCTGGCCCTCTTCTCTGTTCCTTCTTTTGGAAAAAAAAAAAATATAATATATATATATATATATATATATCTTTTCTTTCAAACTATTCGCCATTTCCCGCATTAGCGAGGTAGCGTTAAGAACAGAGGACTGGGCCTTTGAGGGAATACCCTCACCTGGCCCAATTCTCTGTTCCTTCTTTTGGAAAAAAAAAAAAAAAAAAACGAGAGGGGAGGATTTCCAGCCCCCCGCTCCCTCCCCTTTTAGTCGCCTTCTACGACACGCAGGGAATACGTGGGAAGTATTCTTAATCCCCTATCCCCAGGGATATATATATATATATATATATATATATATATATATATATATATATATCCCTGGGGATAGGGGAGAAAGAATACTTCCCACGTATTCCCTGCGTGTCGTAGAAGGCGACTAAAAGGGAAGGGAGCGGGGGGGGCTGGAAATCCTCCCCTCTCGTTTTTTTTTAATTTTCCAAAAGAAGGAACAGAGAAGGAGGCCAGGCGAGGATATTCCCTCAAAGGCCCAGTCCTCTGTTCTTAACGCTACCTCGCTATTGTGGGAAATGGTGAATAGTATGAAAGAAAGAAAGATATATATATATATATGGATCATGGTGAAGTGTATATATATATCTACCAATTAATCAACAACATAAGTCACCCCCTTTCTTCATAAATTCAAATGAAATACCATCCAGTCCCGCCATCTTGTCGGATTTTATCTTCCACAAGGGTTTCACCACCTCTTTTTCCTTCACCAAACCACCCTCTCCAACTCTCTCAATTCACACACCATCCTGACCAAAACACCACACATCTGCCACTTATCATCAAACACATTCAACAATCCTTCAAAATTCTGGTTTCAATAACACCATATTGCTTTCATCATACCATTGTCTGCAATCATATAATTATATCCAAAATACCTTTATTGCTTGACACAACTTGGATAGAAGAGCACTGAAAGCTGCGTCATTATATAATTCCATACACCCAACCATAACAGCAGCCCTCTCTCACATATTACTACATATTTCTACTTTTTTTTTAAATATTTGATCGGTGTTTCCTACATTAGTGAGGTAGTGCCATGAACAGATGAAGAAAAGGTCACATCCACTCAAATCCATTCTCTAGCTGTCCAGTGTGATTTCTACATGAAGGAACAGTTCCAACTCATCTTCAGTTATACCTTTTAACAAATCATACATAATTCCTTTCTACAAAATTCAAACATCTTCATTAATACTTTCTAACAAATACAATTCCTTTAACAAAAAATATATTTCTATTCAATAATTCTAGCACATATTTTCTTTACAAACATATACCAACTCAAACCATAATCATCCGATTCACTGATAGATCTCTACATCATATCTCCAACAAAATTCAATACACTCATAATAAAAAAAACTTTTATTTTCCTACAGCTTTCAGCTTTGTTCAAAAATACATGAAAAAACTTATCATAGTGAAAGGTAAAGCTTAAGTGCAATAACTAAGCTGGGCATGTCAATGAGCGAATTTTCTCTTAATCGGTTTCAACTTAAGTTATAACTAAAGACATTCCTTAAATGTTTAAACAATATCAATAATGCAATCTGTATTTCTAAGTAAAATATAGATTACTTATCCATCTAGTATGTTATATCTAAAGAAAGACTTAAGAGTGTTTAAGAACAATGACATCAGAAATACTGCAATGTACCTCTCCATATTGATCCACAAAAACATCCACTTTCAAATTTAACTACATTGCAAACAAGGCAAATGAAGTGTATTAACATTCTCTAATGAATTAATTTCCAGATTTCATAAGATGTATATGCAATCAGTGAAATTTTGTTAACTGTATATTTTTCCATTCAGGTAATCAAACCTATCTTTCTACCCTTTCTGAAATTTATTACAAATGTTCTTTCTCTGTGTAAGTGGTAAGATGTTAATGTAATAGCAATAATGATTAAAGTGAGCTTACTTATCAAACAAAATTTTCAAGTAAAAACTTACGACACTTGGCTAACTTTTTTCAACATTAAAGATATGTTTAAGCTGGTAAAATGTATCACATCTACGAGATTTCCTGACTTTATACTTTTGAAAGATGAAAATCTGTATAACAATAATTTACAGAGAAACAAACATACAAGTCATTAACCTAATGCACTTTCTCTACATTAGTTTCTTTATCAGAATTCTCTACAAGAAAGTATAGGTACAAATATGCATGATTCATCCACCTGCTGATGACTGAAGAACTTATTGGAACTATGGCTTGCAAAATAATGCTAAAATTTTACCTCCTCCTCATTAAGCCATATTCACAATGAAACAAAAAAGTAAGGAAAACTTACCCCAACTTTTCTTAAAAGGTCACCAACAATGTTGAGGGCTGATATCCTAGCCGAGGGAGTCATAGGCACATTTCCATTGTTCATATTGTGCAAAGGATGTGCTGAAAAAAAAAATCCTTATTTAAAGATAATTCATATTCTTTACATATACATTTCAGCAAGCACAATCATGTGTTTTTGAAAATGAAACATTAATAGATTAAAGCTATATAACCTCAAAAGTGATTCCACACTTATGACAATCCTTCTAAATTTAAAACATTGATGTATCTTTCCAGCTTGCCTCATTACATGTTTCAGTTATTTTCAGTAGTTTTCTCCATCTGTTATCTATATAAAAATACTCTAAGTCATGAAATCAATATCCTGTCTACATGTATATTTTCTTAAACCTGCTTGTACTCCCTCCCTTAATAAGGTAGCATCAAGAACAAACAACCAAATCTTAAGTGGAAAATTCCATTTGGCTCCTTCTCCTCTTCTGCCTTTCAGATAATGACAATACAGAAGGGAAGAATTTCCAGCGACCTATTCCCAACCCTCTTAGTCGCAGAACTTAACACAGATATTTTAACATTTTCCAAACAATACTTGCACACATTCATAATTCACTCCCAATTACTATCCTGCGCTGCAGGTAACAAGTGTTATATGGAACATCCTTGTAGTTGTTATGATTTGGAGACTAAATGTATGCAAATAAACCATTGTTCATATGTTCCTGATGTTACCTCACTGAAGTAGGAATGACAATCATATACTACTTCATCAGCAAAATTTTATCATTAATATACCTGTATCATGAAATTTTTCACTTGGTTATCAAGTAAGTGAATTAAGAGATTATGCTGCTTACTTATTACAGGTGTGCTTGGAACAGAATCTGACAGCGGTGTCTCAGACAAGAGCTTATTGGAATCAATGGTGTCCTCCGGTGCTGGCAATGATTCTTGTTTTGGAGGAGGTTGAAGGTGTATTTTTTGCTGCTTCTGATGGTGTTGTAGGGCCTTGTCATTGTCTGGCCCATCAACATCCTTTTCCTTAACACTCAATTCTTGCCGAAGATCTGTACAAGACACAAATTAGCAATGTCTTTGCATAAAAAACTGATGCTCAAATGAAGTGGAAAATAACATTCAAAGAGAAAAAACAAACAAAAACAAAGCAAAACAAGTTTGCAGAGATCCCCACTCTTACCTCCTTGAAGTGTCATTACAATGCCACATAAGCTTAGGAGCAGCTTCTACCTCCCTTCAAGAAGAACATGTAGTAATGGCCTCCACTATCCCAGTGTCATTTCTCACTTGGACAAAATCATTAGTCCAATTGTAATTTCTATTTCCCCGTCATTCTCTTATTCTAATTCTCTCCCTTATAAATTAATTGAATGCCCTACCAAGAGTCTTCGTTCTTCTAAAAACCCTTTCTTTCATCATGTGAGGTGCAGGAAAAAGCTACATAAGAAAAGGAATCCTTACCTCTAGCCTCATCCTTCAGCCGTTGTACTGTCACTTTAAGGTCTTCCTTCTCGTCCAGTTCAGACTCCAGGAAGGCATTACGCTCAATGGCTAAATTCAACCGAGTTCCAAAGTCTTCTAATGAAGTTACTGTTGCTCTTTGGAGAAAATAAAAAATATGTAATATTAATATAAACATACAAACACGCACACCATTCACATAAATACATGTAAAAACTTATGAGAGAGAGAGAGAGAGAGAGAGAGAGAGAGAGAGAGAGAGAGAGAGAGAGAGAGAGAGAGAGAATGCCATTTCATGTGTAGTGGGGAGGCAACAGGAATGCATGAAGGTAGCAAGTATGAATATGTACATGTGTGTGTATATGAATAAAGGCAAACAGTATGAATTATGTACATGTGTATATATGTATATGTCTGTGTATGTATATATATATGTATACGTTGAGATGTATAGGTATGTATATTTGCGTGTGTGGACGTGTATGTATATACATGTGTACGTGGGTGGGTTGGGCCATTCTTTCGTCTGTTTCCTTGCGCTACCGCGCTAATGCGGGAGACAGCAACAAAGCAAAATAAATACATAAATAGTGTGTACATATGTATATGTATGTATACATTGAAATGTATAGGTATGTATATGTGTGTGTGTGGGCGAGGTGAGGATATTCCCTCAAAGGCCCAGTCCTCTGTTCTTAACGCTACCTCGCTATCGCGGGAAATGGCGAATAGTATGAAAAAAAAAAAATATATATATATATATATATATATATATATATATATGGAGCAGGGGGCTGGAAATCCTCCTCTCTCTCTTTTTTTTTTTTGATTTTCCAAAAGAAGGAACAGAGGGGGCCAGGTGAGGATATTCCAAAAAAGGCCCAGTCCTCTGTTCTTAACGCTACCTCGCTAACGTGGGAAATGGCGAATAGTTTAAAAGAAAGAAAAAAAAAATATATATATATATATATATATATATATACCGATATGAATCTATGAAAGCTAAACTTAAGGACTGACATAGTATTTTGCCTATCATAAAATCATTGTAAAAAGTGTCTTATGTCTTGTTAACCAGGCATATTTTGGATATTATCAAAAGAACATATAAGGAAATGGTTAATAAAATGTTCAGTAAATTATATACAGCACACATATCCAGGTTACAGTATGCATCTCAAGACTGGTCACTTAAACTGAATATACATACAAATGTGATAGTAAAGCTCTAATGGACCACAGCAACAACAAAAAGGAACCTGAAACAAGGTCTAATTTACAAGAAGCAATTAGCAACTATTCTGCCCACATTGGAAAAGAGAAGAGAAGGGGGAAAAAAGGCTATAACTCTCAAATGTTCAAATGAAATGAACAAAGCAATGATTGAGCAGTTCTTTGAAATTTGCAAAGACCAATCTATAAGTAAAAAAAAAAAAAAAAAATAAAAAAGATGTGTAGTAGGCCTGCTATAGCAAAAGCGGGTTGCAGGCAACAACTGACCAAAGAGGTACCACCTCTAAGATACTGGGAGTGTTAACAACTGTAATGCAGTGAACCAACATTATGGTGGCTGTCATGTTCTTTTCCCTGGTACAGATCGCTGTCTTTTTTTCTGCCTCAAACACGTGTTGCTACCATTCTGGTCAAAAACACATACACTCTCCATCTTAAATATACCATGGAATAAAATGCAATTCTCACAACTCTGTTGATAACTCTTAAGTTTTCCTGCAATGAGTGCTATGCACTGGCCCTGCTTAATGGTAAAATCCCATCATACATAAAGGAAATTCAGGAGAAAAGGCCCCATGAATATAGTACTCTTTCCATATACTGTACCTACCTACCTATCTTCCTATCCAAGAACCCCCTTTCTTCTTTTATAATATTTCTTCAGTGCTCTGGAAATTAACCTAGCCCACTGGGTGGGACCATAGGTCATAAAGTGTAGTGTTGTTGAGGGTACGTATTTGTGGGAAGAGTAAAGGGTAAATGGATGGAGAGTTGAGCAAATGTTCTAGTATACATGTAGTCATGAGGCAGGGTTGTGTGATGTCACCATGGCTTTTTAACATACACATGGATGGAGTGATAAGATAGATGAAAGCAAAACCTGGGAAAAGGGGATGGAGTGTGGTGGTGATGTATGGTGGATAGTGACAAGCCTGTTAGCAGATGATAGTGTTGTTCACTGAGAGTGAAGAGGAGTTGCAGAATGTTGTAATTGTCTTTTATGATGTGTTAGCATTGGTGATTGAAGGTAAATGTAAGTATAAGTAAAGTAATAGTGTTTGAAAGGCAACCGTGTTATAAATATGGGAGAAAAAGACTGAAAAATGTGAGAGAATCTAAATACAAATTTAGTTAAGTTTGGTGATATAGGAGAGATAAGAGAGAGAGTAGTACAGGGTAGATGAGTCACTGGGTCCCTTAACAGAATGATGAAAACCAGAGGTGTAAGTATGGAAATTAGGGAAAGGATTAAGGAACAACACAGTCCTCCCAACCCTTACCTATGCAGCTGAAACATAGTATGGAATGAGTCACAGAGGTCAGGAATCCAGCCAATGGAAATGAGCTATTTGAGAGGTGCATGTAGTATAACTAGATGGAATTAAGAAAGAAATGAGGGTGTGTAAGAGAGATGTGGTACGGCAGGGAATGCAAAGGGAATGAAATGTGGAGTGGTAGAGCTGGTGAACATAATACTTTGCGGTGGTTTAAACATTTGGAAAGAATGCAGGAAGGAGAATTTACAAGGAAAATGTTTGATATTATGATGATAGGAGTTGGTGTGAGAGGAAGACCACCCAGAGTATAGGAAAATAGACTGGAAGAGTACTAGAGGCAGATAAATGGTGGAAGAATGCATGAAATGGTGCATGCAAGGGAGGCACGTACGGAGAGAGATAAATGGAGACTCCTTTGCCAAGGCCGCCCCCATGATGGGATTTCCCAGAGAGAATGGAAATCAGAGATATAGACTGATTAAATCATCTAATCTGACTTCTAACACTGTACCATGCTACCAGACATACAATATCTCCACCATGAGCAAGTGATAGGATTGGCTTCACAAATAAAACCTGATGCATGAAAACCTTACCTTAAATGGCAATCATCAAGTTTTTTGCAAACAATTAGATATTTCTGCCATGCCAATACCATACAAAATAGTTTCAATGAGCAAAATCTTTGATATTTCCAGAAAAAGATTGTAATCTTTAGAGTATCAACCCCTAAATATCTTTTGGTAGAATAACTCAGCACTACACAGGTACTCTGTAGGCTTTAGCAGTGCATAAATCCAATATGAAACTATGCATGAACTAACCACCATCATGAAGAATGGTGGGCCTACCAAAGGCAGGTAAAACGATTTGTTCTACAAATCAAACCTGATGAATGAGTCTTATTTTCAACAGTAATTGTTGGATATTTTTGCAGACTGTATTATAAGTATTTCACCAATGCTGATACCACAGCCAGGTATTTCTTTGATGATTTCAGAGGAAAACCATTTTAATCATCTTGAGTGCTACTAAATACCTTAGGGAGAATAATTTCATTACTATACAGGTGGTCTGTGGAAATCTAATATGAAACTACGCATGAAACCATCATTATAAAGAATGGTGTACCTTGTTAACCCAGTGTCCATCCCTCCACCAAGTATTTTGAGGAACCCTTAAAAATACTGCTCCTGATTCCTATATTTAAGCCCACAGTCAAACAGGTTTGATACAGTGTTAATGACTACCATATAAGCTGATTATGTCGTCATCTTCAGCTCCTTATGGGTTTAGGGACCTCTAAAAACAATATACAGTATAAGGGTTAGATTGTTGTGCTTATTGAGTAAAAAAAATGAAAATTACATACCTTTTAGCTCTTTCTAGATCATCATTGGCTTGCTCTAACTCCCTGATATAACGTGTAAGGTCCTCCTTAATATTTTTGATATCTGTCAGTTCAGTCTGCAATGAGGTAACCTGCCCATTGAACTCATTGTGTAGACGTTCAAGTCGTTCCTGCAATAAAGAAAGTCAGAATTTATCATTTGCTCACATACTACCTGGTATCAGCTGCTAAGAAATGTAGAATTATCACTAATGGATAAACAATAATGTTCTTTCTGACATACTTTCTATCTGTCATCTAAACACTTCAAATACCTTTCATGACTATGAGTACCTCGTTGCCCTGAAACTCTCCAGCATACGCCTCATCCCTTCCCAAAAATGCAGTTTTCCCTTCATAAAAGTACAGCATATGCATGTCACTTTCACTGAAACTTTAATTCCATTTCCTGATTATGCAATGATGTACGTATTGGCTTTTACATATAAAATCTGCAAATCTCTTGACTCCTTCCACTCTAATGCTCAGTTTTATGAATAGTAAACTAAAGAAAAATATCTGGGCTGGATGTCATACAATAGTTTCAGATGCTTTTAACAGTTACTTAAAGGGAATAAAATAAATTTAAATGACATGAAAAAACACTGCAGCACATGACCAGGTCAACAGAGGCACTGGATCAATTGCCTTATGGAATCTGAAGTAGAAAAGCAGCCTAATACATTTAACAATGACCACAAAACCATTATCTACATAAGCAATATTAGCCATCAACTTGCTGCAGCCAGTACAGATGCAGAAGTGCTTAAGAGCTTTTGACTGTATACTGTACCTAACATATACTTTATACATGTATCAAAAATTTCCTCTACCCCTACAGCTCGATGTGACCAAGCTTTCCTGGTGAACTGACGCAGGAACTTGGGGAAGGGTTTAAATTTTATGGCCCCACATGGTCCTCTCAAAGAGGGGGCTAGGGGGACCACTTATGTGAAGATGGTAAAAAAAAATAATCTATAAAATCTGTTTACTGCTTTTAATTTCTGTTATCTGGTCACACTTCTTAAATTTCATCATTCCTTGTCCGGTCCCTATGCCTTCTGCCTGGGCTTCTCAGCTCTCTCTGTGGGCCTGCTGGCATCTGGTACAGTACTTCCGATGATTCCAAGGCAAAGAAAATTTGCTCGATAGTATATACAAAAAGACAAGACAAGTCTTGGAAATCCTGCTTTACAAAATATCCTCAAAAGGCGATAACTGCATAACAAAGAAAAAAAAAAAATCTAAGCTGTTATGGTGAAAGATGAAGTACAAGATCCTGTGGCTAGTGAGGGTGGGTGAATGATACCTTGTTACAGGTTACCGTACACCTGCAACACCCGCTCAAACAACTCATTCATGAGGGCAGCACTACACCAACAGTTAGCCACTTACATCACAAGTACGATCTCCACCTCTCACCTACACCCAGGTCTCTCTGGGAACAACACAGCCATCCTTGACACCACTGACTTGCCAATAAAACTTTCGTGTTCACATACAAATATTATTCAAAACCAATTATATATATATGTATCTTGCGGCCTATCTTAATTCTAACGTGTGGCGTGCTCTGTCTTAACATGATAAACGGAGACAACATTCAGAAAATAAATACTTGGTGTCCGTCAGGGAGAGAGAGTCTGTAAGGATCCACACGCACCTGACGGATGTATAATTCTTAGTAAAGAACTTCTTTGAAAGACGCAATCTCGATCGAACACCCAAATTTTGGCATCTAATACAAGTAAGGTAATATATTACATTATTTTTGCGTTAATGGTTAGTTTATCTATAACACAAGTTGCTTTCATAGCAGTACTCTCTCTAAAGGGCTACTGGCCTTAAACTTTCTTCTTTGCAATTTTTGTGAACAGAGGCGACATGCGCTTCTTTGAGTTAAGACAGGGTAGGGTTAAAAGGCTACTTCCTTAATTCGGAGTGGTACTGTCGTACTCAAAAGGTACTGAGTACAAAAGTAGCACCCCGGTATAACAAACTAGTATTTAACCTGAAAGTTAATCTACGGGCCAGATCAAGGGCCACACAATCATATCAAAGTCGTACCGTCGTTCTCAGGTCAAGTTTCTGTTCTCTGCATCGCTTAAGGGAAAAGTGATCTGAAGATGCAGGTTTACCGAATCTCACAGCCACAACTCCAACAGCAAAAGTATGGCAGTACAAGGACAGGTTGTTCCAAGGGCATCATCTTGGATACTTTTATGTCCACTTTCGCCACGTTATGCATGTCGCACAAGAACATAGATACACAAGCTTGGTGTACGTTTTAATCCACGACATTTACAGACGAGGGAGTGTGGGGAAAAGATAGGGGAGAGTGTTGGGGACAGGGCGTGGTGATCTTAAAGAGGAAGAGAACAAAAAGAAGAAAAAGACAGGTGCAACTAGGGATTCGGGGGATGGGACGAGAGGGAGAGAGAGAGGAGGGGGGACTGAAACCTATTGTACAGCAGGTGGATGATGGCGGCGGATACGGTATGATCCACGCCGCCTAACAGCAACGACAGTTATGCCAGGGTACAACTGCTCACCCACAACCTTCTATCTGTTAACTCCCACTGCTTAACACCCACGTTCCCCTCCCGGTACATCCTTACATCTCCTCCTCTTGTGGCACACACGCGTTAAATGTGGTACCCAGACACGAACACACTAATGACGAAACTACAAGTATGTGACGAGGGGAAAAAAGCCAAACAAATAAAAGCACTCAAATGGGGGAAAAAAAAGCACAAGAGTGTTTCTCCAGAACACATTACTACAGCTCGGGTTTCATCCGCGTCAAGAGCATTCATGACACTTGCTGCTGATTCACTTACCGAGACTCGTTATGACGAACCTTCCACGTACATCGCACCCTTTCCCAGGAACAGTTCAATACGTCTAGTGCAACAAAAAGGGATGGCAAGTCCGGTGTCACATTAGAATACAGAAAAAAATATACAAAAAACAAATAATAGAAACATTTGATGCAGCATTATGACGCTTGATGACACTTCCTCATCCCGAATACAACCGCTTTCAAATCTGACACAAGTAATAACATTTCCAGTTAAGAAGCTGCTCAAGAATACCCAAACTGAGGACTGTGTGATGGAATGTAAAGCCAGTCAACCCAGTGCACCGGGATGGTATATAAACTGATTAAACTGAAACCGTCCACTAACGAGGCCAGCAGCTGGGGATCCAACCCCACCGGGTGGTTACGGTGACTCACCTTTAGAACAATGTTAAACCGTTGGAGTCCTGCGGCTGCTCCGCCATGCCACTGCCTATTCAAATTCAAAATTGAAGATTTTTGTTGTAAAATCTAACAAAACTTAAGGCAACAGAAGCAAATACTCAAGCGAAAGAAAACAGGACACTGGCAGATGGAAGTACGTGTCAATCAAGAGGCAAGATATATATATATACACTGTTGTGTACAATAAATAACTAGGTAGATGTTCCCCGCAGCATTTGTATCGAATGCACTGCAACATTCATCAGTCATGACACAACAATGAGCGTGTCTCGTATAAACATGGCCAAAGGTGGAAATTTCCAACAAGTTAAGAATAAGAAGAGCAGAAAGTATAGTAAGGTGTAGAGATAAGAGAAATAATGCAGAGGAAGCCATGTCTAAGTGCAATAGACCGATTTGTGTCCACTAATGTCACCTCTCGACCCTTCACAAGTAACCCTCGACTAATGCAAGACGTGGTGAGCCGAATGCCAGAGTAGCATGTTTCTTTCTTAAACACTTGGCTACCTTCAGTGCTACTTAAGATGTTCACCACAGTGTACGATAGGCTCCAAGGCAATCGGTCATCTGCTTATTATAAGGACAGTAAAAAATGTTCAAATATTTCAGTTTGTTGGGTAACCGCGGCATATTCTAAATCCTGCGCATTTGTTTCTGGCGCGACGCGAGGTAACGTTATTGCATATCAGACAGTGCTGTGACTCAGTCGTTCAAAAACATAAAAGGGATGCACTTCAAACTGCTAAAGCGTCATACATATATATATATATATATATTTATTTATTTTTTATTTATATATTATACTTTGTCGCTGTCTCCCGCGTTTGCGAGGTAGCGCAAGGAAACAGACGAAAGAAATGCCCCCCCCCCCCATACACATGTATATACATACGTCCACACACGCAAATATACATACCTACACAGCTTTCCATGGTTTACCCCAGACGCTTCACATGCCTTGATTCAATCCACTGACAGCACGTCAACCCCGGTATACCACATCGCTCCAATTCACTCTATTCCTTGCCCTCCTTTCACCCTCCTGCATGTTCAGGCCCCGATCACGCAAAATCTTTTTCACTCCATCTTTCCACCTCCAATTTGGTCTCCCTCTTCTCCTCGTTCCCTCCACCTCCGACACATATATCCTCTTGGTCAATCTTTCCTCACTCATTCTCTCCATGTGCCCAAACCACTTCAAAACACCCTCTTCTGCTCTCTCAACCACGCTCTTTTTATTTCCACACATCTCTCTTACCCTTACATTACTTACTCGATCAAACCACCTCACACCACACATTGTCCTCAAACATCTCATTTCCAGCACATCCATCCTCCTGCGCACAACTCTATCCATAGCCCACGCCTCGCAACCATACAACATTGTTGGAACCACTATTCCTTCAAACATATATATATATATATATATATATATGCAATACGCAAACAGGAACAGCATGGAATAATTGTCACTTTTCCTACCTACTCTCACTCTTCTCCTTTCCTTCCTCCATCCTCTCCAAGCGTGTACTCATTTCGTAAATGCCATTTTCATCGCTGGCCACAACTGTTCCCCTCACCCTCAACACGCCATCACCATCATGAACCTACATTCACTGCACTACAACAAACACACGATACCATACGTACCAACATCATACTACCCTCTTGTTCCATCTCGCTACAATGCTCTCCACGCGAGAGGCGTCTAGCTGATGCTACCTGACAAATGCACACACACACACACAATATAGGAACCAAAGGACTGAGTCAAGTTTTCTTCCATCTGGCAAGACGGTTCTATTCAATGCACGCAGCCTCGTATTACGACTAATGTAATCCCTTAGGAAGAAAAAAAAAAAAAGGAAGTCTTGGTGACCCCTGTGATCAGTTATTCACAAGCGAGGGTGTGCCACATATCAGCTCAAGCTGTCGTGGAGACGACGAAACTGAACGACCGACACAACGAACACTCTCACACCACCCCAACTCAACGACAATATTGGTTTTATTTACTCTTGACACACATTTATGATCTCCATACAAACAGGTGATAAAAGCATAATTATATGCGTGTTAAGGCTCTGACAACCACGGGATAAGCGCGTTCATCCGGTGATGTTGGGAAGGAACAAGGCGAGGGTGCGCTAGTGAGGGAAGGAGTAAGGTTTAGTTCTCCCAGTGACAATGACCTACATTTTGCTACCCACGCTCCTGCCACACTAAACATCCTCCGCGTACAAACATAACCGCGAACACACACACACACACACACACACACACACACACACACACAGCCCACCTTATTCTTCAGCTCTTTTATAAGAGATTAGATAACTAGTTACAATTATGACCTCCCAGTTCTGTAATATGTGTAATATCTCTGCATATTTTCAGCCGAATGGTTGCCTAATCAATAAATCATTTCTTTATTCACTCTATTGTATTTCATCACAAACACACCAATGTTAAAAATTGCATTCAAGCAAATATTAAGCAAGCTGTTCACATCCTAAGAATTCTTAAGGCTTAAACTTGAGTTTGCTTCTCAAGTTTGGTCAACGCACCTCGAAGCACAAGAAGCCAATAAAAGAGAGTCCAGAGGAGGACAACTGGCTTCAGGGAATGTCTAGAGGCCTTTAATCTATCCACCTTGGAAGAGAGAGAGAGAGAGAGAGAGAGAGAGAGAGAGAGAGAGAGAGAGAGAGAGAGAGAGAGAGAGGAAGGGAGAGGTGACCTGTCCGCAACTTAAAAGTTTTTGAAATAGACTAACGACGACGTACACAGGGAACACTTCTTCCTGAGCTGCAGGGAGAAACCACCAAAGGACATAGCACAAAATTACGAAACAAACGTGTTGAAAATGACGTAGCGTACTTTTACACCTGATGTATGTATGATAGTAAAGAATGTTCAATAGACGCGACCCCACGAGCGCAAAATTCCTTCCGCCTACAGAGGTAATTACACACGAGGCTGATCTATAAATGGATCCCTGGCTTAAGGTGTGTGTGTGTGTGTGTGTGTGTGTGTGTGTGTGTGTGCATTCTATATCATACACCTTCTTAAATTTATGTATGCTGTTTATATTAACCATGTCCCCAGGGGAGTCAGTCATCTTATTCCAGTTTCATGTCATGTCCTTTGGGTGTTCTATCCTTGTACCTCTCGAAGAGCTGTTCACTGTCTACGTCATCACTCAGTATCTTAAAGGTTGTGACGGGGTCATCCTTCACTCTCCTTTCTTTCAAGATGGACAAAATGTTCTCTTTACATGTAATTTAGCTCTCTCTCTCTCTCTCTCTCTCTCTCTCTCTCTCTCTCTCTCTCTCTCTCTCTCTCTCTCTCTCTCTCACCTTTCTGTCTTTACAAAGAAAATCGTGAGGTGCTCTGATTAACCCATTCATTCTTTTTCTTACCCTCTTTCCCACTGACCCGGGATTAACCATGACTTGAGTGTGCTTTGCCTGTACCTGTCGGTCCCGTAAATAAATAAGTCTTGCTGGAGAAAGAGTTCACTTCCACGAATCACTACAATATCAACGCTGATCCCGATACCTAATATGGTTGGCGAAACAATGCGGCTAGATCCTCAGCTGGAGGCGACATGAAATGTTTATTTGGAACTACCCCACACAGCAGGTGAATGTCATGGCTTAACACCTAAAGGCCACTGAGAGATAAAGGTCTCCTTGAAGGCAGCGAAGAGCTGACAAACATCATCTTCTAAGAACTGGTGGGCCACGTAAGACTGTACCACAGTTTGGAATTCTCTACGGAAGGGGAAAAAAATGCCACTTCACTTTCTATCCATGTGAGTTACATTGCCATCAAATTGTTTACACATATTTCCAACAGTGGGAGGCTGGTGAGTCCCTTCCTTGCGGCCAGTATTACTGAAGACTCACATGAAATTAAATACAACATATCTAAGCTGGTTCCTAAACTCCTACGGCAGTAAATACCTGTTCTAACCCACTGCGAAGGAGTCCTGCTCTTTCCCCAGACTTCTTGACAAAGGAAACCTCTCTCATCCAATATTCTAGGTTATGCTGGGGTAGGAATAAGAATATTCTAATCAAAATAAATACCGAGACTACCGTGAAAAAAAAAATATACTATCTGTAATCACAGCCATACTGCTGAACAGAGGAACAGAATAGCACAGTATCTTTTGGAACACATGTTGCTCAACAGAGAAACAGTAAAGTATCATTTTGGGATACATACTACTCAACAGACACACTTCACTATCATTAGGGACACATATTACCCAACAGAGCAGCAATATATTACAGTATCATTAAGGACACACATTACTCAACGGAAAAACAGCAAAGTAGTATCATTAGTTTGAGCCAGGTACCTATTTTTACCGAACAACCCCTAGGGGTGGATGAACAGCTGGGGTGACTGTGGACCGACTGCCGTAACCAGGATTCGAACCTATGCGCTCGACCTTGGGCGGCCCGTGAATGCGTCACGGTCAGGAACGCTAACCGTTACACCCCGGGAGTCCATACATGGCAAATACTCTTCCAGGTGTAAGTACCACAGACACAAAGGTTTCTACATCCATGACGGAATCTGGGGCTGGTAAATAGATCATCGATCAAAATATGAAGGAAGGAGTTGCCTCGCTTCCTACGGCTGCCTCTATGTATGTATGTATGTGGAGGCAGAGGAGGAGGAAGTAAGTGACCGCACCAGACAGCCTAACCCAATCATCTTGCTGTCTCAGGGCTGACTCCTGGAGGCAGCTTCTCTGTCTCAACCCTGAGTTTTTGTCTCAGGAAGTCCCACCTCCGTTAGCTTGATCCCTGGCTGAGAAATTCTTGACAGCTGACACGATAAGCTACGTGCTGCTGTATGATAGGGGGGGGAAAAATGTGGCGCTATCTGTTAAAGCCATCGCCTCACAAAACCTGCCCTACTATGAACAGACCAAAGCTACTCCACACCCTGCAACATCATATACTTGAATGCTGCGGGATGAGTGAGTTCATAGACGATTCTCAACGGACATTCCAAGATATGTGTAAGCATTTTATCCATAACAATGTTCTACCTCGGATACTCGAAAAGTATAATAACTTAGCTTTAATAGTTCATTTGTCGTACATCTTGATCCAAGATCGAATCGTTGTTGGTAAACCGTTGCAAACTTACCATGTAAAATGCTGAATGATATACTCTATGTTGCTCTATCTTCATTAACATTTTTCTCGCTATGTAACCTGTAATGTTATACAATAACTTTGGTCCAGTCCCGGGACCTTTTGTGTATTTATTATCCTCTTTTGCGCCACAGCTAACAGCATGGGTAGGAGGGCATGATAAAATAAAAGCCGCTCTTGGAGGAACAGCTCAGTCAGATCAACAACAAAAACCCGCGAAGCTCAAGAGTTACAGGAAGGAGAGGAGGAGCCAAGTGGTGGTCGCCCACCGAGAGCACCACCACAGCTGGGCGCCGTCAAGTCACCGAGGCCACTTCATCAGGAATGGTAATATAATCTGCCTCGCTGGTCAGGAAGCTGCGGCACTGATCATTATGGAAACAACGAGTCTTATAACAGGTACTAAGGTACCTGATCTACGGGTCACCTCATGAACCTGGGTGTCATCAACGGAGTCCCCTTCCTACCTGGCTCTCTCTCTCTCTCTCTCTCTCTCTCTCTCTCTCTCTCTCTCTCTCTCTCTCTCTCTCTCTCTCTCTCTCTCTCTCCAATTATCTATGTGTACTGTAAGGGGGAGGGAGTTCTACACTAGTGTGACTCCATCTCCTGAACCTTCTCTCATATCATGAAAATTCTTAAAATTTCTGTACGCTGTCTGCATCTACCATGTCTTCATTCATTTCATTCACATCGTTCTTAAGTTTACTGCTTGATTCGTGGTTTTGCCCTCTGGCTGTTCCATCCCTACATCTCTCAAAGAACTGCGTACTGTATTCTCGCCATCAGACTGTTTTAAAAACTTAAAAGGTTGTGATTAGGTCACCCCTCACTCCCTCCTCTTCCAAGGTGGGTAAATGTAAGGACTATAGCCTTTCTCTGCAACTGAACTCTTGTGATTTTGGTACCGTGTGTGTGTGTGTGTGTGTGTGTGTGTGTGTGCGCGTGCGTGTGTCTCTGTGCCCTCCCCCTAAAAACATTTCTGATTTACATAACGTCGGTGTCACTGGTTTCTGCACTAGACAAATGTACATAGTATGAATACTGATACCGTCTCAACTATGGAAGCAAATATATCTCTACCGAAGTGTTACCTGACTCGCTGCAAAAACGATAACATAAAAATGGTGTATGTAACTGTGGCCTGGTATTTCCATGACAGACGATGCCCTGCCCCAGATACCTGAGAAGTGTCCCACTACTGCCAACTGTCGACAGTTCGCCCACTGTGTAACTCGTCAGGTATCTTGATCGCCGAGATCATCCGGGCTTCTGGTGCACTGTGTCTCCCCTTGTAAGCCATCGATCCAAGAAAGCTTCTGACAGTATGTATATGTATATATATATATATATATATATATATATATATATATATATATATATATATATATATATATATATATATTCCTATGAGACCACGTGAGTTCATATACAACGAAGAGACGTAGCTAGGACGCCATTTGGTAAACAAGTGATTGTTTACGAGTGATATCAACTGACTGTTATATTTCTTTCTTGTATCTCTCCAGATGATGCGATTATTACACGAAAGTGCACTTGGGAACTTATCGTGTTCATTTTCCCAGTGGACTCATAGGAATAAACTTGATCACACGCAAAATTGTGATCCTTTCCAGTATATATATGTAATAGGCGAATCATTTAAGTCAAGGGCCATTTAAGGAGACCTTTGGATTATATATCTTGTTTGACCATGTGGATTATTCAACATAATTTACAATTCAATAGGTAGGCTTTAAGCAACACATGTGATAACCTAACCTTTTATCTCTCTCTCTCTCTCTCTCTCTCTCTCTATATATATATATATATATATATATTTTTTTTTTTTTTTTTTTTTTTTTTTTTTTTTTTTTATACTTTGTCGCTGTCTCCCGCGTTTGCGAGGTAGCGCAAGGAAACAGACGAAAGAAAGAAATGGCCCAACCCCCCCCCCCATACACATGTACATACACACGTCCACACACGCAAATATACATACCTACACAGCTTTCCATGGTTTACCCCAGACGCTTCACATGCCTTGCTTCAATCCACTGACAGCACGTCAACCCCTGTATACCACATGACTCCAATTCACTCTATTTCTTGCCCTCCTTTCACCCTCCTGCATGTTCAGGCCCCGATCACACAAAATCTTTTTCACTCCATCTTTCCACCTCCAATTTGGTCTCCCTCTTCTCCTCGTTCCCTCCACCTCCGACACATATATCCTCTTGGTCAATCTCTCCTCACTCATTCTCTCCATGTGCCCAAACCATTTCAAAACACCCTCTTCTGCTCTCTCAACCACGCTCTTTTTATTTCCACACATCTCTCTCACCCTTACGTTATATATATATATATATATATATATATATATATATATTGTCTGCATGTGTCCCCACACCCAAGACTCGGACCCATGGCACACGTTTGGTTGCTGCTTCCCACAGTTTCTGTGTAGAGTCCGGCCACTCAATGATTGCCTGTTATACCTCCATTTTCCTTGGAACAGCAAAGATGTGGAATTCTCTTCCTTCTTTTGTCTTTCCCACTTCATATTCCCTGTCTATCTCTAAGGGTCAGGTCTACACACACACACACCAGAGCCCTGATTAACCTCTACTTTCTTTTACTTTTATTTTTCTGTCACCCAAAATGGCCTTGATTGGGACATGTTTTCCCCGTGCTACGTCGGTCACTTGAAAAAAAAAAAGAAAGAAAAATTCGGGCACTATGGCATATTTCTTTTTATCTATACGAATAAGGTCAAGTCTTTATAAGTTATTCAATGTTAAGAACATTCCGTTGGGCAAATATACGCCGAGCGTGTGGGAAGAAAAGGACAATCGCCTTCCGAGTAAATTACCACTTGTCATCCATGAGGAGGCGAGGTGAGGCTTTGGGAAACCCCGAACTGTAACGCAACAGATCAGGTTTGGACGGACGAGCGAGCGATACTGTGAAGCGGCACAACTGGTCTGTCAGTTTATTAAACGCGAAACACCACACCGCGCGCTCGCATTTTCTACTGGATGTTTAGGTAGAGTAATTTTCAATCTTGTGACTTGCCGAATAGCAGGCCTAAGAATTCGGTGTTAGTAATGCATTCTAGTCTGTGTACAGGGAGAGAGAAAAGACACATCAAAGCCCGGATGAGCATCTGGCTTTCAAAGCCATGTCAAGTATGGCTGTAAAGAACCTGAAGTGTGCCTACTTCACTATGGCTGTAAAGAATCAGAAGTTTGCCTAATCATGCATATCAGGTCTGGTGTGTGTTCATGTGTACTGACATGAGCGTGTTTAGAAGTTGAGGCACACTTACAGGAATTCATGTCAGCAGACTTAATTGCTGGTGGGTGTTCATGTGTACTAGCACTGACATGAGCGTGTTTAGAAGTTGAGGCACACTTACAGGAATTCATGTCAGCAGACCTTAATTGCTAGTGTGTGTTCATGTGTACTAGCACTGACATGAGCGTGTTTAGAAGTTGAGGCACACTTAACACGAGCTCATGTCGTCAGCAGACTTTAATTGCTGACGGGAACCGGTAATGTCATTCATATACACAAGGGAAAGTAAGGTGCCTAGTCTACACCGCCACACTGGTACTCAACCTGCATCTTTTTATATGAGGATATTACAGGCAGAGTCGCCTTGCTTCAAGTTCTTGAAGTACCTTGAATTACTTCACTGCTCCAGCTCCTACCCACGAGCCCTCAAGCCGTAATGTTATTTCGCATTTGAAAGGCAGTCTGTTAAACGACTCTAAGCACAAATAGCTATGGTAAAATAGGCCATCACTCTTGCAACACCCACTGCCACTAGCACTGGCATCTACAGCAAGGCAGTCAATAATGTGTGTCAAAGGAGCCGTCCTTATACAGAGCACTGCTCTCACGTATGGGGAAGGTCCTATTTCTACATACAAGAGAGTGAGTCTAAAACTCTCGCAAGTCAACCTTACAAGGAGACCCACCTGCTCTACATCACAGTGTTGGTTTACTTTCCCTCTTTTTTAGTATTCCTCATGTTTTGTTTCTTATAGCTGCCTGCTTGTGAGCCCCCATCATTAGCTTGAACACGTATTAATGACAAGCTATGAAGTCACATAATTACATGGTTGCTGCTGGCAAATCAAAAGTGGGCCGTTTTTATCCCCCCCTTCCCCCAAACACCTCGAAGAGGTCTTTCCTAAAAACTATGACCTGAACCTTTTGAAAAGGCAGGTTTTTCACTTCCACCGGAAATTCTTTTGTTATTTTTCCCTCTCATTAACCCTCTTCACATCTTAATTAAAGCCCGGCATAGATACGAAATTCTGTCTGTGACTGGAACCTAAATAACTGTTACAGACGATAATAAACTTTGGTGTAAAACCAATCCTGGTTTTGCAAAAACTTACCGAACTACGTGCTAATCACCTGGACAAGACTGCGTGAACACCTCCAAAAAGGGGAGAGCTAGATACCATGTGTGTGTGTAAGGGTGCACTTAACAGGTGTGGGCATACCAGCCTCGACCCTGACACACACAGTATGAAGGCCATATACGGCTCACAGCTTCCCTCTCTCACACTGCCCCGCCGCCACCAACAGCCATCCAAGTCCAACTCCTGGGAATGAGGCGACCTCGACGCCTCTATAACTCACTCCTCCTCCATACGATACATAAACTACAAACGTCTTCCGTCGTTGTTGCTTCAGCGACAGACTTTAAGTATGCGGAGGCTGCCGTGACTGAAGCCGACGGCAGCAACTTCCTACGTGTCCGGCATAATGGATGAAGACCAATGGGTAGGTATCAGCACCACACCCCCCAGCAACGTCAAGGTTCTGAGAGCCAACCACGCGAGCGGAGGATGTAATACATCCCAGTACTTGTACGCCGCCTCTGTATCCTCCTTGACAACTGATAGCGATGCCAAGACGACGGAAACTGAACCACGTCCGACGGTATTCAAGAGCCTATTCTAAACTTAGTCGACAACTTAATACAATATCATGGCAAAGCTTACCTTTGGGAACGATGATTTATGAAACATCTCTGAGTGATAAATTGAGGTTCCCGGCTAAACACACACTCCAAGTAAGGTAAGGCCAGCCCATAACAACATTCTAAACCAGCTCCCTTCCCCCACCGACCCTATACACGTATCTAAAACAGAAGACTCATGCAGACACACGGATACAAAAGCATAAAAAGGTACGCACAAAATTACACAAGTTTCCATCAGCTACACAAGCCAACCCATACAGTACAAACAGATGCAACAACTAGGGAACGAATGGTCACCAAGGTTGCCTGTGCATGTTCACGACCACACACACCCCTTACCCGGCCACTGGTGCACACCTGCCCCAGCCAGCCTCTGGAAAGCGCAGGCCACCTACATGATACCTACATGTCACAGCACCAGTAAAGACGTGAGAACGTCTTCCTGACATCTCATTACGATAAGAGTCCCAGTATTAACAAAGGCAGGGAACGGCAAAGGTACCAGCGTAGGTAAGGTAACGCCTCACGGCAAGCAAGCTCGCGGCGAACAGAACAGGTGCTGTCAATCGTGTACGCTGGAAATGTTGACATTTTACTGTTTGACGGCCGAGTGACGCGCCAATCCCGGAGACGCGACCTAAAATGTCTCAAAAGAGTTCTTGTTAGGAACTAAAAGATCTTGTACTTGCTGTGTTTATGTTCCATATTCCGCCATGGTTCACAGCGAGGAGAATATTAACCATCAATCAAACTGGATACTGGTCGCGCAAAGCTCCCAAAGAATGCTAATCAAATCTAAGTGTCTGTGTATAAGTCCGCCTGGCTGATAATAGGTTATAGTCCTTCAACCTTACAATACAATCGCTTGCATCTGTCTTTCTGCTTATCGCTCTATTTCCATAACAGGAGTTGAAAACTTTGCGTCAGTATTCCCAACACTGTACGAATCGCGGCCTCTAACAGCATGACTGAGCAGGGGTGCGTAACCACTCCCTCTGCATAGGAACGTTCTCACTATAATTTCAATACGATGCATTGCGCATTTGAGTCGATCCTCCACGCGCAGCGACTTTCACTTTCGGTAGAATGGTGACGTGGCTGCCTCAGCTGGTAGGATGGAATGAGGTTACGGAGGGAGGGTTGATAGTCATGAGGAAATGCACCACCATCAGCGGGAGAAAGGACGGGGAAGGGAAACGAGGAGGTTAGTGGAAGGGGCCACTGTCGGCCACAACACTCAGAAAACGACGGAAGCATCGACATTGGTGAGGGCACTGTCACACGAACACTTTTTCTGGCGAACTTCCTCCAGGAACTCGTTTCTGGCACTGGAAAGTGTGTCGGCGCATTTTTTTTTTTTTAGGGTCTAAACCCAAAGTGCGATGTGCGAGTATCTTTTTGCATGTAATTCAACGCCACAAAGTCGAGAGAATTAGGATTACTTCAAATGAAAGCTATAAAATGTCAAATACTATTCCAAAGATGAACTCCAGTTGCACTTACATGCATGAAGTACATATTTCTATATTAAAACTCCAAGAAAATTACGAGTGGTGGCGCTTCATCTGTACCTTTACAAACCAATATCCTCCTAGCTGGACACTCCTAAGTCCACTGACATTTTTTGTCCCTCTTTCGCTTGATTAAGCTTCTGAATACCAAGGATGGCCAATGCCTCCTCCATATCCAAGAAGGAAGCTATACGGTTTGTTGAGTTTTGATTTGACCAAAGCAGCAGCCAATCTGAATCATAGTTTCTTAGTAACATATACTAGACTCTCATTAACCACTTCCGTTTCTCACTTAACTTTTAAATCAACATAAAGACTTACAGATATACTACATGCCAATACCTATGCGCGGAAACACAACTCAGATACGCAAAGACAACACAACACTCTAGTATGGAGTACACACTACTTTTAAAGTGTGTTATCAGCGGTTCTGGAGACACGCAACACTAGTATGGAGTACACACGACTTTTAAAGTGTGTTATCAGCGGTTCTGGAGACCCAACTCCACATTTCAAACCCCATACACATGCACTCAAGAGCCTACTACACTCGAATTACTCAACGATCGCCCAGTGGCAGTAATGGAATCCTTAAGCACACACACACATACACACCCGACCTGTGCCAGTAAGGGCACACCCAAGAACGGGTTGTCATTGACAAGAGCCCCTGCCAAGCTTAGTACTGGCGTACCTTTACATACACACACACACACACATGACGCAAAATTCAGCCTATCATTATGTGTGAAGATGGAACGGTTCCGGTACTCCCTGGTCTTATGACAATCACTCTCGGGTCTTTTACGCTGGTATGATGCTTGTCTCTCTCTCATATTCTGTGCTAGCTTTAACTGCTAGATTTTTTTCGACTGATCTCCAATACACAACAATCTATTTTTACATACCCACTGGTGGGGTGATTAACGTCTGTTCTAAATAATTTAATATATATACGTTCATACTTGTTACGGCATCATCTACACACAGTGATAAACGTTGGGTTGTATTTGCATTTACGTCATATATGCCAATAAGAAACTATTAAGGAGCAAGTACAGGAACGACCCAATCTACAAAATTATGGTGTAATATATTATCTACGAAGGCGCTTATCTATCTTCCCACTTTTGCATATCTTGTGTACTGAAACCAAGGTGAAATACGTGAGAGGCTTCTGTAAAGTGTGCTATGTTAACGATTCATACCGTACGGGATGTTTTACAGTTGTGGGTCCCAATCTCCTGCTGTTTACCTGAGCTTACTTCTACTTAAGAGCTGGAGGGCATAATGCTGCCGCTCGTCAGTCATTACATATACACACAATCAGCCGCCACGTCTCGCTGGACTACATTCACACTAACCACCACCTGAAGACGACGACGAGCAGGTGCTGGTGGTAGAGGTGCAGGCGAGAGAACTTTCCCTCTCGGTGCAGCTATGACGCGAGGCCCTTTTTCCATGGGAAGGAGCTGGGGAAGAGAGGGTAGACGAGGAGCAGTAGAGGAGAGGATGGAGTGCAGTGGGAGGATTCGAGGGAGATAGCCAGGGGTGTTGGCGACACCAAGGTGGGTACGTACCTCAGGGACCTCCCACAGTAAACCACTAGCGGAATCACAGGTCACTGGGGTCGACCGGCCTGCTGCTCTTCCTGCCTACCAGCAGTACCACTTTCCTTTTAGAAAGCCTTCATTCCACTAGTTACATCAGCACCTCACTATTTCCCAAAGCGGTAAAAAAAAAAAAGTCCCCCCCCCCCCAATGCTCCCTAAGAGGAGAGAATGGATTAAGACTGGAATCCATTCCTCACTTCAATCACGAAGTCCATTCACCTCCTTGTCCTAACACGGAGTCCAGAGGGGCACAGGAAGAGCAATAACCTCCGTGTTCAGACCAAGAGAACGCTGGGGCAATGTTGTTATGGCCGTTAATTTGGGCCAGGAAGATGAGGGTAATGAAACGGTCAGGCAGACACCAGACCAGCACATGACACCAAGGCTTTCTTGACTCGTGGCATGCGTCTGGCTGCTGTATCCCACAGTTTCTATGTAGAAGCCAGCAGCACGAGGAACGACCGTAATGCTAATTCTTCTTTTCCTCGCACAGGAAAGCTGTGGAATGCTCCTCCTTCCTTCGTCGTTCCCTCTTTCTGTAACCCTTGTTAACTCTTACGAGTCAGGTCTATATACATATGAGGAGCTCACATTAATTTCTCCATTCTTTTCCTCAATCTCTATTTTCTCATTCACCCGAGATGGCCATGACCTGGGCAGGTTTCACCCGTGCAATGCCGGTTAGTGTAATGAGAAGTCAATACATGTGTGTGTGTGTGTGTGTGTGTGTGTGTGTGTGTGTGAGCTGAGAGGGTACAGGCAAATGAATGCCTAACAAAGGTCATTTCATTACCTCTATATATACTTATACCGAAGCCTAAGCCAGGGATCCATTCTATTGATCAAACCCTTCGGGAGGATGAAAAGCTGGGTTAACTGTAGACCAACTGCCGCAATCAGGATTCGAACCTAATGCTCTCGATCCTGGGCGGGCGGCCCGTGAATTGCCTCAACCGGCAACGGTAACCGCTACACCACGGAGGGAGAATACACAGTTCTCGAAGGCCCTCACCCCACTGAACACGTCACACCCACCGGAAATTTACCTGCGCCGTGCGAGTACTGCCACGCCGGCTAGTGACTTAACCCATCAATGACCGTACACACTTCCCTCATCACACAATACTCCCCCAACATCAACAGTGTTCACCCGTGCACCAATATCTTCCCCAACACTTGTGATCACATCTTCCCCCTCACTCGTTCCACATGTTCCGGGTCAGCTGTGTGTGTACTGCCCCTCTGCTAGCAATACTTCCTCCTGCCAGTGGCACTGCTCCGTGCCATCACTGCTGTCTTATGCCAGCTATGCCGATCCCTGCCAAATTGTTGAATGCCGTCGTCGGTAATATTGCCCTATGCCAACTATTATAATCCTGAGCCGGCGACCATACCCAAGCATATATATTCAGTACCTGGCCCAGACCATAATGCTACTCCCAACATGACCCGCGGATAGACCAACTACCACACCCGCCGAGGTCATGATAAGTCGTGACCCACATGAAGGGTTGGTCATGGTGGGTGGGGTGCTAAGAGTAACCAGCCCCCTCAGTCCTCACCGTCACCGCTCAGCCTACGATTCCTTGTGTACACGGACGACCGGACCTGATCACCAACCAGTCTTGATGAGCCACTGTATAACCATCGTATAACCTCTCTCTCTCTCTCTCTCTCTCTCTCTCTCTCTCTCTCTCTCTCTCTCTCTCTCTCTCTCTCTCTTTCACGGCGGTGCGGCAATACAGGCGCTGCGGCAGCGGGCTGTGGTGGTGGCAAGATTCCAGTCACGCAACCCCCCGTGACGCACAGGCTCAAGGACAGCAGCACCGCCGCTCACGACGCCGCGTCCCGCCCCGCCCCGCCCCCCCTCTGACACGGCTGAGGTCCCCGGGCTCGGTGCCCACCGGCGAGAGCTCTCGCCCTGCAAGTGCTGATGCTGCTGAGACGTCTCAGCTCTGGGAGGTAAGCGAGTGACGGGGGGTGTGTGGTGGTGTCCCTCTGCGTCGCCTCAGAGCGAGCTACTCCAGAGCGCCTTCGTCCTAGGCAGCAGGAGCAGCGCCACGGTAAGCAAGCCGAGGTGCTGGCCGGCCGTCAGTGGTCCGGCCCGGGAGCTCCGTGAGTGTCATGTTGCACAGTGTATTACCTGTCACACACAGGGCGGGGGGGCACACACACACACACACACACACACACAACACATTCCCGCACACATGCACACTGCCGATCAAAACACTCACCGTGATGTATGTACAAACACGCACGGCGCACAGGCTACCGACCATCAGTTTCTTCACCGGACACCGACAGACGGGACCAAAAATTGACGTCGTCTTAAACAGGTGGAGGGAGGGAAAGCGCAAGGCAGGACTGCACACACCGACAGGTACTGAATGGCGGCATTCTTATACCACAGCCGCCCGACATACCACTAACGCACAGAGGGGCCGTTATACCACACGCCACTGATGCAATAGCGGGCATGTGAACCCACGGGTCATGATGGATACCGTGCCATGGTACTCCATGGGTGGAGCCAGGCAACCATTATACACCAAGAGGGACCAGGAAATCGTGATACATCATGAGGGGCCACGGAAATGTGATACACCACGAGGGTCAGGGAACCTTGATACGCCATGGGTGAGGGCCAGGGAACCGTGATACGCCATGGGTGAGGGCCAGGGAACCGTGATACGCCATGGGTGAGGGCCAGGGAACCGTGATACGCCATGGGTGAGGGCCAGGGAACCGTGATACGCCATGGATGAGGGCCAGGGAACCGTGATACGTCTTGAGTGAGGGCCAGGGACCCGTGAAACGCCATGGGTGAGGGCCAGGGAACCGTGATACGCCATGGGTGAGGGCCAGGGAACCGTGATACGCCATGGATGATGGCCAGGAAACCGTGATACGCCATTAGTGAGGACCAGGGAACCGTGATACGCCATGGGTGAGGGCCAGGGAACCGTGATACGCCATGGGTGAGGGCCAGGGAACCGTGATACGCCATGGGTGAGGGCCAGGGAACCGTGATACGCCATGGGTGAGGGCCAGAGAACCGTGATACGTCATGGGTGAGGGCCAGGGAACCGTGATACGCCATAGGTGGGGCTACTGATAACATGTAAAACGAAAGTTTCCTCAGCCTAGTCATCAACAGACATACAGAAACACAAACTCTTACAGAAGACCGTACACAAATGGCACCATAACATGACGGGGGGAAAAAAATGTCGACGACGATGATGATGGATTAATCATGTCACTAACATCATCTTCGGTCAGGACAGAACAGCCAGTCAGAGCCGTCTCGATGATGATGATGATGATGATGGCACGCCGGACTCTGCGAACCTCCAGATCGAGAGGAGCGTAGCCCGGGATGGCGCGTTTACAAAACATTTGCGCGCGCACAGTCTTCACGACTACATCGACAGTTTTAAGCCAACGCCATCTATAAATGCAGCAGCTGTTTTCGTGTTACGTCTTCGTGTTTAGAAAACGAGCAAAAATCATGTACACACACCGAGACTAATGGAAACAACTGGAAATCACCACCCGGACTCATCTCCCAGCGGCGGACGGGAGAGACACTCACTGTTTACAAACAGAAAAATCTAGAAAAAGGCTTCGTCCTCAATTCAAAATAACCAATAATGCCCTAATGGCGTGACAGGCATCATGAAGACTATCAAATAATGGCACTGAAATTAGGTGCCACTTACTACAGAGAAAATATACATATGAAACCCGACGTTACAAGTAGTACATTAGAAGTACCCCGGGCAGAACACAAGAGATATGTAATGACTCACTTCTCAAATACGTACACACTGTAGCTTTCACTCAGGATGATGGACGTAACTTTCACTCAGGATGATGATCTTATGTAGAGCTACAAACCGAGGCCTAAAATGACGTGACTAATTTACAATAAGCGACAGAGCAGCTCTGTCACAGGTCGTGATGTTGGGGGGCTGGAGACGATGCTTCGAGATCGTTTTAAAAAAGCATACGTAGGGTGGTGTATGGATGAAGTCAAGTTCTGACTACCTGAGGTTAGGTGTCTGTGAAGTACTGGAGCTAGGTGATGTAAGGAGGAAGTCAAGTCCTGACTACATGAGGTCAGGTGTCTGTGAGGTACTGGAGCTAGGTGACGTATGGATGAAGTCAAGTCCTGACTACATGAGGTCAGGTGTCTGTGAGGTACTGGAGCTAGGTGACGTATGGATGAAGTCAAGTCCTGACTACCTGAGGTCAGGTGTCTGTGAGGTACTGGAGCTGGGTGACGTATGGATGAAGTCAAGTCCTGACTACCTGAGGTCAGGTGTCTGTGAGGTACATCCGCATACAGGCAGACCGTCACATCCTTGGATCAGGTGGTGCAGACGCGACACGAGGCGGCTCCCCTTACACCCCCACCCGTCACGCCCACAACTGAGAACCTGGGCGTGGTCCTGGTCCTCGTTCACTCACTACGGTGTGGCTTATCGATAGGCTCCGGCTTCACAGTGATCCCGAGCCACAAGATTGGTTTGGCTGCTATCACTAAAGCCTTCACCAGCACCACCAAATCTTGCCCTTACGTTCTCCGTTACCAAGGGAAAACTTCGTTTGCTTCGTCTAACCGATGCTGCAAATCTAGGGAAAACCCCCGAATGAGACACACCATCTGTCTGGCAGGTGACGTCATCCGACTCAAGGTTTCAGCAGCCAATCACGTCACGTGATGCAGGGAAAACCAAGTCACTCTGCAGCCAACTTACGATGATGCAACAACCCAAAAAAATCTTTAGTTTCCAAGACCACTTTGTATGGATACATCTTACACTAGTTACCCCTTAACATTGTCAACGTTAGGTACACGAGCTCAAACTATGTTTACGAGACATGTACCAACACCTAATGTCACATGTAAAAGAAAAATATAAAAAAAATCTCAAGGTAACGAAGTCTTATAACAAAATGTGTGTATCGGAAATACTGCATATAATGAAGGTTACGTACCCTGAAAACTTTACGGTATAAAAATACTACTAAGAAAATGTCCATCACAATTTGACAGCTTCGTCTCCAATGTAGCGACAAACCAGTCTGTCCACACGAACATAAACAGAGACCAGGAGCAACGTACAGCCTGGGAGACTCGGACCTTCATCAGGGAATGCAGAATGGAAGGACTGGGCAGCAGAAGAGTAAAGTTGAACGTAAGGCAAGGTATGAACTATGTACCTCCCGGGTCTAGAACACGCCCAAGTTGTCAGGCATGATCATCCGCCCCCACCCACTGTGCCCCTGAGACCTCATCTGCGCGCCTTCAGGATTCGGAAGGAGACTTTAATAAGCAGGGACAATTGGACGTCTCCACCACTACGGTCGCACTCGGCCACTAAACAAACTAACACCAGGAAATGGCTGAGTGATCTCGACATCTCCACACATAACACAGGCCTTAACCAATACCCACCCACATGACGAGGGGTCTTCTGGTAACACGGCATTTAATAAGACTACGATACGTCTCGTCTTCTGGTAAAATTGTACTTAACGTAAATACCAGGCGAGAACTCACACAACCATAACGGGACACAACACGTTTTTAAACTCGCATGCAATTGTGTTCACTTATCATTTCCTTTACTTCTATTCCTGCAGTTGCATTGAACTAGGTCTTGCGTCCGCCGGCTTCGCTCGGGTGGTAACTAGGTCAAAAACCACGCGAGAGGTTCAAGAGGTGATTTTCAAGCAGGTAGCGCCACCATGGGGCTCGGTGAACGGGCTACACTAAACCAGGAAATGCCGTCTTTCGAAGAGCTATCATAAACCCAGCGTAAGTATCAGTTTACTGCTAAACACAGCAGCATACCAGAAGCATTAGTGCCCATCCGTTAAAACTTTATTCCGTTAACCCGAGCATGGTTGACGTGGCTGACTGTGTGTGCGTGTGTGTGTGTGTGTGTGTGTGTGTGTGTGTGTGTGTGTGTGTGTGTGTGTGTGTGTGCATGCCAAACACATCCCCCGACGTTAAATATTAATCACACTTCAAAGCTGGAATATACGTTTATTCAAATCGTAGTCAGCAACAATGGTGTCGGGTGATTCTCAGGTAAAACAATGTAAATGTTCTGAATATATATATATATATATATATATATATATATATATATATATATATATATATATATATATATATATATATATATTCCTATGAGTCCACGGGGAAAATGAAACAGGAAAAGTTCCCAAGTGCACTTTCGTGTAATAATCACATCATCAGGGGAGACACATGAGAGAAATATAACAGTCAGTTGATATACATCGAAGAGACGAAGCTAGGACGACATTTGGTAAACATGTGATTGTCCAAAACATGTATGTATATATATATATATAAGAATATATATATATATATATATATATATATATATATATATATATATATATATATATATATATATATACACACACACGAAATTGAATGTGTGCGTGTGTGTGTGTGTGTGTGTAATTATCTACTTGTACAGTACGTTAAGGGAATTCTATACTTGCGTGTCGACTCTGATTTGTGCCTCCAAGAGCGGCGAGTGGGCAGTGGCGCTAAAGAGGATACAGAGCGCTCAAAAGGTCCCGCAACTGGGGTGTGGGGGGATGTCAGTAAGTGTAATATATGTTACATAGTGAGAAAAATGCTGACTAAGATTGGGCAACACTGAATAGACTCTTGAGCAGTTTACGTGCTACGTCAGGTTTACAACCGTTTACAACGACTGGATTACGTATCAAGATACATAACAAACCAACTATTAATAATGAGGAGGTTATGATACTTCTCAGGTATCCGAGGTAGAACATTGTTATGGATGAAATGCTCACACATATCTTGTTTGGTGAGAACCATTTCTGAACTCACCAGTTTCACGAGTCACGTACACAATGTTCCAAGGTGTGTGTGTGTGTGTGTGTGTGTGTGTGTGTGTGTGTGTGGGTGTCAGCGGCGAAGCTCTTTGTCTCACAAGTCCTTCCGACACAGTCGAAACGGTCGCTTTCGCCTGCATATCTATCTATCGCCTGCGCCAGGGATCTTCTACGTCTTCCTCAGTTCCAGCAGCACCTTTCTATTACGAAAGGTTTACGAGAATTCCCATCAGTGTCCTTTGTGTTTTATGGTCTGTGGGGAAGAGTAGTAAGATCGGTTTATATAAACAATAACTTACAGATTAAACCAAGATATCTTTTTTTTTTTTGTTAAACCACTAAATACTTCATCACGTAATTATAATTGCATAAATGAGCTAGACTTCTACGATTTCCAACGGTTGTTGTATTCCGAATTATCATACACACGAATACAACGGTGGAGACTGTGTGTGTGTGTGTGTGTGTGTGTGTGTGTGTGTGTGTGTGTGTGTGTGTGTGTGCCGAGGAGGAACTACCACGAACCTTCAGGAGGCCACCGGTGCTGACCCAGGGGCGAGCACGGTCACGCCATCCCTCGCGTCATCAGCATCGCTCTTCCCTCCTGTTTTGGCGGGTGACCGAGGTGTCGTGACGTCATCTATACCAGAAGATTCCTCACTGGCGTACGGAGCTGTGCCCCTACGTATATGACTGTCCCCCCCTAATGCTGTATACCTTGCTCTACCTACTGTTCTACAGCCCATGTACATGTATGCTAACCTAGTAAGGCCCTCGGCCCACCTATGCAACCTGACTCGTGTATCCGTATCTCACGTCTGTCAAGAGCCCGTAACGTCTTGCCCACGCCATAACTGGTGGCATAGTATATATAGTGATGGCAGTGAACTGCACTGCTACACTCCTACGACAATCATGCCAGGTCTTCAGGAAATAGCTTTTTTTTCCTTCAAAATACTCGTCTACAACACCACAGAATACACGTCTCTTCCTCCAATGCCCACTCCACACCCCATGCATAACAATACATGTACACTCCCCATGCATCATAACAATACATGTACACTCCCCATGCATAACAATACATGTACACTCCCCATGCATCATAACAATACATGTACACTCCCCATGCATAACAATACGTGTACACTCCCCATGCAGAACACTGCGAGGTGTTCGCCCCAACCAGCACCCTTGAGCCTTCACTAACTACGCCTCGTATCGACTAACACGAACAACCATGACTACGTTTCAGCCAGGCGACACGCTAATTCAAAGACGTTTCCAGAAAGGCTACACAAAGCCTCCAGTCCTGTATACAGACAAAACTACAAGAAATCCAATTTTGAATGGGGGTAGAATTTTTGCTCATCACCGAATTCTCAAAGGTCAACTGGTACAAGAACGTCTGGCTTCTGTGAAATATTCAAAATCCTGGGTTCCGCGAGTTCCTGCTTAAAGGGTAGTCGCACTAGCTGGCGGTTTGTTCTCGTCTGTTCTGTCACTAGAGTGACGCAAAATGTGATCACAGAACAGGTACGAATGTTCCACTCAAATCATGTCTTACGTCCTACAGAGTTGGAATATATTCCACTAGTGGAAGAGTACGATCCAAAGTTTTGTTACTAGGAAGCAGGGGAAACCAAGTCTGGAGTGTTGTAAAACTAATTACAATGGATTAGCAGCGCAGGCGGAGGTGGTGGTGGCGGTTGGAGCGAGACACCTTATTGCGCACCGACACGGCCACTCTGACTCACACACACCCTGCCTGAAAAATCTATATACTGACTGTCTAGACCCAGTGCAGTCAGACACACGGGCAGGCCTCACTCCCTCGCCCCCGCCTTCATCCCGGCATACCTTACATAACAACCCCTTCGCCTTCCCAATCACACGTCCCAACCATCCATCGTGCCATACACCCATCAATCCTGCCATCCATACCTTCCAATGCTTTGCACAACATCCCAACTCAGCGACGACTACACCCACCATACCAGCCACCACAGGCCTCCTGCACCTGCCACTTTCCCCAAGAATCAATCACAGTGCGGCGGTAAGACCTGCTCCAGCAACACGTTCGTCTGATTCGTGCCGGTATCATCATCACCGGCAAGTTCACTGTGCATCCAACATGATCTAATATACACACCTAACCTTACCCTTTACCCTTCCTTCATCTCTTCCCTCAACAACCAACAGGTTCTCTCTACAACCTCGCATTCATAATAAGCCAATGCTTTCCCCCCCCTCCTCGCCCTACTTGAAGACTCACTAGACCTAGGCCCTCCTCCGCTCGACAGCACCCATTTCTAACCACTCGCCACTTAACGCTCCGCCTTACACAATGTGTGTCGGAAACATACACGGAAGTCGAAGTGGCAGAAGGTTCAAGACGTTGAGTAAAAATATGAAAGGCTCGTGAAGAGGCTCTGTTATTACCAGTTGGGCAAGTGTGTGTGTGTGTGTGTGTGCCGCAGGGTGATGGGCAGGAGATGGCTGCAGCCCGCGGGCCTAGCGCCGGACTCTGAAGGTGCAAACATGACTAGCATTTCCACCTAACGAAAGGTTAGCTGCAGCTTGTCAGCCCACAGTAAGAGGCAGCCTTACCTAATGCTCCTATCTAATCCATCCTTAACCATGAGCACGGCGGTAGGGCCCATGGCTCCGGTGGCCCTGCCTTTGATCCTGAGCCTCAAGGGTCGTGCTCAAGGGTCGCAGCATCGTACAGTAGGTTACCTTGGAACCTTACCATGAGTTCCGTAGCTCAGACAACGAGACGATTTCAATGGCTACTCTTCTCCATTGTGTTCGCCTCCCGTGTGAAGGTGCAGCGGCTTGTGGTGGTGTGGAGTCGCCCTACCCACTGTCATTGCTACTTTCAACACAGTTGCCGACGCGGACACCAAGCCCCGAGGGAGAGCGTGCAACGGCTGGGCCCCACCCTCACCCTCACACACACACACACACACCACAACTACACAGTTTACAAGATATCATGTTACATATTTGTAACTACAGTTCAAAAGAACAAACAAAGATTTGTCATCAACCAGTACAACCTAACATACAGTTCAATATTAATATGCACATCAGATGGCGCCACAAGACTTCCACAACGCCACCTGATATAAATACGGTTCACTTTCCTACCTTACACATAAAAACACCTCACTTCCTGTGCTGTCAACACTAGTACGCAACTGACAACGCCTTGAAAAGCACAAAAAGGACAGTACTACACACACACACACACACACACACACACACACACACATGCTTTCAACTCATCCACTCCCGAAAAACACGCGCTTTCTAAGCGTCTGGTAAAAAGATCTAAACAAACTTGCCAACATATGACACCAACTGAACCACTGAGTACACCGGACTACCAGCAATTCAACCGACACAACAAATCACGAACTGAAGAACATAAAAGGGGACCTGACAACGTAATCTCCGTTAACAGCCAAACAAATCGCCGGTTTTTACCGCCATAAAGTTACTTGCTCGCTGTAAAGCCAATATTAGCGATCCACTTTTATCCTATATATATATATATATATATATATATATATATATATATATATATATATATATATATATACACGCGTAATGTTACTGCCCGTCGTTTACAGACATGTACTTGCTGACATTAAACGAGATTTCCGACACGTATTTACCGACAGTAACCAGCATCTAAGACGAACTCACCAACACCTCGATGTGACTCTGAACGATGAAGTAAGCAGGAAGAAGGCGACAGTACCATCATCAAATGACGATTCAGTTCGTAGGGTAGATGCCGAAATGTCTCACGTCCACGACTGACGGACGTGTCACAACATTCTTCATCGACTCATGCAACCTGGGCTCCCTCCATCAGAACTCAATGGCACATACACGACTCTCATTTCACAACCCCGCCCACGTCTCCCCCGCCTTGCTTGGCCGTCCCTCTCGGAAACAAAAGTGTTACAAGAAAAGGTACAGAGAAACGGCGCACAACGGCATAGCCCGCGATTCCTCCTAAACCACCTAATACCATGAGGCGCTCATCAACAACACATTTGGTTCTGCCGACCTAATAAAAGTCATCCTAACCGTCAGTTCGGAAAGAAAGAAAACGCACCATCGTTTTCTACAGTCACCTGCTGCCACCACTGATCCCTCGTCCCCGAGTTGCACGTTGCAGCCATAACCATATCGAACCCGTTCAAGCTTGTATTGATCGCTACAAGAACAGCCCCATCCCTACCATTATCAATATAACCAGGTGACTTGTCATCCCAGTGTTTCTGTAAAGGCTCCGTTTAAACCCTTCTGTCCATCGTTCCATAGTCTCTACGTATCGTGTATTTTCTTCTGTGTATACTTTCGGTCTTTGGCTACAGTTAAAGTAACCATTTATAATCAAATATTATCATTTTACACCTCCAAGCTGCCCTGACGTCAACACATGTTCAGATCCTGACTGCTTCGAAGTTTCTCTTTGGAGTCAATTCCGACGTGAGCCAAATATGGTGGTCTGAAGACCCTGAAACAGCAGCAGCCTTGGCACGTGTACTTCACCTTTCTCTCTCCTGCCCTCCAGCTGCGTTGATGTCGCAAAAAAAAAATACCTTCCCACCATCTCCCGATCTTAACCTCAGGGGCCAGGGGGTACGATCCCTGGGCACGACGTTACGATAGCCTGACTTATGACCTGATCCTGAAGAGCCAGGTAGCAGGCCAGGCCATTACACCGTCGTCCCTCGAGCAATAATGTCTGAGTATTTGTGTCTGGCTTCAGCGACCAGCATGTTACACTCTGATCTCAGGATGTTAAGGAGCAAGTAGTGAAGATAAAGAATCAGAGATAATCAAACTGTCTGTGGCGGTTATTTCTACCTGCTCAAGGGCGATAAGTATGGCGAACAATTCAGTGTGTAGTGTAGAAGTCCGGCTGTTTATTCTAACATTTCTGTCTAATCTATTACCATTGGGCTGGATCACAATGGCAGCACTGCCTGCCCTCCCAGTGGCAGGCAGAGTCGCGAGAACCGTCAATATAGATGCACTGGGCTATGTTATTGTCAATCTGGAGTTTCTGCTGCAATCCTTCTGCGCTACCGCTCACAGGATGAGCATGGGGTGCACAATAAATGTGCCGGGGTTTCCGGCACAAATCCAAGCAATCCATTACACCGAAGGGGTTTACCGTCGCGGTCAAGGGCCCCCTCCGTCACGCTTGGGGGACCAACATGATATACATGATACACCTACAACGTTGCCATTTCCCATACCAGAGCAAAAACCAAGGGCAAGCAACCTTTGGCTACCCGTCCACCAAGCTGTCTCAGACTGGTTCTCATGTTGCCCAAACCTCGCGTATTTCACAATATATTCCGGTTTACATTCAACCTTTAACTTCTCGTGTTCCTTCCACTACGCTTTTAATCAACCTAGTTCGTCATGCGTAGTCTCCTGTGAGACAAGATTATAACAAGTCAGTTGTTCCCCCCCCCGCACTTTATATCTTCTCACCAGGTATCTTCCTCTACCTTAGTTTCTGTAGTACATCGACCTACAGGGGTTACTCAAGAGCAAGCAGTCTCTTCCTCCACCTCGCACAGTGTGGAACAATTGAATTGCTTTTGTTCTTCAACACACCGGAAACACACACTGTTACCACACTGTTACTGGCCACATGTTAGGCTGTCACTTGCCAATAACGACAGCTTCCTCCTGTTACTGGCCACATGTTACTGAGGCTGTCACCTGCCAATAACGACAGCTTGCTCCTGTTACTGGCCACATGTTACTGAGGCTGTCACCTGCCAATAACGACAGCTAGCTCCTGTTACTGGCCACATGTTACTGAGGCTGTCACCTGCCAATAATGACAGCTTCCTCCTGTTACTGGCCAACATGTTACTGAGGCTGTCACCTGCCAATAACGACAGCTTGCTCCTGTTACTGCCCACATGTTACTGAGGCTGTCACCTGGCCACATGAGTGTGCTACCTCTACACCCATCCACTCTAACATACCCACAACACACACGGCGCAGATATAACTTCAAACACTCCCAGTTATGATGCGTTGTCTTGAAAGTCTTCTACTTGCAATGCTGAGTCTTCTGAAGGGCATTTCACAATGCTAAGTCCTGAAGGGCATTTCACAATGCTGAGTCTTCTGAAGGGCATTTCACAATGCTGAGTCTTCTGAAGGGCATTTCACAATGCTGAGTCTTCTGAAGGGCATTTCACAATGCTGAGTCTTCTGAAGGTGCATTTCACAATGCTGAGTCTTCTGAAGGTGCATTTCACAATGCTGAGTCTTCTGAAGGGCATTTCACAATGCTGATTCTTCTGAAGGGCATTTCACAATGCTGATTTCTTCTCTGGGCGATCTATCTGGTTATTTCTTCTCTGGGCGATCTATCTGGTTATTTCTTCTCTGGGCGATCTATCTGGTTATTTCTTCTCTGGGCGATCTATCTGGTTATTTCTTCTCTGGGCGATCTATCTGGTTATTTCTTCTCTGGGCGATCTATCTGGTTATTTCTTCTCTGGGCGATCTATCTGGTTATTTCTTCTCTGGGCGATCTATCTGGTTATTTCTTCTCTGGGCGATCTATCTGGTTATTTCTTCTCTGGGCGATCTATCTGGTTATTTCTTCTCTGGGCGATCTATCTGGTTATTTCTTCTCTGGGCGATCTATCTGGTTATTTCTTCTCTGGGCGATCTATCTGGTTATTTCTTCTCTGGGCGATCTATCTGGTTATTTCTTCTCTGGGCGATCTATCTGGTTGGTTCTTCTCTGGGCGATCTATCTGGTTATTTCTTCTCTGGGCGATCTATCTGGTTATTTCTTCTCTGGGCGATCTATCTGGTTATTTCTTCTCTGGGCGATCTATCTGGTTATTTCTTCTCTGGGCGATCTATCTGGTTATTTCTTCTCTGGGCGATCTATCTGGTTATTTCTTCTCTGGGCGATCTATCTGGTTATTTCTTCTCTGGGCGATCTATCTGGTTATTTCTTCTCTGGGCGATCTATCTGGTTATTTCTTCTCTGGGCGATCTATCTGGTTATTTCTTCTCTGGGCGATCTATCTGGTTATTTCTTCTCTGGGCGATCTATCTGGTTATTTCTTCTCTGGGCGATCTATCTGGTTATTTCTTCTCTGGGCGATCTATCTGGTTATTTCTTCTCTGGGCGATCTATCTGGTTATTTCTTCTCTGGGCGATCTATCTGGTTATTTCTTCTCTGGGCGATCTATCTGGTTATTTCTTCTCTGGGCGATCTATCTGGTTATTTCTTCTCTGGGCGATCTATCTGGTTATTTCTTCTCTGGGCGATCTATCTGGTTATTTCTTCTCTGGGCGATCTATCTGGTTATTTCTTCTCTGGGCGATCTATCTGGTTATTTCTTCTCTGGGCGATCTATCTGGTTATTTCTTCTCTGGGCGATCTATCTGGTTATTTCTTCTCTGGGCGATCTATCTGGTTATTTCTTCTCTGGGCGATCTATCTGGTTATTTCTTCTCTGGGCGATCTATCTGGTTATTTCTTCTCTGGGCGATCTATCTGGTTATTTCTTCTCTGGGCGATCTATCTGGTTATTTCTTCTCTGGGCGATCTATCTGGTTATTTCTTCTCTGGGCGATCTATCTGGTTATTTCTTCTCTGGGCGATCTATCTGGTTATTTCTTCTCTGGGCGATCTATCTGGTTATTTCTTCTCTGGGCGATCTATCTGGTTATTTCTTCTCTGGGCGATCTATCTGGTTATTTCTTCTCTGGGCGATCTATCTGGTTATTTCTTCTCTGGGCGATCTATCTGGTTATTTCTTCTCTGGGCGATCTATCTGGTTATTTCTTCTCTGGGCGATCTATCTGGTTATTTCTTCTCTGGGCGATCTATCTGGTTATTTCTTCTCTGGGCGATCTATCTGGTTATTTCTTCTCTGGGCGATCTATCTGGTTATTTCTTCTCTGGGCGATCTATCTGGTTATTTCTTCTCTGGGCGATCTATCTGGTTATTTCTTCTCTGGGCGATCTATCTGGTTATTTCTTCTCTGGGCGATCTATCTGGTTATTTCTTCTCTGGGCGATCTATCTGGTTATTTCTTCTCTGGGCGATCTATCTGGTTATTTCTTCTCTGGGCGATCTATCTGGTTATTTCTTCTCTGGGCGATCTATCTGGTTATTTCTTCTCTGGGCGATCTATCTGGTTATTTCTTCTCTGGGCGATCTATCTGGTTATTTCTTCTCTGGGCGATCTATCTGGTTATTTCTTCTCTGGGCGATCTATCTGGTTATTTCTTCTCTGGGCGATCTATCTGGTTATTTCTTCTCTGGGCGATCTATCTGGTTATTTCTTCTCTGGGCGATCTATCTGGTTATTTCTTCTCTGGGCGATCTATCTGGTTATTTCTTCTCTGGGCGATCTATCTGGTTATTTCTTCTCTGGGCGATCTATCTGGTTATTTCTTCTCTGGGCGATCTATCTGGTTGGTTCTTCTCTGGGGCGATCTATCTGGTTATTTCTTCTCTGGGCGATCTATCTGGTTATTTCTTCTCTGGGCGATCTATCTGGTTATTTCTTCTCTGGGCGATCTATCTGGTTATTTCTTCTCTGGGCGATCTATCTGGTTATTTCTTCTCTGGGCGATCTATCTGGTTATTTCTTCTCTGGGCGATCTATCTGGTTATTTCTTCTCTGGGCGATCTATCTGGTTATTTCTTCTCTGGGCGATCTATCTGGTTATTTCTTCTCTGGGCGATCTATCTGGTTATTTCTTCTCTGGGCGATCTATCTGGTTATTTCTTCTCTGGGCGATCTATCTGGTTATTTCTTCTCTGGGCGATCTATCTGGTTATTTCTTCTCTGGGCGATCTATCTGGTTATTTCTTCTCTGGGCGATCTATCTGGTTATTTCTTCTCTGGGCGATCTATCTGGTTATTTCTTCTCTGGGCGATCTATCTGGTTATTTCTTCTCTGGGCGATCTATCTGGTTATTTCTTCTCTGGGCGATCTATCTGGTTATTTCTTCTCTGGGCGATCTATCTGGTTATTTCTTCTCTGGGCGATCTATCTGGTTATTTCTTCTCTGGGCGATCTATCTGGTTATTTCTTCTCTGGGCGATCTATCTGGTTATTTCTTCTCTGGGCGATCTATCTGGTTATTTCTTCTCTGGGCGATCTATCTGGTTATTTCTTCTCTGGGCGATCTATCTGGTTATTTCTTCTCTGGGCGATCTATCTGGTTATTTCTTCTCTGGGCGATCTATCTGGTTATTTCTTCTCTGGGCGATCTATCTGGTTATTTCTTCTCTGGGCGATCTATCTGGTTATTTCTTCTCTGGGCGATCTATCTGGTTATTTCTTCTCTGGGCGATCTATCTGGTTATTTCTTCTCTGGGCGATCTATCTGGTTATTTCTTCTCTGGGCGATCTATCTGGTTATTTCTTCTCTGGGCGATCTATCTGGTTATTTCTTCTCTGGGCGATCTATCTGGTTATTTCTTCTCTGGGCGATCTATCTGGTTATTTCTTCTCTGGGCGATCTATCTGGTTATTTCTTCTCTGGGCGATCTATCTGGTTATTTCTTCTCTGGGCGATCTATCTGGTTATTTCTTCTCTGGGCGATCTATCTGGTTATTTCTTCTCTGGGCGATCTATCTGGTTATTTCTTCTCTGGGCGATCTATCTGGTTATTTCTTCTCTGGGCGATCTATCTGGTTGGTTCTTCTCTGGGGCGATCTATCTGGTTATTTCTTCTCTGGGCGATCTATCTGGTTATTTCTTCTCTGGGCGATCTATCTGGTTATTTCTTCTCTGGGCGATCTATCTGGTTATTTCTTCTCTGGGCGATCTATCTGGTTATTTCTTCTCTGGGCGATCTATCTGGTTATTTCTTCTCTGGGCGATCTATCTGGTTATTTCTTCTCTGGGCGATCTATCTGGTTATTTCTTCTCTGGGCGATCTATCTGGTTATTTCTTCTCTGGGCGATCTATCTGGTTATTTCTTCTCTGGGCGATCTATCTGGTTATTTCTTCTCTGGGCGATCTATCTGGTTATTTCTTCTCTGGGCGATCTATCTGGTTATTTCTTCTCTGGGCGATCTATCTGGTTATTTCTTCTCTGGGCGATCTATCTGGTTATTTCTTCTCTGGGCGATCTATCTGGTTATTTCTTCTCTGGGCGATCTATCTGGTTATTTCTTCTCTGGGCGATCTATCTGGTTATTTCTTCTCTGGGCGATCTATCTGGTTATTTCTTCTCTGGGCGATCTATCTGGTTATTTCTTCTCTGGGCGATCTATCTGGTTATTTCTTCTCTGGGCGATCTATCTGGTTATTTCTTCTCTGGGCGATCTATCTGGTTATTTCTTCTCTGGGCGATCTATCTGGTTATTTCTTCTCTGGGCGATCTATCTGGTTATTTCTTCTCTGGGCGATCTATCTGGTTATTTCTTCTCTGGGCGATCTATCTGGTTATTTCTTCTCTGGGCGATCTATCTGGTTATTTCTTCTCTGGGCGATCTATCTGGTTATTTCTTCTCTGGGCGATCTATCTGGTTGGTTCTTCTCTGGGCGATCTATCTGGTTGGTTCTTCTCTGGGGCGATCTATCTGGTTATTTCTTCTCTGGGCGATCTATCTGGTTGGTTCTTCTCTAGTCGATCTATCTGGTTGGTTCTTCTCTGGGCGATCTATCTGGTTGGTTCTTCTCTGGTCGAGCATCATGAGAGTAAAGCAAAGATTCTCAAAAATAAAGCACATCTTGTCCATTAAGGCTGTGTGTGGAGATGCACTTCATCCCGATCATACACACAACCCTGTATACATTCACAGGCAGCACCGTACACTATCATGCTCCGCTCTCCCACCACCATAACCCACGTCACAACACCAGTGCCATTACGATGCTGCCTACCCCCCGCCAACGGGTCACACCAGCACCACACGGTGCACACGTTACCTCAGACTTGCACTCAGGGAGTTGCTCCATCCCTGCTCTCTCACCTGGAAAGAAGAGGAAAACATATATTAGCAATGAATCATATGAGCCCTTGATAGTCAGAGATTACTTTCAATAACCAGACCTACTGGTTTTATATATATATATATATATATATATATATATATATATATATATATATATATATATATATATATATATATATAGTATTCATAAGCAGATATGTAACGATCACACATGAATCTGTAGATTACGAGGGAAAATCAAAGCAGGAATATTTGCTTAAGCGCTTTCGTGTATTTCAACACATCCTCAGAAGCAAACAGTAACATATCACAGACGATCACATCTGACATGGTACTGTGTACGATGTGATCCTGTTAACATCTACTGGTGTCTCTGCATATTTTCCTCCATCTGTGACTTGTTACCATTTGCTTCTGAGGATGTGTTGAAATACACGAAAGCGCTTCAGCAAATTTTCCTGTTTAGATTTTCTCTCGTGGTCTACATGCTCATATATATATATATATATATATATATATATATATATATATATATATATATATATATATATATATAATAAAGAAAATGTTTCAATACAGAAAAAATATAGATTCTTTACGTTTATCTGAACAGCCATCAAAAAGGTGGACATACTTCCCTTTCCTCAGTATTTACATTGTCAGCGTGACACCACTTCCGCATCAGGCAACCGCATGGCTGACTGCGCAAAGTCTTCACCAAGTAAGTCCCAGAGAAAAAAAAATTTATCCCCTGACGTACTTGTGAGGGTTCCAGGAGCACTGTCAACACGTGCCACCACCCCCCACAGCAATAACTGAAGGCGGCGGCTTCCTCAAGGACTCCGGACGGAGTGGAGTGTCCGACCGAAGCAGGGAGTGTGGCATGGGGCAGCCCAGTTCGTAATCCCAGTACGGGAGAAAGAAATTCGGCAGCCGAGGAGGAGGAGGAACGGTCATGAGTTTAGAACCAGAGGTGGTGGTAGGGTACAGCAGGGGGAGGAGGAGGCCACCAGCCAAAGCCTCCTAGCAACGGGAGGGAAGCAGTGGTCAGAGCTGGGATGATGTTGATATACACCCCACCCCACCTCCGCACGATGTGGGCCGTGGCGTCTAAAGAAAACGAACGTCACTTTAAAACACACTTTTCCTCGCGCCAAATTTCCCCGGATCAATCAGCCATTATACTCCACTGCTCGACCGTGACGCTGTACCTCTTTGGTAATGAGAAAATCCTGAAAACAATTATGCTTTAGGAAATGTTTTAGTGTCAAGAACGAGGTGTCTCAGCTACACACCAGAAAAACTGTCGACCGAAAAATGCTCTCCAGCGGAAACCTGTGAAGTTTCTCTTTCCAACGCCAGTGACACGAGCCGGTGTGACTCAGCAGCAATGCTACGGGTAAACAGTAACAAAAACCTGATGATCACAAGATACGCCGCCAAGAACAGGTAAAAACGATAGGATAAGATCAATCGGTATCTTCCATCGTACATCGTATCTAACGAAAATTCTTTTCCTTCCTCATGAAAACACGCATTGCTAAGCACATCCCGTCCCAAAGAAGAAGAGTTTCTTATCTCTACAACTATCGTCCTGCTACTATGACTTCTCCTATTAACATGGTCTTTAAATCCTTCCTAAACTCCCATATACTAAGAGATCTTGAACCTTGCAGTCTTCTCTGACTACCAGAGTGGCTTCCGCAAGGCGAGATCCTCGAGTAATACCCTTTGCTATCTACTACTGTCTGATTATATGTTCACTGAAAGACTTCAGAGAATCCTATGTAGTTGCTCTTGATATATCAGAAGCTTTTAACAGGGTGCAGCACTGGAGTTTCATCTCCAAGCTCCCTTCTTTTGGCTTCTCTCCTGTTCATTCTACTCTGGTCGATCTATCTGGTTGGTTCTTCTCTGGGCGATCTATCTGGTTGGTTCTTCTCTGGGCGATCTATCTGGTTATTTCTTCTCTGGGCGATCTATCTGGTTGGTTCTTCTCTAGTCGATCTATCTGGTTAGTTCTTCTCTGGGCGATCTATCTGGCTGGTTCTTCTCTGGTCGATCTATCTGGTTGGTTCTTCTCTGGTCGATCTATCTGGTTGGTTCTTCTCTGGTCGATCTATCTGTAGCTGCTGATGGATCAAGCCTCTCACCCTTTCCCCACCAACAGCGGTGTCCCTCAAGGTTCTTTCTGTCCTGTCACCGACACTCTTTCTCCCCTTTTCATCAACGATATATTTTCTTCAACACAGATACACAAATACTCTCTCGTACGCTAACAACTCAATACCATTCCGCCGGTTCCTATCAGCTCCATCCCTCTCGCGCGACCTGGATCTCGTCTAAACGCAAATTCCTCCATAGTCCCTGACATCCCGGTGGGACAGACGGAACCTGGTTAGGTTTAATGCCTCCATAGCTTAATTTCTGACTCTCTCTCTCTCTCTCTCTCTCTCTCTCTCTCTCTCTCTCTCTCTCTCTCTCTCTCTCTAGCATCATCTCTCACAACTTTCGTAACTCTCTTGATGGATCTGTATTTAAACTGGCAAACGCAATAAACGTACTTGGTCTTCACTGTAACATCCAGCCTATTTAGGAAACCTCACATTACACAGATGGCCGAGTCTTTTTTAAAGAATCTAACGTCTTGTTTAGGTGCCGTAAATTCTGTTCTTCTGAACAGCTGTCCCACAGATGCAAAGGCTGGATCCGTCTTTGCATGGGGTATTGCTCTCACATATGGGGTGGTTCTAGTCTAAAGCACTTCGACTTATCTCCTCTCCCAGTCTAAACCTCACAAATTACACCAGTTGCCCAAAACCTCAGTGCTGGTCCACTTTCCCTCTTCTTTATATATTACTCTGGTTTTTGCACCCGAGAGCTGGCTGCTTGCGTGCTTCCGCCAATAGCCAGACCACGTATTACTCGGCAAGCTACAGCGCTGCTGGGTCACCTGATTACTGTATGGCCACTGACAACTCAAGGATAGGACGTCAGTTGTCTATTCTCTCTCTAACCACCACGAAGCTTTGGAACTCTCTTCCGCTACTTATGTCTTTCCAAACAGCTATGACATGGCCCTTTTTAAACGTTTTTCTCATTTCCTTCCAAAATCTTGTACGGTTTTTCGAACATGAAAGACAAGTAGGATTTCTGGTCAAAAGCAACAGCTTGGTGAGTTATAAGCAAGGCGAGGCGGCCAAGTCTCCAGCCACGGGCAAGTCTTAGTGGATCAAGACACAACAAGATGAGCCTCCAGTCCAGTGCACGGATTAGAAGCCTTGAGGTCACTCGGGTCAGACATCTTCCCCCTCCGTAGACAATGCGTCGTGTGTACTCCTAGTGAATACCAACCACTGATCAAGACAGTGGTACCCCTCAATGTTCTACGTCTGATAATCCCACAATAGCAAACCTGAAGTATCCCATATGGACATCCTAAGCTTCAAAGGGCACTTTTATCACGATACATTCGCCAACTGCTATCAGTGATGACCTCACTAGGTTTACCCACAACACCAACTATATACGTGTATCCAGACTGATGTATTAATCGTCAGCTCTTCGCTACGATCCTTGGGTACACTGGCCTAGCCTCTGACCTGACCCGAAGATCGTACAGTCGTATTCAACGGGGGTTTAAACGGGCAGTTTAAACGTCAGCTCCTCATACGATCATCCGTATGTCCCACCAACACCTCTGTCTTGCTTCCTCAGGTGTAATGGAGGGGTCATACGACACTAGGATTTGCTGGGGGTCTCGGTGCGTGTTGTCGTCATCATTAACTGCTTGGTCTTTGGTGTTGTCTGCTCAGGGAATCCGGGCGGGTCTTGTCGCGTGTCAGTGGGAGTCCCATCCCTCCCCTGGGATTCCCTCTAGGTTCTAGTGAGGTCCGAGAGGATCGCCGTGGCTTGCCACGGGTCCTCTTCGATCTTGGTGCGTCCCAATCAACGTCTCGGTCAATACGAGGTGGTTTCCGTCGATGCCGGCAGAACCCAGTGGGGTAAACACACACACACACACACACACACACACACACACACACACACACACACACACCTCAGCCTTAGCCTATGGAGTTCCTATTCATCCATATCGCATCCCATGTATTTTACATCTCTCTCTTTTTATAACATACAGGAAAAGACGTGAGAACCTTTTTTCTTTCACCCTAGAGTTAGTCATTGTCTCAAGAAACAGACGAGAACTTAGGAAGATGCTGATACCATTTCTCCCGGGGGTTGAGAGGATGTTCACCACTCCACTGCACGACTGTGGATCCCGTACAACTGGTGGTAGGGAGAGCAGAGGCATGCGAGGCAGTGGCTCATGTCCCGGCTGGTCAGGTCGGCGCATGACTCACACACACCACCAACAGGCGCACGCGGGGGGGGGGGAAGCGCCCTAAGTGCCGTGGAAACTCGTAAGGAGGGATAGGTAGGCCAGGCCAGGGGCCGGCAAGAGCCATACTCGGCGAACACTACCGGCAATAGTGACAGGGAAAATGTATCCACGTATCACTGCGACCCAGGATCCTCAGCTCACACTTGGGTAGACGCTACCGTCAATGGGGTCTTCGTCCACACTTACTGTGGTCAAAAAGCTCTAAAGAAACGTTCGGGCTTTGGTCCTAAATAAAGTTGATATCATACTAGTGAACGTTCTAGCAATGCTCAACTCCATTATCCAACTGGAGGTCATACAACAGTGACTGTAGAGAGGGAAAATCGTCAGTCGCCATACTGGCCGTGGTAACAATGTTGGAACAACGGGTCAAAGCCAACCATCATCAGTGGCCCGTTCATCGTCCCGCCACTACCCTTGAGGCAACATCAGGTCTTCTGTCATCATCTGATCGTGGTTTTATGACCTCTCTCTCTCTCTCTCTCTCTCTCTCTCTCTCTCTCTCTCTCTCTCTCTCTCTCTCTCTCTCTCTTAGACACACACACACACCCCGGAGTGCAGAAATGTGACAGGGGAAGGACCAGAGTTCCCATGACTGTCTGAGGCTGGCTGTTCTGTGCGGGAGACGCAGGGGGAAAAAGATGAAAATAAAACGACGACATCGAGTTGCAGGGCGGCCCACTGGCCCGTGCAGATCACAAGGCAGCTCCTTGATTCGATTTGAGCCGGTAACCCCGGCAAATTTACAGTGCACCCCATGCTCATCCTGGGAGCGGTAGCGCCAAAGGATTACACAGGTCACAGAGGGCCTTAGTCAGACCCCAGTCGATTGATAGCACGCAGGTTCTCCTGTTCACGCCCATGTTCGAAACATCCCATTAGGAAAAAAATATTTTGGACCTTATGAGGACCGACAGCTAACAATGTGGAGAGCAGCAATAGCGAGGCGAGCACAATGCATGACCCGAGACAGGGGATTAAACCTGTTAACAATGAGTCATGGACCTTGCCAGCGATGAACGCTTCGCCAGGGCACGGTGAGAGAGAGAGAGAGACTCCACGCACCTCAAGCGCTGCTTACCTGATGACACGACCGTGCCGAAGGAGATGACCTGGCTGAAGGAGGAAATGACCCGGGCGAAGAATGAGAGGACCTAGGTGAAAGATCAGAGGACGTGGGTGAAGGATTAGAGGACCTGGGTGAAGGATTAGAGGACCTGGGTGAAGGATTAGAGGACCTGGGTGAAGACTGAGAGGACCTGGGTGAAGGATTAGAGGTCCTGGGTGAAGAATGAAAGGACCTGGGTGAAGGATTGGAGGACCTGGGTGAAGAATGAGAGGACCTGGGTGAAGGATTAGAGGACGTGGGTGAAGGATTAGAGGACCTGGGTGAAGACTGAGAGGACCTGGGTGAAGGATTAGAGGAGCTGGATGAAGAATGAGAGGACCTGGGTGAAGGATAAGAGGGCCTGGGTGAAGGATTAGAGGACGTGGGTGAAGGATTAGAGGACGTGGGTGAAGAATGAAAGGACCTGGGTGAAGGATAAGAGGGCCTGGGTGAAGGATTAGAGGACCTGGGTGAAGGATTAGAGGTCCTGGGTGAAGGATTAGAGGACCTGGGTAAAGGATTAGAGGGCTTGGGTGAAGGGTAAGAACTTGGGTGAAGGGTAAGACGAGTAAAGGTTAAAAAGGATGAGTGAAGGATGAGAGGACATGGGTGAAGGACAAGCGGTCGGGAGGAAATCGGTGGATGGTGAAGATTGCGTTGTGTGAACCACAGGATCAGGTTGGCCAGCCTTCTGGACGGACGAGCCTCCCTGAAGTGGTATTAAACCCCATGTCTGTCACTGGGGTGATTATGAGGGGAGAGAGAGAGAGAGAGAGAGAGAGAGAGAGAGAGAGAGAGAGAGAGAGAGAGAGAGAGAGAGAGAGAGAGAGAGAGAGAGAGAGAGAGAGAGGTGCCCTAAATATGGGATTGAAATTTCAGGTTAACTCACAACCCAACCATAGGAGCCGACCACGGCCTCGCCTCTCCTCCCACTACAACTACCTTCGTCACAACCCAACGCCAAGACCCGACCATAACCTCTTCCTCCTCCAGAACCTCACCAAACGCCACATACAAACCTTCGCGCTCTACAACTTGGACACAACACGCATCATCACACCAGCCGCATTGTAAGTTATCAACCAAGACAATTCGACTCTTGTTGTAACGAGGACTGCGTTTCTGCACCGATGGTTCGTCCTCAAAACAAGTGAGCTTGTCCCAGTAGCATACCAAGGCGAAATCTAGATCACCCATGCTGCAGAACTCGCCAGTGTCGTGACAAGAGGCATGCGTCCATCATGGGAGGAGGAAGTGGTGGAGCGGTTGCATGTGGCACCTGTTGTAGCTCAGCTGTTCCCAGCCTGGCTCAAAATGTCAGCAGTGGACACCGACAGGTGTGTATATGATCTAATCATCCTCGTTATCAAGAATTTATGAAGGTTTATAACTACGTCTCACGTTTATCAATACAAGGGAGAGCGAGAGTGCCCGAATCCTCTACCTCAGACCTATGATGTAGTAGCAATCGTATCTTTCTTTTTCATACTGGCTCACAAAACGCAGACAAGACATACCTCAATCATGGCCTTACCGGGTGGAAAGAAAACAGGAAAAACGAAAAAACAATGAAAGAAATATGACCCAGAACTTCTCAGGTGTGTGAAGGCCTAAAGCTTAAAAGACAGAAAGGAGAAAAGACAAAATTAAAGAATTGCACAGCTCCACTGTTCACAAGGACGTATCATAACGGCTCTTCCTCGTGTGGTGGGTTTCCACACACAAAAAAAACAATGGATGCAGCAGATATACGGGTGCCACGGGTGCATGCTTGGTGGCTGGGACACATCACAGAGCTCGCCGCTTCGTTGCTTTCTGCTTCGACATCTCGTTTCTACCACGATATATAAACCTTTTTCCTACAATTAATCTCGTTATGGACCATCAGGTCTCCTGTTATTTGTCCCCCTCATGTGCCCATCGCATTACTATGATTATTACAGTCATATTACTGGAGCCTGGAAGTGTGTGTGTGTGTGTGTGTGTGTGTGTGTGTGTGTGTGTGTGTGTGTGTGTGTGAGAGAGAGAGAGAGAGAGAGAGAGAGAGAGAGAGAGAGAGAGAGAGAGAGAGAGAGAGAGAGAGAGAGAGAGAGCGGTAGCGGGGTTCAAGGCTGCCTAACCCATAATGGGAGTGGAAGCATCAAGAAACGTGTACGTGCGTCACACCGCACCGGGCGCGCGGGCTCCACCAGCACGCGGCTACCGCAAGGCCCTGATGACGTCTACGACAAGGACAGGAACCAGGTGGGACGGAGCACCAGTCTGACGAAGTCTTACGCATCTGTCATCACGCCCCCTACAGCCAGCAGGGTCCGGAATATCCCCAGACATGAGGTACCACTGGCCACAGACCCCATCAAAGTAGTACTGACAGAGGCGCCGCGCGGGTAGTCACCCCGGCTCGTCAACACCCTCCCTTACCGGCATCCCCACTATACGCCGGCTCTGACTTCACACTTACCTGCCCTCACGCTATACACACCAGCCCCACCCTACGCACACACACACACACACAACCAACTCGTCATATTCCAATTCTAAACGATCCCATGCGGAGCACAGTTACAGCAGCGGCTTCACGCGGTGTCAACTCGAGATGAACGTGCTTATGACCTGCGCTACAGAATCTAAGGGCCACCGCACTACACTGACTACATGTGTGCATACGTATATACTTTTCTACACTATTCTCTACGTTTCTGATCTCTTCCGCTATCACAAACAGCCTCAAAAGGTCCAAACTTAACAGTCTGATGCTGTTTGCATTCTTTGGTATTTCCCAGATAAGGGCAGTGGTGTGTTATCTGAGAACCTCCGCGTCAGTCAAAATCTGTGTATTTAGGACTTACGTATGTATGTGTGCTGAAGCCTTGTCATGACAGCATACAGTTGGGAGCAGTTGTTATAATCTGACCGTAACAAGTTGTGAGGTGTGCTGAGGCTACAACCTCGCGTTGGTGAGAAAGACGAGGCTGACGGGGTTGTCACAACCTTGCGGCTCAAGAGGTGTACAGTGGGGGGAAAAATATCACGTTTGGCATCATGAATCATGGCGAAAATATGGACCCCATCCTTCTAGATATATATAGGACTCCGCCTGTGTGCTGAAGTCACATTCGACGAGGATGTATCACTGTCAGCAGACGGGACAGGGTCCAGCGTCGTCGCGAGCCTCCCCGCCGCAAAGGAACCCACCTTACCATGCTCCCACGTAGAAGCACAATCATGAAGCTTAAGGAACGTGATAAAAGGTGTTTTTAGGTTCAAAAGGAAACCAACTCTAGGTGTATATTCCCATTAAGTTCTCAGCTGGCTAAGAGGAATTTTTCTTTACTTCTAAATAATGAAAAAAAAAAAAATGGGAAGGTGTGGGTAAGGGGAGTTGATGTACCCGAGGGTAGAAGATCCAGGAGAAGTTTCCAGCGCGTCCAGCCGAGGGTCCAGCTCCACTATAGGAGGAGAGCGACGGACAGGAGCCACACCCACAGCTGGCACTCCTGACCAAATAAAGTCCCCCCTACCCCCACGGCCATCGTATCCTGCCCCTAAGTTATCAGTGTAACTAATGTATACCATGACAGGAGGCACGACTCTCTCTCTCTCTCTCTCTCTCTCTCTCTCTCTCTCTCTCTCACACACAGCGAGGTGGAAGCAACACAAAGAAAGGCGTCGATGCGAATATCACTTTACAGAAACGAAGTGCGGGAATGTACTAGGTGTGAGAGGGTCTTGGCTGAATGTGGCATGAAACGCCTGAGAGTCGACGTTTATCCTTCTATTGCCGCTACGGGTCCAATACTACGAGAATAATAGACGAGACAGAAGTGTCTTTTAGTAGATACTGAAACTGTGTATAACAC
>NC_092256.1:12504388-12656888 GCF_036320965.1 Panulirus ornatus | reverse complement strand
GTAATCCCTTACGTAAGGGGAATGGCCCCACCCAGCTGAGGGCGTGTGGGTTACGTCAGACCACCGCATCCAGACCGCAGTATACATACATTACAACCTGATCTGCTACTTTCACATTCCCTCTGACTCTCTGTAAAAAAAAAAACGAAAGATTTGGCAATCTTTTTTTGCTTCTTTCCACCGGCGGTTTTTCCTTGAAAGTTCAGGGAAATGTGTTTTCGTCAGCTTGATTCAACTAACTATAAAACTCTAGACCATTTATATAGATAGGGTTTTCCTGCAGCTTCGACGCTGCACTGCAGTCAGGAGCAGGGAAATGGTGGATTCCTGAAGAACGACGAGAAGCTCCTGAACGAGACTATTTTTCATCGTGACGACACACACACACACACACACACACACACACACATATATATATATATATATATATATATATATATATATATGTATATATATATATATATATATATATATATATATATATATATATATATATATATATATATATAATGTATGAACTGGTCATATCGCCCTGCAAGTATGATTCATGGATATTGTGGCACAGTTAACATGTTCTCACATTTCCTTGAAATCATTAAATAGATAAAGCTATGCATAATTTCCCCCTGAAACTGAAAAATAGAGTGATGTCATTAAATAGACAAAGCTATGTATAATTTCCCCCAGAAACCGGAAAATAGAGTGATGTCATTACTTCGCGCCACCGCCCGGTGCTGGGCAAGTCGGGACTTCGTGTTGTTCACGGTCGAGTCGGTCGGTCGTTGGTCTTGACCTTCTCGCGCCCTCAGTGACCTCCAGGTATAACCTCCTCCCACTCCTACTCGGTTCCACATCGTGAAAAACATCCATGATGACCAATACCTGCATTTAATCTCTTTATATCCATGGGGAAATTTTTAGTCACAAAGTAAGATGTGTGGGGGATCCAATTCGAAAACAGACACATCATGGCTGCAATTGAGGAGGTACTTTTTTTTTTTTACGAAAGACTGATGAATAACCGTAATAAATAATTCATGTACAACTTTGGTTTAACATAAGTGTCATGAAAAGTCTCACAAAATAACCAGACTACGACAAGGTTATCATAAGACTTATCTATAATTTCCCATAGTACTTTATTGTAAGGAAGGAAGAAGATTTATATATAGGCTTTCATTTTCATGGAAAGTTACTTAGTTTTGCTCCCAGGCAGCGTCTGAATTATTGTCCCTTTGGTTACATAAGTCCTTTCCCGGCTTCAGGGAGTTTGATCATTTTTACGCTTTTGTCGGAAATGAAGAATAACATACTCGTAAATATCATTCTAGTAAGACAATTAATAATGCAAACTTAAGGTTTTGACCATATAACATCTTACAGGGGGAAAAAAATATGGATGTTTTCCCTGGGAAAAATTGTTGCCTGGCAACACCAATGTTATACAGGAAAAAAAAATATGAATGTTTTCCCTGGGAAAAACTGTTGCCTGGCAACACCACTGTTATACAGGAAAAAAAAAAAGAATATGGATGTTTTCCCTGGGAAAAAAATTGTTGCCTGGCAACACCATCGAGGAAAACAACAACAATAACAACAACAACAACAACAACGATAGACATAAAGGTGGTAGATGGGCGGAGCGGCGGCCACGCAGAGCTCAGTCGACGTCTGGCAAGCGAGCAGGATGGAAGGCAAGGCATATCTCACCGAGGAACCAGCTTACAAGCGACTTCAAGAGTATTACAATGCCAATGGCGGCAAGATAGATATTCCTCAAATGTTCAGAGATGACCATGATAGGTTCAAGAAATACAGGTATGTGGTGTGTGTGTTTGTGTGTGCCAAAATAGGATGGTTTTTTCCCTATAGTACTTTTTAAGATGACGTTTACTACGGGTGATTGCTGGAGTTGCCAGGATGTATTTATGTTTTATGATCTATGGTAGTTTATGATTTCATGTTTCTGTGATTGCATTTCTGGATTACATTTCAGAGTATATTCATGTTTTTATTCCTCCTGCTCAAGAAAAGCTGCTTCATCCTGATGTGTGTGTTCCTTCCCGTCACCTCCGGTGTCCTTGGCTGACCTTGGACACACCGGTGGAAATGTCAGTATGGACGTGACAGAATAATGTTTCTCTTTATTTGATTACTCGATACTTGAATAATGACAGTACATTGTCCTAGCTTTATATTTGAGATTGATCTTTCCATGCGCCGGATATTAGTGTTATCAATTACACTAATTACATAATTGCATGATTAACGTTAGATCGCAGATTAGCCGATGATAAGGGTTAGTAAAAGTGACAACAAAGGATCATATATATATATATAGATCTGATCTATTGTCTTCCCAGTTTGTTCCTTAGACCAAACTTTGATTAACCAGTGTATGTATCGTGTGGTTTGTAGAATATTAAGACTTGTGTCACTTTAAAAAGATTAATGTTTATACATTTGATGACCTGAATTGGCTTTTAGATCAACTAAACGACCAGATATCCTGTAATATGTTGTAGACAGCAGCAGCACAAGAAAGCACCGGACATTGTCTTGAAAAGGTTTTTAGATATTGCCCAGACCCAATTTTCTCTCCTCTGGATTGCTGCTCTCTCTCTCTCTCTCTCTCTCTCTCTCTCTCTCTCTCTCTCTCTCAGTAGAACTAAGATACATGTTTAGACTTCTTACCTTACAAACATCCTCTGCTTTGCATTGTCATCTCTCATTCTCATACCTTTATTTTTTTTTCATTATACATCTTGTATTTCTTTTGAATATTGAGTGTTGATTTATAAGTATGCTGCCCATTTCCAAGTTTAGTTAGTCCAATGTGTAAGTTATATTTAGTAGGATTGCATATCTCTTGAGTCATATAAAGAATGATAGTTTTTTGCACCTAATTATATAATAAAAGATGAGGTTTTCTTGCCCATAGAGGATCAGCCAATCAAAATTTTTCTTAAACTAGAAATGTCTCAATTCTTACTAAAAAATATTTCGTGTTTTTCTTGCACAATTACAGTAAATGAAATTACATCCCCATTTTTTGTGTACTGGGGAGGCTAAATAAATCACTTATTGCACCAGAAGGGTGAAAAATGTTAGACTGTTAAGGTGTTTGTTGCTGTACATTTATTTATTTTCTTTTTTACCATTGGATTGCAGTATGTTGACTGAATAGTGAAGACCATGTCAGTAATGGAATAGTATTGTATATTCTTAGGCCACAGGTTGGAGTTTGGGATATAATTGTTTGTAAGGGTAAGAATGATGGTGATTTTGTTAAAAAGAACAAGACAGAAATACATAGATACAGTAGGATGACTATTTTATTTCTATTTTATTCTGTGAACTCTTACAAGGAACTTCAAATTTCTATATTGGTACATACGAAATTGAGTTTACCTTGATTAATAGAAAACAAGGAAGTAACATTAGGCAACTTTTGATAATCCTCATAATTTACTATGGAGATTCATTTATGTCCTGAAGATAGGGCATTTATGTTTAGAAAAGTGATAATCCTCATAATTTACAGTGCATATTCATTTATGTCTTGAGAATGGGCATTTATGCTTAGGAAAATGATAATCCTTATAGTTTATAGTGCAGATTCATGTATATCCTGAAGATAGGGCACTTATGCTTAGCAAAATGATGACAGAAATCTAATTTAAAAAGAGAGGGTCTTTAGAAATCTAATTGGTGTTTCAAGATACCCAAGAGTTTTGTTCAGTTGGTAAACAGTAGAACGTTTGTGAAATTCCATAATTAAAGGTACTTTAATGTTTGGTAATGCTGAAATTAGTTTTAATAGCAGTCAGGGTGAACAAATGATATATATATATATATATATGAATCTGATTATACAGTGGTTTCTGTGGTAATCACATTAATTACGGTAATACTATAGGTTATATTTTTGAAGAGCAAGTCAGAAATTTAATACTTTAGTAACATACTAAACTGCTGTCCTATATAAAAATTGATATGCCATTTTCATATTTTTTTCTGATTCTTCAGTGTTATTGTGTCCAGGATCTTATCTGATGTCAGTTAGGTAGTTGAACATATAATTACTTGTGTACCTTATTGTAGTGGAGTTTGTAAGGCCATCATGTTTTGTTACAGTGTAACTTTGTCAACTCCTGAAGATGGTGATATATTGTTCGACTTCAGCAAAAATCGAATCAATGGGGAAGTTTTCCAGCTTTTGATGGACTTGGTGAGTGATAAGAAATGTAAATTTTTACACTATAAGGAAGCATAACTGAAATGTTAGTTACCATAAATTTTGGGGAAAACACAAAGGGCAGCACAGGATATATGCATGGCTATGGTAGAAAGAGCAGGGAAGTATAGTATGATCTGTAGTGAGTGTTTAAGATATCAGCTCTCTCTCTTTCCATGGATCTTGTTTTTACATATGGCATGGCACTGTTTTCAGATATTGAAGCAAATAATTCAAGTCTTTTGAATCATGATGTCATAGAAATCACTACAGTGTATAAAATGGAAATGAATGAATATGAATGTAATGCAGCTATAGTACACAGTAGTGGGTAGAGTTATAAAATAGTTTTCATATCATTCCAGACTGGAGAATGATATTTGAGACTTTTCTGTTCATAAATTGATATGCAGTCTTTAGAGATAGTAACTGTGAGAGACTAGGCAAAATGAATATTGAGCAATAGTAAAGAAAAAACAGACAAACATGAAATGGGAAATGCCTAAGGTTTGAAAACTGGATGACTAGAAGACTGATTTTGATGAAGATGTATTCAAACAAATGAATTATGGAATAAGTAAGAATACATTGTTGATGCATATAAAGGTCCAGCAGAGAAGGCGATAGAAAGTGGAACAAATTTGAATTGCTAAGTCTTTTAGAATGCCATGGAACATACTGAAAATAAATCAGAAAAGGTATGACATCCCACTAAGAATCTAGAATTTTTTTTATGCATTGCTAGGGGAAACAAGAAAGGTGTATGGAATAGCGTGATGAATATTTAAAAGATTACATAATATTTGGTTAAGATTGGCTCTAGATGAACTAAGAATAGAATATATAGGTATGTTATGCAGGGATGGCTAAGAATAGCCATATTCATGAGTCAAGATGTGTGATGAGCACTTCATGCGATCCTGGCCATAATGGCTAAATCTCATCATAGTTACTCTTCCCTTCCCTTCTCTTGTGAAAAGCTCTTAAGAAAGATACATAGTTATTAAAACTTCAAGAACAACATAGAACACAGCCAAAAACAGATCTGACATAAATACATGAGAGCCCAGCTAATGACAATTTAGCATACTACTGTCCTAGGAGAAATAAGAAACATGCTTGAAACAGCTATAGAGATTTTTAAAAGGAGACTTGAGAAGTGGTTGATTTCAGTCCCGAATAAATATAGAAGATGTAATTATGTAATGCTGATGGAAAGAGAGGTGTAATTTTATTAATCAAGCAAGGTCAGGTATGCAGTAATGTGAGTTCTGAGATGGTAGGAAGAATCCCACATTCTCTCTGAATGCCTTTAATGAAAACAGTTTCAAACTAAAACTTCAACTGTTGCCCTTTCTCTTTCACTTGGCACACTTTTCCTACTTCATGCAGATACTTGTGGTTTACTGTAACTTGAAATATGAGTCATGGAGGTAGCATTCTGAATATAAAGAACATGTTTCATTCATGGTTTTTGAAATGTATATGAATTTTTTGGCCATATTTTCATGTGAAAAGAATGTGCTTAGATTGTGAAAATTAATCCTCTATAAATTATGGGTGACATGTTCTGCTCAAAGTGTTTTAGTGTTATTAAGTTTTAAGGGCTCACCCTTAAGTAGTACATAATATAAAAAAAAATGTTACTGTGTTGGTATGTTTCATTCCAAATTGATGCTTTACATTCATCACATGTAATTCATCATTGTGGATGGCATTTGAATGGCAGGACCAAAGTACTTAAAGGCAAATGCTTGTTCAGGAATAGTGAATATTGGTTTGAAATATGCATGTTTTATTCATTTGCTAAAGCAGAAAAACTAATTGCATTACATATTCCCTCTTAGGCCCGAGCTCGCAAGGTTGAAGCTTCTCGAGATGCTATGTTTTCAGGAGAGAAGATAAATTTTACTGAAGACAGAGCTGTACTGCATATTGCCCTGCGCAATCGGTCGAACACTCCAATTATTGTTGATGGAGAGGATGTCATGCCTTCAGTCAATGCAGTTCTAGACCACATGAAGGATTTCTGCAGCCAGGTATGCTATGTGTCTGGTATGATGTGGGTTTAGCTTTATTTTATTCATATCAAGACTTATACAGCATAAGACTTCTTTATTAGTTGAAGATTTAGATCAGTTGATTACTGAACAGTTCATGCATTTATGCACTTATGAGGAAAAATACTAATGAATATCAATAAATATTTTCTTTCCTTTCATTGATAAGAATCTTATATTCAGAAAAGAGAACCATTTTGCATGAAGCCCTATTTATATATTGAAAAAATAAAACAATTAAAAAGATGAAATAAAAAGAGAATCCTAGATTACTCTTTGGTATGGGAAGATTACTGTGAGATTGGAAAGTGTATGCTCTTTGTACTGCCTTGCCAGTATGTTATACACCACCACTAAGCCTTTCTTTCAACCTATGCATATTGTAATATCTCTTTCTATTCTGTCCACACATATATATGTTGAAAGGTGAATGTGGCATCACTCAACCTGTGCATATCTGAAAATTATGGATGTGAGATTTCATTATTATTGCATTGTTAATCTGTCATTTTAATAATGCAGTGAATGTACAGTATTTAGGATATAGTTTGTGTATGTTTTATGCTATCATGATAAGTTCATTCTTAGATCATCATTCTCTGTATATAGCTCTAGAATTTACAGTTAAACTTAGTCACAAGACTTACCAGCTTGTATGGAAACTGTATCTTAAACATGAATTTTACAGAAACAACTAAGTTTCTGAAGGTCTTGGGAGTGTTTATTTAAAAAGACAAAATTTTCAGGTCATATCTGGCAAATGGAAGGGTTACACTGGAAAGGCCATAACAGATGTTGTCAACATTGGTATTGGAGGCTCTGACCTTGGTCCTTTGATGGTGACAGAGGCACTCAAACCATATGCCATTGGTCCCAATGTGCACTTTGTTTCCAACATTGATGGTACTCACATAGCGAAGACTCTCAAAGTAAGTATATTTTACTAATAATTTAATTGCAAATCTTAAAGAAGATATTTGGATTGGTGCTTGATTCATCTTTTTCTGTAGTTTTGGTAATGTCCTTTTATATTTTCTTCCAACTTGAAATGTAAATTTTTTTTTTACCAGATCCTTAATGCTGAAACGACACTATTCATCATTGCCTCCAAGACATTCACAACCCAAGAAACTATCACTAATGCTACATCTGCAAAGAACTGGTTCCTTGCTACAGCTAAGGATGTAAGTCCCTTTTTGCTTCCATATTAATCTTTTATATAGGTTTGATATCTATCTATATCTGTACCTGTGATGCCTGTTGGACTATGTGGACATTAAAGTGAATCAAGGAAAACCAGAAAATATCATGAATCTGGTTAATGCTTTGGAGAACAGAGGGAGATGAAATGCTACCAAGAACATGAAGAAACTTTTAATTGGGAGATGTATTTGTCTGTGATGATGTTTGATGCATGAGATATTTGATTTACTGTGTGTGATAATGAAATGGTATGAGATACTAATATCTATATAGCATTTATGTTCAAGTATGCTTGCATTTCAAGGGACAGTTACAGTAAACCAATTCCTGGGTTTCTGTTTAAGGTATAGAAAGATGTGCTGCTTACTGCTTAGTCCTTTAGATTGATTTATACTAAAGAAAAGTCATGGTTATTTATTTGACAGAGTGAGTGCAGAACAGGGATGGAGGAGAAAATGCTACAAATGAGTGGGTGAAAAGAACAGCAGTGTTGGGGAAAAATGAAAAGTGCAAGTTATGGATGGGGTATGAAATGATAGAGGGTGATTGATTGGAGAGTATCGGTGGATTCAGTGAAAAGCTCAGCATTCCAATGTTTCATGAAGGCTAAGATTACCAAGTTGAAGTGAAGGAATTTAAGATGGCAAGAACATTCTTAGTGAGATATGTATTGTGGGATTTTGATAATTTATGTTCAAAAAGAAAAGTTATTGCACATATTTTGTATCCTAATCAGAGTATGCAGCACCGGTTTGTTCACCTCACTTAAGGAGGCATATAGATATGTTTTAGAGGGGTCAGTTAGAAAGCAACAAAAGTTGTACTTGAATTAAGGTAATGCTAAGGCGACAACTTTTAAATTCCTTAGTGGATAGACTGACTTAATTTCCCACTGAGGCAGTTGCAGTAATCATTTTCTGCACACTAGAGACAAAATTTAAAGTTCCTGGAGTCTCTAAAGAAATAAAACAATGAGAGAAAACATGAAATTACGTAAGAGGCTTGTTCAGAAAGATGTAAAGAAGTACTTTTGTACTGTAAGTGGTCAATGAATGGAATGAACTGAAAGAGGATGTAGTAAACAGAAGTTTGAAATGTTGTATGATGAGAATGTTCTGGAGATGGGACCCTATAAATTCAAAACAGTTATTCCATCTATAATATCTTAGTGTTTAGATTTTACTGATTGCCACTGTACATAGTAAAGTTTCCGCATGCTTCACCCTTCATCACTAGAAAAAGTTTACACCTTTACTTGAAGCATATTATAATTTATTTTAACAACGTAATTAATAGTCTTTTAGTTTTGATTTTGTTTAGAACACATCTTTATTATGATTTATTTTGTGTTAAAATAGAATTTGATATAAATTTTCTTACAGGCTTCTGCTGTTGCAAAACACTTTGTTGCCCTCTCAACCAATGCCCCCAAAGTGAAAGATTTTGGAATTAATGAGGCTAACATGTTTGGCTTCTGGGACTGGGTTGGTGGTCGTTACTCACTTTGGTCTGCTATTGGTCTCTCTATTGCTCTACACATTGGATATGACAACTTTGTGAAGCTACTTTCCGGAGCCCACTTCATGGACAATCACTTCAAAACTGCTCCTTTGGAGAAGAATGTAAGTGGATTTTTCCTAGGCTAAAACAGTTTTTGTATTTGATGTTTGAAGTAGTGGGGCCTGAATGTTCAGAAGGGTGAAAGGCTTGCTTGAGATAGAATGAACTGGTCTGACTTGGTATGAGTGGAGATATGTTGTCAGTGGACTGAACCTGGGTGTTTAACTTCCTCATTGCACCTCTCGCTACCCATTCTCATAAACTTACCTCTCTCCCTCTCTCCATTAGAATGCCACATGTCTCCTGCACATGTAAGCACTTCTTCCCCAGTTACTTTTCATTGCTCTCCTACTATAATTGTTTTACTTAATATCACCCTATGCCACTCTTCCCTTAATTTTTATTGGTATATCTGTATGTAGGCCTTTTTTCTTAGTTCACCTGCTTTACCACTGCTTTGACACATGTCATATTCTGTTTTCCTATGACTTCTACAAACATTCATAGTTGCCATCTATTACCAATCGCCTGTCTTTTTTTTTTTTTGTACATAATTGAACAAGCTGCTCCCATTTTTTATACACCAAATACCATATGCTCCTCCAGTTACTCCCTCTGCTGCCACATTACTCCCACTTGCCTTCAGCTCCAGTACCACTAAGATGTGATCTCTTGCATAACAATTGTCAAAGCACTCTCTGAAGTCCTCCCAAAAAGCACTCGTTTCTTCTTCATTCCTCTTATAACTTGTTGCATGAGCAATGACTATCACTCATCGCTCAGTTTACTTTCATTCTGACTCCCTGTAATCTTTGATATATTATATTATACTTGATTGCCATTACCTGCATCAGTGAGGTAACATGAGGAAACAGATGAAGAGACCCACATACTCATATACACACATATATACATGCATGCACATACATTTACATTTATTCTTTATCCATTATACATAACCGCTGTCTCCCGTGTTAGCGAGGCAGTGCAAGAAAACAGACGAGGAATGGCCCAACCCACCCACATACACATGCTTATACATAAACCTTTACATATACATACATAAATACATATGAACATTTACACATATACATACACATACACAGATATATACATATACACACATGTGCATATTCACATTTGATTGCATTTGATTGCCTTCATCCATTCCTGGCACCTCCCTGCCCCACAGGAAACAGCATCGTAATCCCCACTCAATCTCTATCTCTTGTGTAATGCATCAAAACCTCAGCTCACTATCCACATCCAAGCCTCACAGACCTTTCCATGGTTTTCCCCGGACATATCACATGCCCTGGTTCAGTTCATTGAGAGCATGTTGACCCTGGTATACCACATTGTTCTAGTTCAGTCTATTCCTTGCACGCCTCTCATCCTTTTGTATGTTCAGGCCCCGACTGCTCAAAATCTTTTTCATTCCATCCTTCCACCTCCAATTTGGTCTCTCGCTTCTTCTTCCCTCCACCTCTGACACATATATCCTCTTTGTCAACCTTTCCTCACTCATTTTCTCCATATGTTCAAGCCATTTCAACACACCCTCTTCTGCATCTCTCAACCACTCTTTTTATTACCACACATCTCTCTAACCCTTTCATTACTTACTCGATCACACCACATTTTGTCCTTAAACGTTTCATTTCCAACACATCCACCCTCCTCTATACATCCCTATCTATAGCACATGCCTCATAATCATATAATATTGTTGGAACTACTATTCCTTGAAAAAATACCCAGTTTTGTTCTCTTGAGATAAATGCTGTCTCTTTCCACACATTCTTCAGTGCTCCCAGAACCTTTTATTTATTTTTTAAGGGGTTGGGGGAGGCATTGTGGACTTATTATTTCAAAGTAAAAAGTTCAATGCAAGAGAAACAATGTCATTGGTGATAATTTATGAAACTATATTCCTTTGAACTTACATGCTAGCCCTGCCTTTTGGCGAAATGGTGTGAGCAGTAGGTAGAAATAGTAAGTAGGAACATTTAGGCAGGAGCATTAGAGAGTAGTAATTAAGTAGAAGCCTCTGCAATCAGTGCACCAGAGTTGCCCTCTGCCAGTGGCATGTTAAGGGTGAGCCTCTAAAGGTTAAGAAGCAGCACTAGAGGTATTTTTTGTTATGGAGACTCTGTTGCTGTGACCACCCCTTTGAGGGAGTTCCAGTTGGAATAGGCATCAGAGATATAGATGATTAGTAATACTGCTGCTGATTGACAGTTTCATAGAAGAGTTAACATGGCAATGAATTGATGTGCACTGTTAGCATTTGCTTACCCAGGGTGGAACTTTTTAGCAACAGATTTTTTTTTACAGCACATGATGTGAGTGTCTGTTTTTACAGATCCCTGTGATACTTGCAATGCTGGGTGTGTGGTATCACAACTTTTATCGTGCAGAGACACATGCCCTTCTACCATATGACCAGTACCTTCACCGATTTGCTGCTTACTTCCAACAGGGTGATATGGAGTCCAATGGAAAGTAAGGATTTCACATGCTTTGTCAATTCTCCTAGCTTAGAGTAGTAAAAAGTTGTTGGGTTCTAAGTTGCATTATGTAAATATGAATATCACCGAGTTTTACTAAGCCTTGCATGTATGCAAATTGACTGTAGTATAGATAAGCAACATTGACCAAAAGATACGACTTGAGAATCAAATCATAAGTATTTGTATGTAAAGCATTGTTCTCAGATTGCATGGAAGGACTCATGATAGATAAGAGATTCCAAAAAAATTAAGAATGTTGCCAAATTAAGTAAGTGTGACTTTTAACAATTTAGTTGATTCATATTGAAAGTGTTAGAGATACAGCAGTAACTTTGATACAGGTATTTGGAAGTGTACAGGAAAATTTATTGGAAATACCATTAGCAGTTATATTTTTTTGTGGGAAAGGAAACATTTTAAAGGAATTTGAAAAGACAAAATTTACATAAGTATAGGAGAATGTTGCCAAATTAAGTAAGTGGGACTACTATAACAAGTTTAGTTGAGCCTCATTAAAAGTGTAAAAGATATGGCAGTAACTTTGATACAGGTATTTGTAAGTGTATAGGGAGTTGAAAAATTAGAAACTGATATTAGTGTTGAAATGTTGGAACATATCTGATGCTTTCATGAAAATACTGAAAAAATTAACTTGTAGTTAATGCAGCTTATTAGTGGCACAGCCCACATTGTTATATGGTGATGGAATGTTCATTTATATAAAAATTCATGTATTACTAGTAAAGTGCAAGAATATGGTACAGGTTTTAATGGAAGTATATAGTGCATTAAGATTGAACAGCTTTAGGATCTTAGGATTAATTGGAAGATGTCATGTTCGGCATACTTGAACAATGAAAGAATAAATTATGGAGGCAACAGAGTGAGGGACAAAATGACCAGTATATGTTTCCAGGGACTTAAAGGTGAAAAGGATATCTTGGGAATGAATTTAAGGATATGTGTTGTGTTAGTGTTATGGGTAGCCTTTCTGGTTAAATGAGCCTACTGTGAAGAAAAGGGCCCATGGGTATGTACAGTATAAGGAAAATGCATTTTATGATGCAAGTTTACCTTGTAATTTTTGTTGTTGCAGATATGTAACACGTAGTGGTCGTACTGTTGAATATAATACTGGACCAATTGTTTGGGGTGAACCTGGTACCAATGGTCAGCATGCATTTTATCAGCTTATACACCAAGGCACCCGTCTCATACCAGCTGACTTTATTGCCCCAGCCAAGTCCCACAACCCAATTGCAGATAATCTTCATCATAAGGTTGGTTGTCTCTTTAAATGTTGAAAATGTTATATTGACATAGTGCACCCATCTTAAGATACAATGTTTTTTGTAAGAGAAAACTCTAATTATTTTCTCCTCTTACAGCTACTCCTAGCCAATTTCCTTGCACAAACTGAAGCTCTTATGAAAGGAAAGACCACAGAAGAGGCTAAAGCTGAACTGAAAAAGTCAAATATGCCAGAAGACAAAATGCAACGTATACTACCTCATAAGGTGTTTAAGGGCAACCGCCCCACAAACTCTATCATGATAGAGAAACTAACCCCATTTACTCTTGGGGCTTTAATCGTTATGTATGAAATGAAGATCTTCACCCAGGGTGTTCTCTGGGATGTTAATTCCTTTGATCAGTGGGGGTAAGCATTCTTTGCATTTTTTTTTCTTTTCCTCAGCATGATATACAGTATAGCAGAATAGCTGAAGGTTCAAGGAGGAAAAGTAGATTTTTTGAAGGAATAGACATATGAGAGAATTGACTAGGGTTAGAGACTTTCAGATAAAGATTGCAGAATAAGGGTTTATGATAGTGTGTAGTACAATAATTTTTCAAATGAAGTTGGACATATATAATGGAAACTTAGTTCTCCTATGACAAAGCAGTTTAAAGAGCAAGTAAAAAATTAGGTTTGCTGATGCAATGTTGTTGGAAATGGATGAAATGGCGTAAATAATGGATGAAGATGCAAGAAAGAGTTGGTGTTGCAAAAAGAATTATATAATCATAGTTAAAAGAAGTTTTTAAGGTTGTTTGGGCATGGGGATATTCATGGACATTAGTTAAAGATATGTTTGAGTTGATGGATACATATGTGGTATAGTAGTATAGCTGTAGATGCAAGGAGGGAAGGTAGACTTTGGAAGGAGTAGACGTAGTGAGAGAATTGCCTAAGGTTAGAGGCCTTCAGATGAAGATTGCAGAGTAAGGATTTATAATTGGGTGCAGAGCTATTTTTTTTTCTGTAAAGGTAAAGGTATGAATGAAGACATTGTTCTCCTATGATCAAACAGTTTAAAATGCGAATAAAAAAAATATTGCAAAAAAGTGTAGTTAGAAATAGAGAAATAGAATGAAGATCTAAGAATGATGTGCTGTGAAAAAATTTATAGAAATTTTGTTAAAAAGAAACTTTTGAAGAGGGTATGGATGGCCTTGGAGTATCTTAGGATATTAGATGAAGATGTGTGTGAGTGGATGAATTGATAATTTCCTGGATTTTCTAATGTCAGACTTATCTTATTTGCAGTGTTGAACTTGGCAAGCAGCTGGCTAAGGCTATTGAGCCTGAACTTCAGGACAAGAACCCAGTTTCATCCCATGATTCTTCCACCAATGGACTGATAAATTTTATCAAGCAACATCTGTGAATTGTTGCATCAAAATAGAAGATACATTTTTTTTGGGTGATAATTTTCTCTGGTCATATTATATAGTGGCTGAGAATTTTGCTTGAAGAATTGTTATCTTGGAATTAAGTTCATGATACATTGTATATACTGTATCATGATCTGTAATAGCCAACAAAATTTTGTGTATGTCTAAATCAGAAGGAAGAAAATTATAATAAGATATTTAAAGTATAGATAAACATTGTATTAATTATGAAAATGAACAGTAGATATTGTACTGTATACACGTGAGTTTCTTTTGTATGAAATGTATGTAATTGATGTCATAGTTTTAATAGTGCAGGTCATTGTTTGAATGCATTTTGATAGCACAGCATAAGAAAGGTATTAGTAAGATTGTTGATTTCAGTGACTGTTCATTGTGCAGCAAAAGTTATTTCCATTACATTTCACGGAGTTCACTGAAGTGTATATTGGTTGAATTAATGCCAAAGCTTTAACACAGTATTTCATAGAATTCTGAAATTACTTGTTCAGATACAGACATATTACAAAATCTTTGATGTGAATCACCTTGGCTTTTAGAAACTTAATTTTGATACATTTATTGTGATAACTATGATGTACAAGATGATTTGTATGCTTATTTTTATGTTCTAGTGTCCTTAAGATTGATTTACAAAGTACAGTTTTGTAGATTAAAGTACCATTTACCCAGACAATGTGTTGAAATTTTCCATCCTGCATGCCATTAGGCTATAAATGTTCACTTTGCACAATAGTTTTTGCAGATGTGATTTAAATGAAAATGCATACTATGCGGCACCTGAGAGGAATTTTATCAGGGTGTACAAAGTTTCTTTCAGGTCCCCTTCCCTTCTTCATTAATCATCCTGTTTTTATCCACTATGGTTTCATGCCATGAGCTGTAAAGCCAAAAAGAGAATGGAAGAAGAGAGAGGGGTAGAATGGAGCACTCTGTTGATATTCTACATTTTCTGAGATCCCAGGAAATTCTCTGGCCCCCTTTTGGACCCCTCAGGCTCGGGTATGATGTACCTCCTGCACCTTCCTCTCTGAAGCCTTGCATACAATAAACTTTGTTGCTTTCGAAATTTGATTGCAACTTAAAACATTATAAAGGGTGAATTTAATTCAGCTGGAATAGATATGAATACCAGAGGGGAGATTAACTGGTTGGATAAGAATGAAGAAACTATTTTTAATTAGAATTCTGTACTTTTGTTGTAATCTGATGAATATTTCCTTTTGCTTTTTTCTTTATTCATGTGGAAAGTAAATTGTGAGTAGAAGCCAGATCCTCGTTTTCTTACTTCTGGATAGAGCTTTATGAGAGAGAGAGGATATGGTATGTAGGTATATAAAACACCGTTTTACCTACTGGGAGGTTTATCCTCAAGGATTTGCCCCATTTGATAAATATCAGATATTTGAGGCTGGCAGATGCTCTTTTCATGGAACTCTATGATGTCATAGTGCAAATGTGTAGAGAAAAGTTTGGAGAGCAGATACCACAAAATATTTTATGGTTAAAGTTCAAGGTGCCATGGAAACACATGTCCGTGCTCGCGGGTTTTAATCATAGTGCAAAGACCAACCACAAATAATGTGCAGTAAAATACCAAGAAGTATAATGGTCCCATCCCCTCAAGATTGTGGTATAGTTTAAACCGGTGAGACGTCATTTCCACAATGCGCAGTGATTGGTCCATGTATCCCACATCATGTGTGATTGGTTTGTTCGAGTGTGCACATGGCTGCACATGACAGTGTAGCTCTGTGTTCTCTTATGGCCTGCTCTCTATATCAATGGTTAACTTGGATGGTGTTGGTGTACGTACAATGGGTCTTGCACAAAACGAGAGCAGGAGTATTGGGCCAGAAGGGTGTCTCTTGCAGCTAGGAAAGAACTTTTGCAAATGATTACCTATGAGGCCTAGCAGTCTATTAATGGGATTCCAAGAAGTGGATGGGGCTCCTCAGTAGCTGGGGATAGCAAAAGGCTACATTGGTAGAACCAGGCCTAAAAAACTTTTTCTGAAATATGCAAGACTCTTGGAAGGAAATGAAATGGGGATTGTCTTGCAGATGATGGGAAAATGATTTGACTTGCAGAGGATGAGATGGTTGTCTCTGTCGCTGAGAGTGGAATGGCTGTCTGACTTACACAGGATGAGGTGGTTTGACTGTTCTAGTGGATGGGAAGATGGTCTTAATGCTGCAGTGGATAAGGTGGTGGGCTAAAAATGACAATAATATCAACCTTTTATACCTGTGCATCAATTCTGACCATTAATTCTTTTGATAAAAGATTGTGCATATAAAATACTACCCAAAATTTTGCTGAAGATGAAAACAAAAAGCTTTTTCTATCACACTTCCATTGTGGTATTCTATACAAATACAGAATAACTATCAATTTATTAGAACCGAAAATGATATTGCGCAATAATGTGTACGTAAAAGAAGTAAAACTAGTAGATAAAAATACTTTGACTAATAACTAGAATGTGACATGAGACCATACTGAACGTGTTTCTTGAAAGTATTTTCAGTCCAGTATACAAGGGTAAATTAATCTACAATTTAGCACCAGTGAAATTGAAAGTAATCTTTCCAAAATCATTAATTCTGGGAATATTATACAATAATATGCTAGTTTTGATTTTGAGACTTAATAAGAAAAAGTGATGGAAATTAAATGCATAGGAACAGTATTTGGCTTGAGAAGAGTTATCATGTAAGAAATAACCATGCTAGAGGAAGCTGAGGTAGTTGATGTATTGTCTGATCATGAGGGCTTACCAGCATGTGCTAAACATTTGGCATGTTGAGATGCGAGTTAAGAGAAACTGACAAAGATGACCAGTGTCAGAAGTGGAGGAAGCACGGGAGAGGAATTCCTTGGTGACAGTATGGGAGAACAGGGTGAATAAGGCTTAGGGGTATAAGGGCCTAATTATTTAGAAAGGTGAAAGGCACTCTTTAGAAGGGACTGGGTCAATATGGTATGTGGTGTTTGTAGGCTGAACAAGGGCATGTGAAACGGCTATAGGGTAGGTTAGGTCTTGGTTGTGGTTATTAGTACCTGGTTTGGGCTTAATGATCAGACATGATAGCTAGAGATAAGATGTTTGCAAATGGGGGCCATTGTTTATTTGTCCCTAATGCTACTTTGCTAAACTGGAAAGACAATTTGATGTAACTATAATGATAACCTTAAATCTATTTGCTTTTTCTCCCTTAATGAGATAGCACATAAAATAAACGTCTCCCTGTCATACATAATATATATAGCGAGAGAAAAAACTAAAATTTACTCTGATACAGACGTAAAATTACTATAATGCTAGAAAATTGGGCAATTCAGGGTCATTTGGATGTTATGTTTAATTGATAATATTAGTGAAATTACCATAAAACATTACAACTGTTGTACAGAACAGAATTGGTAATGAAAGGGGCGCCTATTTTCTAATGAAAAGAAATTTGATATTCGATAATATAAAAGCTGTGTAGCTTTGATCAAGGAAGTTTATTTCGATTATATAAATTGATATGCCTTTCCTTACAGAAAAAAATCGTTATTCTATACATATGTAAATCTCTTAGGAATGTGGTGAAAAGGATCAACTTGTTTCATTGGCTTGCAGTCACATCGCTGGAACAGTTAATTACGTATACATGTATTTTATCTTCCAGTGACTAAAAGGGTTAGAATGATATTAAGAATATGTAAGTCAATATAAAACACGGAAAAGCTGAAAAATCCAAAAATAAAATGGAAAGAAAACAAATTAGTTACTGATAATGTAATTACCTATTTGTGCTATATGGGGAGGGAGTATTAACCCTTATGGGGCCCAGCTCTCAAACACTTTGATATCATACAACTACTTAAATTTATGTCCATGTCCTCAATTATTTTATTCCCTTCATATCCCGCTCTTATACGATAATAAGGTATTTGTAACATTCATGTTCTTCCAAATTAGGTTTGCGACAGCTGTCGGCTCTTTATCATTAGTTTTTAGGGAGTTTGAAATAATATTTTGCCTCTGGTTCAATCGTATTTTTGTCCTTCCTAATTTGCATCCTAATCTTGAATCTATAATGAACTTCACATCAGATATGCGAACATGAGCTTATACCTTTTATGCTATACTTGATGTAAATAATCTAAGATGTATATATGAGTAGAATAAACTCAACTCAACATATTTTTGGCTTAAATAAACTCAATTCTCCATTGTCAAATGTTTCAAACTATAAGGAACATTTTAGGGGCTGTGTCTATGATTGTGATTGGTTATACTTGATGTAAATAATCTAAGATGTATATATGAGTAAAATAAACTCAACTCAGCATATTGTTGGCTTAAATAAACTCAATTCAATTCTCCATTGTCAAATGTTTTAAACTATTGGGGACATTTTAGGGACTGTGTCTACGGTTGTGATTGGCTAGAGGGTAATGTACAGGACCAATCAACAGGCCTGACACATAGGTGTGTAGGTTACCATGTAAACAGAGCGGGAATTATGTTGTATTGTCAATATGTCTTTATAGTAATGGCTCATGACATTGATTTACATATTTAAGGTAAGTGTCGTGGTAAATATTTCATCGAAATGTCCAATTCGTCCGGCATTTTGTAAAACATGGCCAAGTCACGGTGGGAGTTATTGCGTTATGTGATGTCATCGGTAACATGGACAATATCTTTCCCCATATTTTGAATATCTGTTTTTGACTGTTGTAAGGGTTGTAAGTGGTGTTGATTATTTAGATTACCATGCAACATATTCGAGGACTTAATGATTAAAATGGCGCTGTAAGAGAACATTCTTGCTCGCAGACAGTTTTGTTTTTGTTTAGGTATAGAGTTGATATATATATTTTTTTATATGTACCTGTTCAGGGACCATAGAAAAAAATGTATAGTAACGTGATCATTATGTTTAGTTGAACTTGTTGATCTGTGATGTGTTATTTGGAACATTATTAATTTTGTGTTTTGCGGTAATGATTGACAAAGTTGATAGGGGAGAACGAGTGAGAAGATCATGGAAAATGTTTGGGTAACTGAAACTAGAAATAGGTGAAACAACCATAAGAATCATCAGAAATAGTGAAAATCTCACTGAACATTCTGAGCAGCCGAAATGTATCTTCGTTTTGTCTCATACTTACAGTATAATAGACATACCCATTATTTCAACATTATATTTATTGTAAACATCTCACATGCCACCTGGCATCTGGTGGCTCCATAGCCCAGCCTTCCCACAAGGGGTCATTCCATGTGGTATCCAGCTGCTCACCACATTAACTTTGCTAAAATCGTATTATATATACGGGCTGCTAAGGGATTTTAGATGAGGTTTCTGTGAACATCATTTCACCCTATATATAAAGACTGGTCACTCTAAGTCCACCTGTATCATTGTAATTATCACCAAGTGGTGATCAGTATTGTACTGGATAGGTTGGAGTGAAATAGGTATGGTTAAGTTACTTTAAGCTTTTCTCGGTTAAGCAGTGGTAAGTTAGGCAAGGTTAGGCCAATTAACTTATGGAAGAAAAGCAAGATGGGCCAAGGTTGGTAAGGCTGATTAACTTATGGAACAGAAGGAAGGTGGGCCAAATGTGGAAAGGCTAATTAACTTGTGAAACAAGAGGAAAGTGGGCCAAGGTTGGTAAGGCTAATTAACTTATGAAACGAGGAAAATGGGCCAAGGTTTGATTGAAAGAAATCGATGGAATCCCTTTTGAAGTCTTATTTCTACAAGAGTTTCATTGCCCTTTCCTCATCACCTTTATTATTGTAGAATGATTAATACCAAGAGTGGATGGGGTTATGGCTGAAATGCTGAAGTATGGAGGAGAAAGTGTAATAGAGTGGATGCATCTTTTATGTAATATAGCATTGAAGCAGAAGGGTGTGCCTGAGGATAGGATGAAAGCTATTATCATTTCTTAAATCGAAGGAAATGGTGCTAAGGATGTATGTAGCAATTATGGGTGAATAAGCCTGTTAAGTATACCAGGTAAAGTGTTTGCAAAAATATTAATTGACAGAGTGATGGAAGTGACGGAATGCAGAATGAGTGAGAAGCAAGAGGGTTTTAAGAAAGGTAGGGGATGTGTGGATCAGATTTTTGGTGGGAAGATGACCATGGAAAAGTATTCAGTGAAAGGTAAGATGTTGTATGGATCTGGAGAAAGCATATGACAGAGTTGAGTGGAATTCTTTGTGGGATGTGTTTGAAGATATATGGTATAGGGGGACAACTTTACATAGTGTGAAAGCCCATAGAGGAGCAAGTGCATGTGTACGAGTGGATGGAGAGCTGAGCGAAAGTTTTGGGATACATGTAGGAGTGAGGCAGGGCTGTGTGATATCACCATGGCTATTTGATATATGTATACATATAAATATATGGATGGAGTGATAAGAGAGATGAAAGCAAAACTAGGGAAAAGAGGTGTAGAGATGGAGTGTGGCAGTGAGATATGGTGACTAGTGGCAAGCCTGTTTGCAGATGATACTATGTATGTTGAGAGAGAAGAGGAGTTGTAGAAAGATGTGTGTTTTATGTGTATAATCATAGGCAATTGAAGGTAGATGCAAGTAAAAGTAAAGTAATGGTGTTTGAAAGAAAAGAGAGTGAAAATATAGGTTTTGTAAAACCATATAGAGTGAAAGAAGAAAGTGTACAAAATTGTGCTGTAGATATGGTGGTGGGGGGAAAGACTGGAAGAAGTGAGAGAATTTAAGTATCTAGGAGCTGTCTTGAGTAATTGTGATGATATGGAAGAAGAGATAAGGGAGAAAGCAGTGCAAGTTAAAAGAGTCACTCGATCCCTTGATATAATAATGAAGGGTAGAGTTGTAAGGGACAGCATAGTCCTCCTAACCCTGACCTATGCAGCCAAATATGGACATGAAATGAGTCACAGAGGTCACGAATCCATACTGTGGAAATGAGCTATTTGAGAAGAGCATGTGGTGTAACTAGATGGAATGAAGAAAGAAATGAAAGGGTATATGAGAGATGTGGTGTGGCAAGGAATACAAAGGGAGTGAATTGTGGAGTGGCCTTTCCTTTATCAGACATTATCCTAGTTAGGACAACCTGGGTCTAATGGATCTAACCTGTTTGACTTTGAGAAGGACTCTTTCATGAGAAGCAGGTTTCAATATACCCTGATTCATCATTGAAGATTCAGATTCCATGTTTGGATTTAGTACTTAAGCTTGCAAATCCTTGGAGTGGTCATTGATATAATCCACTTTAAAGTTGTTATTCTTGTAGGTTGGACACAAGATTTCTTTTTTCATAGTAGACTGGTTTTAGTAATCCAACATATCTAGGGAAGATACTGTAGTACTGAACTTCTCAGTTTCTTGAGGAATCTTATTATTCAGGCTTCTGATGCATCACATTTATTTTGTGGTATATGCTGTCCTGTAATGATAATGATTTTTAATGAATCAACTTTGCTGCAGATATCTATTAGCTGAGAATATGGATGACACGCAAGACTTAGAGTGCACACAGGCATTGCCTGATGATTGGGACAATGAAGAAAGTGCCCCAAATGAACAGCATCTTGTAAGTTATCTTTACACTAATAAGTTTTCTCCTATATTAGTGCCCTATCCTTTTGCCTGTACCAGCATGTGCTTCATCCATTGCTTCATCACCCATTTTGTACTGAGTTTTGTGTTCTTATCCATTTCTTTACTTCTGGACCTGTGTATTTTCCCACTTCTTTGCTTAATTTTTAGATAATTAATATTGTTTAATATTTTATTTCTTATGAGATTTTGCTGGTCATAATCCCTTTTATAATCATGCCGTTCCTGCATGCATCATTGTGAGCTGTTCCCCAGTTCTTGTCAATTCTCTCTTCATGAATAGTTTCACATCTTTGCTATTGATTACTCTCCTCAATACATACTTAGATTATTTCTCCTAAAGCTTTTCCTTAACCCTAATAAGATTCCCTTTCCTAAAGATTTTTCTTAAAACCTAGTAATACTTCACTCCTTCATCTCTTTGAAACTTGATTTATAAGTTTTTTTATGTTGAAGGTTCCAGTCATGGACAGAAGTCCGCATCAAGGCTGGGCCTTAATTGAAGTGTAGAGAGAATTATGAAACAAAAAGAAAAGACAAGGGAAAATATTTAAAGTATTTTTTGAGTGAGTGAAAGACCCATGTATGATCACATGTTTGCATCACAAAATCGAACTACCCCTCTTCTGAAACAAAGCTGCCACTGTTTTACCCATGCTCACTCTCCATCTCACCTTCATTCATTATAGCATATGAATGTATGTATGCTCACTCTCCATCTCACCTTCATTCAGTATATCCTATGTGTGTTACACTGTATTGACTTACCTACAAGAAATGCATCATCTCTCTGCGTTCCTTCAGTCCTCCATGTATATTTAATTGTATTGACTTCATTCCTTCACATATGTGTTGTTTCAGCCAGTGTCATTCACCATACCACTGTTAAAGAGACAGAACATTCAAGACTCAGTGGTGTAGGTTTAACCCAGTTCAGAACATTCCATGCCCATCATAGACAAATCTTCCCATACTGCTTTCTTTGATTTATCTGATATGTATGATCAGACATTAGCTAATGATATTTTCTGTCATGCATATCTTCTTTCATACGACTTCAGGTTTCAAAATTAGTTGCTTTTTTGTAGCAGATTTGTCCCCAAATATCTCATGGTGCCACAATGAAATATGATAACAATAAACAATTTAAAACTTTGTTTTAATGATATATGGTAATTTAAAACTTTGTTTTAACAAGATACTTGATATAGGCAAGTATCTTTGCTTTTCTTTAGAAACTTCACTCTGCTGGGAACAAGTATTTTTTGAAGTTTTGGTGGAGACTTTTTTTGCTTTTAACCTAGGGAGCTACTTTTTGCTATTTGAGAATTTTCAGTATATAACTGTGTTCTCATGTTTTTTGAGGTTACTCTTAATTTTTATTTTGCAGTTTAAAACTTCTTTAGCATTTTTAAGTTCCCTTTAATTTTGATTCAGTAACATTCAGAAACTTAAACCATCCATATTTATTTATATATTTGAAGGTTGCCTGGTTAGAAATTAATGGAAGCCGTCATGATGTACACGAAGGTGAAACAACGATTGGTCGTGATGCAACGGCTTGTAAGATTGTGTTGCAGAATAAGGTGCGTACAGTAATTTGTACATTACACTGTTATAGATGAAAGTGAAAACAATGTTTTAGTGGGCATTACCATTTCTACTTCTGTTGCAGATCCTCACAGGAATCAGTTTAATTAGATATTTCGTTTGTCCTGCTACAACACATTGTAAATAAGGAAAAGTTTTTGAGTGCATATTTGGGACCATACCTATGAGGATTAATTGCTCAACAAAATACCACCTTTCTTAGGTTTCATGAATGATACATGCATGATATTCATTCCCAGTGCCACAGCTTCAACACAAAAACAGCAAACAAATGAATAGTCATGAGAATTCCAATTGGCACCAGGTTTGAATGAGAAAAAGAATCCTTCAGCTTCTTTGATGAACAACTTATCTACTTCAATTTAGGCTCCTGCAGCTCAGAGTTGCACTCCTTCCAGTAGCAGGGAAGTAGACTCCTTTGGAGTGAGAAGTTCATTGACATGAATGGTTTCCCACTGATAAAACCTTGTCAAAGGTGACTTTTGACTTGCACTATAACCTTGAGCCAGTGGAGTTTGGTAACACCTATGTTGGAAATTTAAGTAACAAAGGACAAAACTCATAAGCGCTCGAAATATTTCATATGTTCTCCTTTTCATTAGTTTTATGTAAAATTTTGTTCCATAGGTCCTCTCAAAACGCCATGCCGTACTTGAAGTAGAAGGGAACTTGCACACCATAGCAGACCTTGGAAGCATGAACAAAACCAGGATTGGTAAAGTAAGTTTATTTTTTCTGCACTTAAAGAGTGGCCCTGAAAATGTATATATCTAATTGAAACATCTGTTGATAGTTCTTATCTGTAACAGATATGGTTCTAATCAGCAACCAGTTCAGCTGAAATGAAAAATGATAATATGTACATAAGTCATGCTTTTCCTCATTTATGAGATGGATAGAGAAATGATTTAGGAGAGTATGAAGTTAGGAGCACCACAGAAATAACCAAAGTGTTTGGAATAAATGCATATCAGCGACTCCTTGCATATTTTAAGAGAAATTGTAACCTGGGGAGCTTGTTTTGCCGCATTATTTTTTATCACAAGATTATGAATAAGTGACAGTACAGAAGGGTATGAACATTAAGGAAGTTGTGGAGTTACTGAATGTTGATGTAGGTGAAACATTCATACAAATCAAAAAACACAATGAAAACATCACTTGACCTGTAATGACCTAGTTTGATCTCAGTTTTCAGCATTATAGTTGAAATATAACAGACAAATGATTTCAGCATTTCACTGAGTGCCCAGTGATAGCACTGCTTACCAAACCTGAGCAAGAGGGAAGTTTTAGGGTTACTTAATGTTATATACCTGAAACACTTACAGATCAGTAAAATATATTAAAGCCTCAACTGACTTCTAGCTGTTGGGATTGATCTTTACTTTCTTTGTTATAATTGAAATAGATACACAATGATTTCAGCATCACACCATCTGCCCAAAACTGTAATCAGACAGACAGTGCATTGGGCAGCATGGTTGCACTTCCTCTTAACATCACTAACATTCGGCCATTGCACACAATTCCCATCAAATTACCACATTCATGTCAGCATGTTTCTTCTATGAATTTTGTCTTCTAGAAGTTAGGTCAGGTTTTCATAGGTTCCTTTGATGTATACAAGTATATCATATACACATATATATACATAAACATCCATACATGCACATATTCCTTTTTTTTTTTATTATACTTTTATTACTGTCTCCCGCGTGAGGAAGCTCAAGGAAACAGATGAAAGAATGGCCCAACCCACCCACATACACATGTATATACATACACATCCACACACATGCATATACATTCCAATACATTTCAGTTTATACATATGTATACATACACTGACAAATACATATAAACACATGTTCATAATTCATACTTGCTGCCTTTATTCATTCCCATTGCCACCCCACCACACATGAAATGACACTTCCCCTCCCCCTCGCACGCAAGCGAGGTAGTGCCAGGAAAAGACAACAAAGGCCACATTCGTTCACACTCAGTCTCTAGCTGTCGTGTATAATGCACCGAAACCACAGCTCCCTTTCCACATCCAGGCCCCACAAAACTTTCCATGGTTTACCTCAGACGCTCCACATGCCCTGGTTCAATTCACTCTATTCCTTGCATGCCTTTCACCCTCCTGTATATTCAGGCCCCGATCGCTCAAAATCTTTTTCACTCCATCCTTCCACCTCCAATTTGGTCTTCCACTTCTCCTCATTCCTTCCACCTCTGACACATATATCCTCTTTGTCAATCTTTCCTCACTCATTCTCTCCATGTGACCAAATCATTTTAACACACCCTCTTCTGCTTTCTCAACCACACTCTTTTTATTATTACACATCTCTCTTACCCTTTCATTACTTACTCGATCAGACCACCTCACACCACATATTGTCCTCAAACATCTCATTTCCAACACATCCCCCCCTCCTCCGAACAACCCTATCTATAGCCCATGCCTCACAACCATATAACATTGTTGGAACCACTATTCCTTCAAACATACCCATTTTTGTTTACTGAGATAATGTTCTCACCTTCCACACATTCTTCAATGCTCCCAGAACCTTTGCCCCCTCCCCCACCCTCTGACTCACTTCCGCTTCCATGGTTCTATCTGCTGCCAAATCCACTCCCAGATATCCAAAACACTTCACTTCCTCCAGTTTTTCTCCATTCAAACTTACCTCCCGATATACAATCAACTTTTTTTTTTCACATGTGTTCGCCATTTCCCACATTACTGAGGTATCATTAAGAATAGAGGACTGAGCCTTAGAGGGAATATCCTCACTTGGCCACCTTCTGTGTTCCTTTTTTTGGAAAATTGTAAATGTGAGGGGAGGATTTCCAGCCCCCCGCTCTCTCCCTTTTTAGTCGCCTTCTATGACACATGGAATACGTGGGAAGTATTCTTTCTCCCCTATTCCCATGCACAACATATCAATTTATGTGCATATATATACATGTACACAGACATTTACATTTATACACCTGGACATATTCATACTTGCTTGCCTCACCCATTCCTGGCACCACCCTGCCCCACAGGAAACAGCATCACTACCCCTTGCTTCAGCAAGGTAGTTCCAGGAATGCAGGCAAAAAAAAAAAAAAAAAGGCCACATTCATTCACACTCAGTTTCTGCCTGTCATGTGTAATGCACTGAAACTGTGGTGACACAGGAAATGGCAATGAAATACGATAATGATAATAATAATGATAGTGATAATTATGATAATGATAATAGCAATGATAATAATGATGATAACAATAATGATAATGATGATAGATAGATAGATAGATATAGATATCATTTCAAATGCAATATTGTTTTATTTTTAGATGATACTGAAGCCAAATGTACGGTATGCCCTGCAAGGTGGGGAAAGCCTCAAGTTTGGAGATTTACAGGCCAAGTACATCATTAAAGTAGAGGTAAGAAATATGATATAAGCAGTAATGGGTTTACAGTGCTGAGTTTTATCATATTCACTTGTAAACAAGGAAGTCATTATGTTATGTGAAAGATGCAAAACATTAGTGAGGCAGAGTGTGAACTGAGAAAAAGTAAGTGTTAAATCTAGGATACATTGAGAGTAATAAGTAAACTCCCAACCATCTGGCACTGTTGGGACTTTGATTGTGCCTGTTAATTGATTTCCCATATGGAAGAGAATAAAATTGACTTTTAAAAAAATTGGAAGAGTTGTAAATGTTTTAAAACAGTATGAAAATATTATGTATTGCCTTACACTAAGATTTATAATGAACCATCTAGTATGTAGGTCTCCATTTGTAGACTTCTCTTTGCATAGCATCAGCCATTGCACCACAGCTCCACACCATATGTGCACAGTGCTTTTAATTCTACTTTCACGTGGAAAGCATGTAGCACTTAAAAACTCTAATTTTGCAGTATTGTATTAGTAGTAATAAGGGGTTACTACCCTCTCCTAATTACTTCTCTCAAGGGGTAACTAGGAGGGAAGGTGATACATTAACCATTGACTCAGAGTAGATTTCTACTGATATATAAAACAGGTGAATGTTTAGGTACATGAATGTCTTTTTCTTGCTGTGTTTAACGGTTGATGGGCTGGGTCACCAAGAACTTGGACAATCCCTGGGGAAGGGTTGGCAAATAGTTTTCCAAGAGAGGGGGCTCAGGGGCCCACAGAACAGGAATGATGGCAAGAATGCAGCATATGATAATCTCTATAAAGTTTATGTGTATTTCCAACATTTTTAGTTATGTAATTGATTACCCTATTGCGATTTTTATGTCTAGTTTTCCATCTTCCAAGTTCCCCAAAGGCCCAGGCTCTGCAGATTTCTCCCAATCATGGTTATTTGGTTCAGCAGGGTTGAGGGACAAGTTAGTTGGGATGTGGGTTTGAATGGAGAAAAACTAGAGGAAGTGAAGTGTTTTAGGTATCTGGGAGTGAACTTCAAAGCAAATGGAACCTTGGAAGTGGAAATGAGTCATAGCATGGGGGAGGGGGTGAGGCATGGGCTGTAGATAGGGTTGTATGGAGGAGGGTGGATGAATTGGAAATGAAATGATTGAGGACAAAATGTGGTGTGAGGTGCTTGATTAAGTAATGAAAGGGTAAGAGATGTGTGGAAATAAAAGAGTGTGGTTGATGGTTCTGAAGAGGGTGAGTTAAAATGGTTTGGACATATGGAGAGAATGAGTGAGAAAAGGTTGACAAAGGATTTATGTGTCTGAGGTGGATGGAACATGGAGAGGCAAGAGACCAGATTGGAGGTGGAAAGATAGAGTGAAACAAATTTTGAGCAATTGGGGCCTGAGCATACAGGAGGGTGAGAGGTGTGCAAGGAATAGCGTGAATTGGAACAATGTGATTTACCTAGGTTGACATGCTGCCAATGGACTGAACCGGGGCATGTGAAACGTGTAGGGTAACCCATGGAAAGGTCTATGGGGCCTGGATGTGGATAGGGAGCTGTGGTTTTAGTTCATTATATATGACAATTAGAGAGCGAGTGTGAACAAATGTGGCCTTTGCAGGGGGTGGCAATGTTGTTTCCTGTGGGGCAGGGTAGCACCAGGAATGGATGAAGGCAAGTCAGTAAATGTGAATAAGAGCAAGGTTATTAGGTACAGTATGGTTGAGGGACAAGTCAGTTGGGAGGTAAATTTGAATGGAGAAAAACTGGAGGAAATGAAGTGCTTTAGATATCTGGGAGTGGATTTAGTAGCGGATGGAGTCATGGAAGCGGAAGTGAGTCACAAGTTAGGGGAGGGGGCAAAGGTCCTGGGAGCGTTGAAGAATGTGTGGAAGGTGAGAATGTTATCTCAGAAAGCAAAAATGGGTATATTTGAAGGAATAGTGGTTCCAACAATATTATATGGTTGCGAGGCATGGGCTATAGATAGGGTTGTGCGGAGGAGGGTGGATGTGTTGGAAATGAGATGTTTGAGGACAATATGTGGTGTGAGGTGGTTTAATTAAGTAATGAAAGGGTAAGAGAGATGTTTGATGATAAAAAGAGTGTGGTTGAGAGAGCAAAAGAGGGTGTATTGAAGTGGTTTGGTCACATGGAAAGAATGAGTGAGGAAAGATTGACAAAGAGGATATATGTGTCAGAGGTGGAGGGAACAACGAGAATTGGGAGACCAAATTGGAGGTGGAAAGATGGAGTGAAAAAGATTTTGAGTGATTGGGGCCTGAACATACAGAAGGATGAAAGGTGTGCAAGGAATAGAGTGAATTGGAACGATGTGGTATACGAGGGTTGACGTGCTGTCAATGGATTGAACCAGGGCATGTGAAGCGTCAGGGGTAAACCATGGAAAGTTTTGTGGGACGTGGATGTTGAAAGAGAGCTATGGTTTCAGTGCATTACACCAACAGCTAGAGAATGAGTGTGAATGTGGCCTTTGTTGTCTTTTCCCAGCGCTACGTTGCACACTCGCGGGGAGGGGGTCATTTCATGTGTGGTGAGTTGGCAACGGGAATAGATGAAGGCAGCAAGTATGAATATGTACTTGTGAATATATGTATATGTCTGTGTATTTATTTATATGTATACATTGAAATGTATAGGTATGCATATGTGCGTGTGTGGGCATTTATGTATATACATGTATACGTGGTTGGGTTGGGCTATTCTTTTGTTTGTTTCCTTGTGCTACCTCACTAACGCGGGAGACGGTGATAAAGTATAATGAAAAAATAATAAACCGGAACATAGGACATGAAAAAAATGAATATGTGTTCACATTGACTTCTACGAAATATGGTTGTGCTTTCTCTCTGTTTAATGTTTAATTCATAGGATGTTCATCTTTTATGCCGTTACACAGATATTTCTAATAGTGTTTTATATACGTTCTCTCTCTTTCATACATTCTCTCTCAATAGACCAAGGCTGATGATAGTGGATCAGAGACAGGGTCAGAGTCTATGCTTATGTTGAATGACTCAGAGGAGAGACCTATATCCCCAGTAATCGGTCATCATCTACCAGGTAAGATGTTTTTGTAGATGTGGATCTTTTTATTTCAATGCTTAGCCATAGTTATAAGGCTGGTTCATGCTTTTATTATTGTTGATTTTTTCTTTATCACACTTTTGTATTTGTAATTAGGTTTTGAAGACTCAAGGTCATTAACTGGTAATCTTGTATCCTTAACTTCTTAACCAGGCATTAGAATTTTTTTTATCCTTTTGAAAAATAGGTGTTTTTCAGAAAAAGAAAGTTTTTCAGGAAATGAACGGACATAAGATTTAGATGAATATAAAAAACACATGATATAGGCATCTGCTTACCTTGGGAAATATAACAAACTTTTATTGGAAATATATTTGCTGAGATAGGAATGAGTGCTGCAGAGATTCAACAGGTAATGTTTCCACTACCTCATGTGTTTAATGGTTTGATGTTCTTATCTCAGTTTGTAACTTAATGTTATGCATTTTCTGTACAAAGACCTTTTCTTTTACAGTTTCTGTATTCATTTTGCATTGTTTACTATACATCCTATAAGATGAAAGGTGTAGTAACTACTTTCAAACTTTGTCATTTTTTGCATACTCTTTCCCCTATGTATTGCATATCTTTTCTTCATAAAGAACATTTATTTTCCAATATTTTACTGCATTTGCAATATTTATTTGTTTATTTCATATCTTTTAAGAAATGAGATATAGTACATCACTCAAAGTTTTTAATTTTTTTCCTTTTTTCTGTGTACATAATACATATTTTCTCTTCAAAAAGAACAGTAAAATTTTGAGAGTATAGACTCACTTTTTGGCTTGAGAAGACATGGGACAAGTTTCCTTGGTCTGCAGTCTCATGACAGTTATTAACCCAACATATCTAGCATGACAAGAATTTTATTGCTGCTACCTATTGTACCTGTATCTCTGGTGCCCATTCATTCTGAAAACTCCCTCAAGGGGGTGCCTTCAGCAAAGGAGTCTCCATAGTTGGTGACCTCCATTGCCGCCTCTTGGCCTCTAGTGCCTAAAGCTTAACAGGACACTGGGACAGGGCAATTTAATGCAATTTTTACAGAGGCTCTTTAGTAATGTTCGTGCTGACTTTTTGTACCTTATGTGTCAACTTAGTGTTCCATGCAACTACTACGTAATGCTCCCATTTAATGTTCTTACTACTAATACCTAATTTTTCTACATGATATTATTGTCTAATGTTCATACCTACTACTTATACCTAATATTTCTACCTATTGCTCTTGTCTTCTGTTCCTACCTACTACTTCTATCTGTTGCTTCTACTGTTCTGCCAAAAGACAGGGTTAGCATATTATTCTCCACAGAAAAATCTAGTTATGAAGCATGAGTTGTGTGAGTTATGTGTTAAGTGTTAGGCATCACAAGGAAAGATTGTATGTTTGTGGACATAATGCTAGCAGTCCACCTGTGAGTGATGGTGTAAAAATTTATTTGATATTCAACAATATTTACAGTACTTAGAGTCGTTTTGAAATATTTATACGTTTATGTTCATATGTGTCTGAGGTGAAGGGAACGAGGAGAAGCGGGAGACCAAATTGGAGGTGGAAGGATGGAGTGAAAAAGATTTTGAGCAATCAGGCCTGGTCATACAGGAGTGTGAGAGGTATGCAAGGAATAGAGTGAATTGGAATGATGTGGTATACCTGGGTCGATGTGCTGTCAGTAGACTGAACCAGGGCATGTGAAACATCTGGGGTAAACCATAGAAAGGTCTATGGGGCCTGGGTGTGGATAGGGAGCTGTGATTTGGTGCATGACACATGACAGCTAGAGAGTGAGTGAGAATGAATGTGGCATTTTTTGTCTGTTTTCCTGGCACTACCTTGCTGAAGCGGTGGGTAGCGACACTATTTCCTGTGTGGGGTAGTGACAGGAATGAGTGAAGGCAAGTATGAACATATTTACTTTTATTATGTATTTATTATACTTTGTCGCTGTCTCCCGCATTAGCAAGGTAGCACAAGGAAACAGACGAAAGAATGGCCCAACCCACCCACATATACATGTATATACATAAACGTCCACACATGCATAGATACATACCTATACATTTCAACGTGTACATACATATACATACACAGACATATACTTATATACCCATGTACATATTCATACATGAATATGTACACGAATATATACATATGTATGTATATGTTGATATGTATATGTACTTGTATGGGCATTTGTGTATATGTATGTGTCTATGAGTGGATGGGCCATTCTTCGTCTGTTTCCTGGCGCCACCTCACTGACACGGGAAACATTGATTAATTATAATACATTTGATATGAATTACCTGTACATCTTGCAAGATGAGAGGAGTAGCAACTACTTGCGTACTCTCTTTCATGTATATGTAATGCACATAATTAGGGATGGGTTTTGACATCTTATGCTTCATCAGTTTACCAATCACCTTACTGGTCAGTCTAGTTTGACCAGACCCAGCATTTTGGAGAGTGATGGCATTAGCATGAAGCATGAAAAATTGCCTAGATGGTGGACTTATTCTGCCAGAACACCTTGAAAAATCACGAGTAGACAAGTTTTATTGCATTCAAACAAGAAAATGGGTCTTTTCTTATTAGGACAACCATTTAGTTGCTGGTAGAGGAGAAATATCAGCTGGAACAGAAACACCAAACTGGTATGAAAAAGAAAATCCATTAATCTGAACATCTTTTATTCCCGAAGGTTTTATATTCAAAGTTTTTACGTATCTTTCTTTTTGTTGGTGTAAGAAGAATCTCCTCCAATCTGAACCTAGCTTTGCCTCACATTTAACTGAATACTTAGGATATCTAGGACATTCCTTCTATATAGCACCAGCTAGTACATTTACACCAGATTGGATTTTTTATCTGAGAAGCAGATTTTCTCAGTGAATGCTCTTTATTTATATTTATATGAAATATCTATAAGTATGGAAAGAAAGGAAAAATTCTGTGAAAAAGATTCCTAGTGTTACCCAGGAATCAATTTAAAGGCTTCTGTGACCCAAGGCTGCACTGCACCTAGTACAGTGGAGTGAAAAGTTTCTTTATGAGACCATACTCCCAGTGATACAGCCTCTTCAGAGGTGACTTTTCACTCGTGGTGTAACCTCCTGCAGGTGGAGCCTATTAACATCAGAGTTACCCAGTTATTGAATGCTTGTGTTATAGGGGAGAAAAAAGTATTATACTGATCTTATGAACAGGAGCTAATGAGAATAAAACTTGATCAAAGTGATTTAGATATGTAATAATATCAAAATTAACAATAGGTAAGCACTTATGTATTCATATCTAACCTCTGCTTTACGTCTCCTTTTCCCTTGAATTACACTTTGAGAATGGCTCCTGTTTTTACTTTCTGTTGATTGAATTTTTGTATTTGTCTTTTTCTTGTGCATAAGTAATGACTGAAATTTCTGTATGTATATTAAATTTTTTTTTCAGACTTTGTACCAGAAACCCCTGTAACTGCTAATGTACACTCAACTGCATCCAGCAGCAATACAAAATCATATGTTCCAGAGTCACCCTCAATCTCACAAAGTACACCTCTCCCTCAGAAGAATAGCAAAATGACTTTGTTCAGTTCTCCAGGCAGTGTATCTGCTATACAGGTTAGCATTATTTAAATTGGTTTGAATATATGTTGATAAAAGTAAGTGTAGTATAAAACCTTTTATGTAAGCTTGAACTTGTGTTTTAACTCAGGCTGACTTCTTATTAATACAGTTTTATGAGTTTGTAAGCCAGGATGCTGCTGTAGACCAATTTTGAAATGTTAGCCTTAGTTAAAGGCAGGAATTATAAAATACCATTTTCTTTTTGTGCAAGGTGTTAATTTTCAGGAATAATTTTTTCTCCTACTTTTGTGTTGACACTAATGCTTTTTGTGTGGCTTGCTAACTTAACTATTATCAATAAGCACTTTGAAAATTGGTATGCTGTGCAAACAGAAAAGCATGAATGTATGCAGATGAGGCCATTGTTCATCAGTTCCTGATGCTACCTCACTGAGGCAGGAGAAAAATTGACGTAGAAAAAAAATGTGCATAGGTGCATTTATCAGTAGAGCTTGGTTGTGTATAGGGAGTAATGGTTTCAGTGCAATACAAATTGTGGCTAGAGAATGGATATAAGCTACTGTGGCCTTTCTTCATCTATTTCTGGCACTCCATTGCTAATGCAGGAAATGGAGTTCACATAAAAGAAAAATTAAGAAGAAAGATGTATGTTTTTGTGTGTTGTATATGATGAGTGCATGAATTTTCTTTCTTTTTTTATGGATTGCATGGTAGGGGAGATAGATGCAAAGGTCTTAGAGTGTGTATTTTGCTCACTACTTGTATGTTGGCAAACGTTTTCCTTGTCTGCCTCGCTTGTCCCTTCACTCCTCTTGCTCGTTTTATAATGCTTTTTTTTTCTGCAGCTACTCTTTTGGCATATAGATTTCTTTTTGGTTTTGTTAATGTGCTGAGTTGTAACATCAGTAACATAGGAAAAGCACCCTTATTTGCATATATCTAGTCTCTAGCCATCATATATTATGTACCAAAGCCAGGGTCTCCATACTATCATTCTCTGTTAAGTTACCACGTTTTAAAGCCCCTCTCATTTACATCTGTTAGAATACAGATACAAGACTAGAATTTTTCTTTGTGATTTAAATTTAGATTATTTTGTTTATAAAAGCTGTACTCATATCTCACCTTTTACAGAATCTAGTGGAAGATGAGGATAGCTTCTTCTTTGACCCATCACAACAACCGAAAGAAAAAGCAGCCAACACATCTGATACAGGTAGAATAGATGGTTTAAACACTGAAGGATATAATAGTGATGAGAGTACTGATATTGAAGATGATTTTGGTCCTACACTTTTGTTTGCTGATAATGAAGATAGTAAAAAAGAAGATGAATCTGATACTTCCAAAGATCCCAGCAAAAATGAAGATGCCCCTGAGACTTCTGAAGATTGTAGCAGAAATTATGAGGATACTTTTAAGGGTGTTGTTGGGAATGTACCTCTCTCAGAGGTAGAGGATTCATCCAAAGACAAGGACATGAAAATCAGAGGAGAGAATGAGAAAGGATGGAATAGTGATGGTAGCACTGATAGTGAGGAAGACATTTTCAGACAGGCAACCCAAACGTTCTCCATTCAAGACAAAACTCCAAGAGTGTTAGGAAATGATGACACTGTAAATAACATATCACCAGCTCTAAAGAATTATGATAATACACAGGAAATTATGGAAGCTTTTGGTGACACTGATGATGAGACAATGTTACCTACACAGCTATTTGTGGCAAAGGAAAGTCCTCCAAATAAGAAATTTCAAGAACTGGATGATGATATATCCACTCAGCTATTTGTGGCAAAGGAAAATCCTCCAAATGAGGAATTTCAAGAACTGGATGACGATATACCCACTCAGTTATTTGTAGCAAAAGAAAGTCCTCCAAATAAGAAATCTCAAGAACTGGATGATGATATACCCACTCAGTTATTTTTAACAAAAGAAAGTCCTCCAAATAAGAAATCTCAAGAATTGGATGATGATATACCCACTCAATTATTCTATGACAATGAAGATGAAGTTGTATTTAAGAAACCCATTGCCAAAGCACCCAAAAATAAGAGGAGACTTACAGACTTTTCAAGTACCAGTAAGAGTTTTGATGATGATAATCCAGATGATTTACTGGAAACTGCCAATGCTGCTATACTAGATACTCCTACACAGCCATATTCATGTGATGACCAGCACCAGCCATCAACTACAAGCTCAAGTGATGAAGGTCTCTTAGATGCTCCAACCTTGCCCTTTGATGATTCTGCATCAACTTATGAATTTCAGCTACCTCGCAAAACAGTACAAAAAGATAAATACAGGGTTAAATGTGGTGAAGATGATGAAATAGATGATTTATTCAACCAGCCAACTCAACCATTTTTACCTAATGATGATGCTGATACTCTTGAGGAGGATATACCTACCCAGTATTTTGACCCAACACCAAAAAATGAAACCCCTGAGAAAGGGGAAAGTGACATCAAAGTGGATAGATCTAATCAGCCTACCCAAATATTTTCAGCACCTAAAGATGATAGTGTTGTGGAATGTAATGCTCCAGCTGAGCTAGAAAACATTGGCAGTAGAGATAGCTCATGTAACAAAACTAATGTCACTTCTCTAATTCTCTCTCCAATGAATGTCAAAGAACAAGCCGAGGATCATGGTAATGAGGATGATTTACCCCCAACGCAGATATTTTCAGCACCCAAGGATGGTGCTGACATAGATAGTAATGCTCCAACACAACTTTCAGAGGTAAAGTCTGTTCTTCACTGTGAAGATAGGAACATTCAGGAAGGCACAAGCAAAGTTGATGCCAGGTCTCAGCTAGTAGTACCTGCATCACACATTAAAAGACAGATGGAGGTACATAGTGATAATGATGACGATCTACCCCCAACACAGATATTTTCATCTCCTAAAGATTATGCTAATGTGGATGGTAATGCTCCAACACAGCTTTTTGATGTAGAATCTGCTCTTCACTCGGAAAGTAGAATCACAGAGGAAGGCACAAACAAAGTTGATATGACATCTCAGGTAGTTTCACCTGTGGTACACATGAAAGCACAAACTGAGGTTGATGTAAATGAGGATGATCTACCCCCAACACAGATATTTACTGCACATTCTCCATCAAAGCAGGCACCAGATCCAACAGTAATAGAAGATACTGTGTCTCTGGTTCAGCCAATTTTATGTGAAGCCAGTTCGGAAAGTAAAGGTGTGTCGAGTGCAAATGCCATCAAAGTGTCGAGGAAGTGCCTGGCTGATGATAATATTGACTCACAAGCTTCTACTTTAGTATTAAGGGAATCATCTCTGAGTGAGAGTGAGGATGATGACAGTGCACTTACACAACCATTGACTGATGATGGCAATAACAATAAAAGTGATACTCCTCCAGTGTCATTGTCTAGTGATTCAAAGGAGAGTAAGGAACCACCACCTAGTAGTATTCAGGTCTGGGATGAACTAGATGCTGATGCAACACAGGACATTTCCATTGATGGTGTTGTGGGCATTGATGAAACATGTGTATGTACCACAGTATCATTGTCTGGTGCAGAACAAAAGGATAACCTTGAAAATAGTGCCCTGAATGACTCTGCTTCTGATGTCTCGGAAACACTGCTGAATGACAGGCAGTTAGGAGATGAGGAGGAAGTTATTCTCTCTGATTTTAAGAATGACAGTAGTCATTCTGGACCAGTCTCAGAATATCTTCCCAATTGTCCAGACTCAGAAAGAATTGAATCAGTTCAGGATCAAAAGGATGAAGAAGGAATAAAAGACCTTGAGATGGATCATATGGAAGCTGAGAAGAAAGAACAGACAAGAAAGTGCATTAATGAGGCAGTTGAGGAAGACACTTACAATTCAGGTGAAAGCACTGATGTTGAAGATTATTTGCTACCCTTACAAGATGATATAATACCAGTAACAAAAGATAACATCACTGTAACACAAGGTAATGAAAAGTCACATGTTGAGCTGAGTTCCAGTTCTGACATTCTTGGAAACAAAGTCTGTTCCTCTCTGTGCAAAGAATCACCTGAAGTAGGTCCAAAACAGCAAAATAGTGTGTTACCCCCTACAGTTTCACTAAAAGTTAGTCAGGAGACAATTAATAAAGAAGCAGACACTCTCAAAAAGTCTTTCCAATTTAAACGTGTATCCAAAATGGTCCCTGTTGTGTCATCACCAGATCATAGAGCCTCTGCTCAGAACCAGTCTACCCATGATTCTTGTATGTCTGTTGATTTTTCACTTTCAAACATCAGTTTTGCCGATAGTGAGGACAGTAAAAGTCAAGAAACAATTTCTGATGATATGCAAGCTCCAGAAAAAGAAGGAAAAGTATTAGAGCATCATAGAGATATTATTGACAGTGGTAGTGATAATGACAACAGTGTTCATAACTTTTCTCAGAGGTTATTTGATTTGCCTCCAGATGAAGGTGCAGGCACTGGAAATACCTCAAAGGATGAAAAGATACCCAGCAATGAAAGGAAGACTTTGGAAGATAGGGAAGTGGTTGAGAAGTTAAAGGGGAAGAACACAAAGGCTGCCCGAGAAGTGATACAGAAGGATATGGTTATGATTGAAGGAAAAGCTGAAGAACAGGAAAACATAGGGAAAGTTTTTGTAAAGGATGTTGCACATGAGAATAAAAGAAAGGTGCCAGATTATGAAGAATTGGGTTTTGAAAAATTTTTGATTTCAGAAAATGGAAGCATGTCTGGTAATATTTCGGTTAATGACAGATCTACCGCAGTTACTCCTAAAAGAAATAAAGGGCTTAAACCAACTGCAGGTGTGCAGTCGCATTTAACTTATGAGAATGAGACTGACAGTAGCACTAATTCAGAAAGAAGCCCAAGAAGTGAATCTACTGATCATTCAGGAAATAAAAACGATGAAAATGATAGTTTTTCAGGATTTGAAAAGTCTCCCAAGAATGAAGAAAGTAGTGACATAAATAGGCACAAGGATGACAAAAACAAAGAAAAATCTGATTTTAGATCAGAAAATGTGCAAGATTTAGAAGAAAGTACCAAAGGGGAAGATAACTTGCTTTTGAAAACAAAAGAATTTGATATGCTAGAGACATCATCTGGTGGCTTTTTTGATAGAAATGCAGAAGTGAAGCAACAGTCAGACTATGGGTTGATTGTAATGAAGACAAATGAAACTGACAGGCATTCAGTAAGCATATGCCAGAGAAAGAGAGGAGGCAAAGATGAAATGAGTGAATTGCCTGATCACAAAGTTGAAGAAAATGTATTGTCTGCAAGGGACAAGAGGAAAAGGAATGAAAGCATGAAGTTGAAAGTTGTAAAGCAAAATAAAGTAAAACAGAGGACAAGATCAAATGATAAAGACACAGATAGTGAAATATCAAGTAGAAACTCCTCTACATCCAGAGATAGTGTAGATGAAGTAACCTTAGAGGATGTCTCAGACATTTGCCATAGTGGTCGTAGAAGAAAAAATTCTGATGCCAGCACTCTCAGTAGCTTAAGTCATCTCAGTAGCAGTAGCAATCAGAATGCAGATACAGCAGCTGATGATGAAAGTGGATCTTCTGTAAGAAAGAATTGGAGGACAAGGACCAAGTATCAATTCTCAGATACTGAAATCTCGAGTCGAAACTCCTCCAGTTCTAGAGACAGTGTGGGTGATGTAACACTAGATGATGTCCAAAACATCCGTCGCAGTAATCGTAGAAGAAACATTTCTGGTACTAGCACTCAAAGCAGCATGAGCCACCTCAGTAGTAGTAGTAGTCACAGCGAAGCTAGAAGTGCAGCTACAGCCTTAAGGGTCTCACCGAAAAGTACAGTTAAAAGGGGGAGAAGGAGTAAGAGGTCTAGTTTTGGTAGAATTAATGTACCATCCCAAGAAACTGAAGAAAAAGATGATAAGATCAGTAGCTGCTCAGAAAAGAGTAGTATAGAATCAGACATCAGCACAAATACTTCTAGGAAGAAAACTAGCCAAAAAGGAAAAAGTAAAGGAGTGACAAGAAGATCATGCAGAAACCTAGGAAGTACTGACATTATTGATGTAAAGAAAATAGAGGTCATAACTCCAAAAACGGAAATAAGTTCTTTGCCCAAGGAAACTGAAGGTCTTACTTATGGACAAACTAGGAGTCGTAGAAGTCAAAAGGAACTTAAAAAGTTCTCCCCTAACAAAGATATAGAGGCTGAAGCATTGAAAGGAACTTCAGGCAGAATTGGAGAGAGAAGAAGGAAGTCTGATGTTTTACAAATTATATCAGAGCCAACTAAGAGATTGCCTCCTAGAAGAGCAAGGAGATCAGCCATGCCTAATCTGTTTGTTTCTACTTCAGTAATGAATGATGAAGAAGTGGAAATAGTTCCAGCACGGAAGAGAAGTACTCTAGGATTAAGTTTTGACAATGATGATCATAAAAACAAAACAGAAATGCTACAGATTTCCAAAAGGGAATCCAGGTCTTCTGTGTCTAAGGCCAAGGTTGTGAAACAAAATGAAGCTTCGATAATCATGCAAGAGGCAGACACTTGCTCAAATGAGACAAAACATCCAGAAGCAGTACAAAACTCTCGCAAGAGTAGGTCCAGTATTGCCACATCACAACTTACTGGACAGCAAGATCCTGTTGTTCCAAAGAAGCCAAAGCTTAGTACAATTCCAGAAAAGAGTAAAGATGAAGAAAGCAGAGATACTGTAGGATTAGGCAGAAGGATACAGAAGAGAGCTCCAAGATCACAAAAAGGTGTCTTTGAAGAAGATGCAGGAGAAAGTAAAAGTAAAGTAGATAATCTGGTACAGGGTCTTGAGAAAAAACGTTCAAAGCGAGGGCAGTTACTTACAGCGGAATGGAGTGATGAGAGCACTGCAGCTGAGACTGGTTCAAGTCGTTCTTCAAGTCAGTCCAGTGAGGATAGTCATGTTTGTCGGAAATCCAAGAGGAAGCGGGGCAGTGATAATTCCATGGAGGAGTTACTGTCAACTCCCAAATCTTCAAGAAGTGGCAGAAGTAGAATGGTAGGTATATTTTTGATATGCATTACCTATGTTATCACATCATCCTTGCTGTCTGATGTTAATTTTGTGCTAAACCAGCAAAGGCTATTGGTGTCCAGTTTCGTTGGTTTCCTACATCTCCAGATATCTTAACTCTCATTGTGCCTCTTTACCCCTCCATCTCAAACATATTTTCCCTTTACTTTTGCTGAACTGAAGAAAGAAGAGATGGTGAAAGCCCCGTGTAAGATGAAATGTGGCAAGGCAGCTGGAGTGGATGGTATTGTAATTGAATTTTCCTAAAATAAAAGCGGATAACTGTGTTGTTGATTATTTTTTTAGGATTTTTACTCTATGTGTATGGATCATGGTGAGGTGCATGAGGATTGGCAGAATGCTTGTATAGTGCCATTTTATAGAGGCCAGGGGGATAGAGGTGAGTATTTGAATTACAAAGGTATAAGTTTGTTGAGGGAACTTGGCTAAGTTTTTTGGAAGAGTAGTGATTGAGAGGATGGAGGAATAGTGTGGTTTGAGGAGTGGTAGATGTGTAGATCATGTCTTTGCATTGAGAAATGTGTATTAAAAATACTTAGAGAAACAGGAGGACTTACCTGTGGCAGTTATGAATCTGTAGAAAGTATATGATAGGGTTGATAGAGATGATTTGTGGAAGGTGTTACAAATATATGTTGGGGGGAAAGCAATTAGAAGCTGTGAGGAGTTTTTATCAAGAGAGAAAGGTGTTTGTGCCAATAGGGAAAGAGGAAGGTGAGTGGTTTCAGATGAAAGTGGTTCTGGGACAGGTGTGTGTGATGTTATCATGGGTGTTTAATTTGTTTATGGATGTGATGATGAGGAAGGTAAATGTAAGGGTCATGAAGAGAGGGGAAGTTATGCAGTGTGTAGGGGTGAAGGAACCTGGAAAATGAATAGGAACATGAATGTTAGCCGAGGATTATTTAGTTTAGACAACATCATCTTACATTTATTTCATAGTCACTTGTGCAAGAAGGTCAATGACCTAACACACCTGTAGTAACCTGAGTATTAGGGTTGGGTTTTGTTACCTGAGTGTCCCCTGACTCCACGTGAGTTACCATCTACCCTTATTGTTTGCTTCATTATGTGTAAGATGTCATCTTGTTAACATCTGGTGTGTCTGTATATTTTCCTCCATCTGTGATTTGTTACCATTTGCTTCTGAATGGGTATGTTTGAAGGAATAGTGGTTCCAACAATGCTGTATGGCTGCGAGGCGTGGGCTATGGATAGAGTTGTGCGGAGGAGGGTGGATGTGCTGGAAATGAGATGTTTGAGGAAAATATGTGGTGTGAGGTGGTTTGATTGAGTAAGTAATGTAAGGGTAAGAGAGATGTGTGGAAATAAAACGAGTGTGGTTGAGAGAGCAGAAGAGGGTGTTTTGAAATGGTTTGGTCACATGGAGAGAATGAGTGAGGAAAGATTGACCAAGAGGATATATGTGTCAGAGGTGGAGGGAACAAGGAGAAGTGGGAGACCAAATTGGAGGTGGAAAGATGGAGTGAAAAAGATTTTGAGTGATCGGGGCCTGAACATGCAGGAGGGTGAAAGGCGTGCAAGGAATAGAGTGAATTGGATCGATGTGGTATACCGGGATCGACGTGATGTCAATGGATTGAGCCAGGGCATGTGAAGCGTCAGGGGTAAACCATGGAAAGTTGTGTGGGGCCTGGATGTGGAAAGGGAGCTGTGGTTTCGGGCATTATTGCATGACAGCTAGAGACTGAGTGTGAACGAATGGGGCCTTTGTTGTCTTTTCCTAGCGCAACCTCGCACACATGAGGGGGGAGGGGGATGGTATTCCATGTGTGGCAAGGTGGCGATGGGAATGAATAAAGGCAGACAGTGTGAATTGTGTGCATGGGTATGTATGTATGTGTCTGTGTGTGTATATATATGTGTACATTGAGATGTATAGGTATGTATATTTGCGTGTGTGGACGTGTATGTATATACATGTGTATGGGGGTGGGTTGGGCCATTTCTTTCGTCTGTTTCCTTGCGCTACCTCGCAAACGCGGGAGACAGCGACAAAGCAAAATAAATAAATAAAATATGCAGTGGAATTTATTAAAAAAAAGGGGGTGACTGTATTATTGACTGGTTGGTAAGGTTATTTAATGTATGTATGACTCATGGTGAGGTGCCTGAGGATTGGCGGAATGCGTGCATAGTGCCATTGTACAAAGGCAAAGGGGATAAGAGTGAGTGCTCAAATTTCAGAGGTATAAGTCTGTTGAGTATTCCTGGTAAATTATATGGGAGGGTATTGATTGAGAGGGTGAAGACATGTACAGAGCATCAGATTGGGGAAGAGCAGTGTGGTTTCAGAAGTGGTAGAAGATGTGTGGATCAGGTGTTTGCTTTGCAGAATGTATGTGAGAAATACTTAGAAAAGCAAATGGATTTGTATGTAGCATTTATGGATCTGGAGAAGGCATATGATAGAGTTGATAGATATGTGCTGTGGAAGGTATTAAGAATATATGGTGTGGGAGGCAAGTTGTTAGAAGCAGTGAAAAGTTTTTATCGAGGATGTAAGGCATGTGTACGTGAAAGAAGAGAGGAAAGTGATTGGTTCTCGGTGAATGTAGGTTTGCGGCAGGGGTGTGTGATGTCTCCATGGTTGTTTAATTTGTTTATGGATGGGATTGTTAGGGAGGTGAATGCAAGAGTTTTGGAAAGAGGGGCAAGTATGAAGTCTGTTGTGGATGAGAGAGCTTGGGAAGTGAGTCAGTTGTTGTTCGCTGATGATACAGCGCTGGTGGCTGATTCATGTGAGAAACTGCAGAAGCTGGTGACTGAGTTTGGTAAAGTGTGTGAAAGAAGAAAGTTAAGAGCAAATGTGAATAAGAGCAAGGTTATTAGGTACAGTATGGTTGAGGGTCAAGTCAGTTGGGAGGTAAGTTTGAATGGAGAAAAACTGGAGGAAGTAAAGTGTTTTAGATATCTGGGAGTGGATTTGGCAGCGGATGGAACCATGGAAGCGGAAGTGAATCATAGGGTGGGGGAGGGGGCAAAAATCCTGGGAGCCTTGAAGAATGTGTGGAAGTCGAGAACATTATCTTGGAAAGCAAAAATGGGTATGTTTGAAGGATTAGTGGTTCCAACAATGTTGTATGGTTGCGAGGCGTGGGCTATGGATAGAGTTGTGCGGAGGAGGGTGGATGTGCTGGAAATGAGATGTTTGAGGACAATGTGTGGTGTGAGGTGGTTTGATCGAGTAAGTAACGTAAGGGTAAGAGAGATGTGTGGAAATAAAAAGAGCGTGGTTGAGAGAGCAGAAGAGGGTGTTTTGAAATGGTTTGGGCACATGGAGAGAATGAGTGAGGAAAGATTGACCAAGAGGATATATGTGTCGGAGGTGGAGGGAACGAGGAGAAGTGGGAGACCAAATTGGAGGTGGAAAGATGGAGTGAAAAAGATTTTGTGTGATCGGGGCCTGAACATGCAGGAGGGTGAAAGGAGGGCAAGGAATAGAGTGAATTGGATCGATGTGGTATACCGGGGTTGACGTGCTGTCAGTGGATTGAAATCAGGGCATGTGAAGCGTCTGGGGTAAACCATGGAAAGCTGTGTAGGTATGTATATTTGCATGTGTGGACGTGTATGTATATACATGTGTATGGGGGGGGGTTGGGCCATTTCTTTCGTCTGTTTCCTTGCGCTACCTCGCAAACGCGGGAGACAGCGACAAAGCAAAAAAAAAAAAAAAAAAATATATATATATATATATATATATATATATATATATATATATATATATATATATATATATATATATATATATATATATATATCCCTGGGGATAGGGGAGAAAGAATACTTCCCACGTATTCCCTGCGTGTCGTAGAAGGCGACTAAAAGGGGAGGGAGCGGGTGGCTGGAAATCCTCCCCTCTCTTTTTTTTTAATTTTCCAAAAGAAGGAACAGAGAAGGGGGCCAGGTGAGGATTTTCCCTCTAAGGCCCAGTCCTTTGTTCTTAACGCTACCTCGCAAATGCGGGAAATGGCGAATCGTATGAAAAAAAAAAAAAAAAAAATATATATATATATATATATATATATATATATATATATATATATATATATATATACACAGTATATTATCCCTGGGGATAGGGGAGAAAAGATATTTCCCACGTACTCTCTGCATGTCATAAAGGGCGACTATAAGGGTTGGGAGTTTGGGGCTGGAAATCTCCCCCTCCAGTACTTACTTTTCCAAAAGAGGGAGGCTGGAAGGCGGCCAAGTGAGGATTTTTCCTCCAAGGTTTGGTCCTTTGTCCCTGACACTTACCTCGCTAATGTGGGAAATGGCGAATATAATTGGGAAAAAAATGAATATATTGCCTCATAATTGTGAAGTTCTTTTGACTTTTGCTACTTGAGATATAAATTGCAGAAGAGTAATGGATATGAACAAATGCCTGTTGTTGTATTCTCCATGTTTTATGTTTTCAAGGCTTGCAGGACAGTCCAATCTTGGAGAGAAATATAAGTTTTAAAGTTTGAAAAACTTTCTCCCTTAGGGTGTCAGCTATTTGGCATGTCTGTATTCCATCATCAAGGTTGGAATCAACAGTCAACTTTATGATGATATCATCACTGAATAGAGATTACTGATTGTTTGGTAAGCAGGCCCAGGCATAGCTGGCAGGCTGCAAGCACTGAATAAGTGTTTAAGCATTTACCTTACCAAGAGGCAAGGAATTAAGAAGTTTCTAATTCTGGGGGATCCTAGAGATCCTCTCAAGGCTTGAAGGACACCACCCTATACCATAACATATCTCATTGCCAAGGTACTTTACACCACTGGATGAAGTTAGGCAGGGTCACCAGCAAGAAGTATCTGACCTGATACGCAGTTCAGCAACCTGTTGATACCTGCATCGTGATATTGCTGGAATGGTAGGGCTCACCACATGTCTTGTTTTTTTAATTTTATCATGTTTCTTTCCAATACCAATCCTCTTCTGTAATTGTCGATCTGAAACTCATTAGGGATTGAGTCAGCCATAAGACTAATTTTCTTTTACATATTTCTGTAGACACCTTGGAGATTAACAGGTTTCATACTTCAAAACTTATGTTTATTTCTGCTGTTTACATTGACAATACATTTTACACTTTTCATAGATATATGTTGTTCCTCTTGTATGTAATTAATGTTCTGGTTTCTTGATATTCAATAACACAGTAACTACTGTTAGAGTTTCATTTACTTTCAGATTTTGTCTTCATTACCTGAAGAGGTAGATGAAGACATATGGATAGCAAGTCTTTATTTGTACCATCCTAGATGAAAAATGAATTAATAGTAAATGCTATTTAAATGTTTTAAAGTTTAGTGCTTGAAGTCTTCCATTCCACCATTTACTGCATCATCCGTCTTCAAACTGATTTTTAGAACATCTGTAACCATGACTCATGGAGGTGATGACATCAGTCTTGAATTATCTTTGATGTGTATTGTGTAAGTTTTTTTTTTTTTCTTTTTTTTATAACTGATCAGTATGTATTTGGCAGGGATCACCTTCTGTTAAGGACAGTTACCCATGGTCTCCATCCCAGAGACAGCAACAAGCCAACACCAGACCAAGAGTCCTCTTCACTGGCTATAAGGATGCTCAAGATGAAAAGATTGTCACTGACTTAGGTATGATGTGCAGCAGATTTTTTTGAAATCCCTTCATAGATTATTGATTATTTTCCAGTGTCTTGGCCCAGAAAGTATTCCAGCTACCACATTCCAGCTTGTGATTCAGTTTTTTATTGATTAGTACATTTTACTGTTGCCATTTTTAGAAACCTTTGAATATATGTTCAAAGTAATTGGTAATATTAAATTACTACACCCATCTTTCCAACTTGTGAAATTATTTACTGAAACTTTCAGCATTCCATGTCAGTGTTCTGTTTCACCACAGAATTTTATGCCCTGCTGAGCTTCCCTTCCATATACACATATGTGGTTGTGATATTTTTGCCAAATAGAAGCTACTTGCATTATTCATCTGTTTCCTGGAAACAGTGATTGGGTGTGATAAAAAAAAAAAGATACAAGGTACTTGCATTCATTCTTTACTCCTACTCATTGAAATCCATATACCTAAGAGCAAACTTGTGGGTATGACATGTCAAATCTGCTGTTTCCCACTGTCACAGCAAAAAAATGCATGTGCAAAACCTTCGGTAGCATTTTTATTGTTGACCCTTTTTAGACCATATGAAGGTAAAAATCTAGCAGCAGTACTTTGAAACATATACTGAAGAATTCTGCACATTTGCAAAGTAGGCACATCTCTGAAGTAGTTGTTTCTTCTTGCACTCAGATCAAATTTTTCATAAGGAAAGATTCAGCTGTAAAGGGGGTTGTTGAACTAATACATTAAGCCTGAAAAGTTGAGAGACTGGTTAAAGTGAGGAGAAACTGAAAGGAAAGGTTAGGAATGAGCTATTTTTGAAGGTTCTTGAGTTTAATCATGTGATATCAACATAAAGAACCTTGCCCCATCCCATTTTTAGGTTCTGCTAAACTGTGGAACCTTGTTGAGAAATGCCCAAATATCTTTCATTTCACTTCTAATAGTGGCCCCATGCACCTAACCTAATCTCCCATGTATAACCCCTTTCCTTGCTCTTGTAGGAAAAGCATTTTTAAGAATTATCCTGAAATATGACAAGGAACATACACCATCATATTTCATATATTTTAGGGAACTGGACAGTAAATATAAAAGGCAGATTGAATTGTCACAGAAGAAATGATGGTCTCACTTTTTTAGAATGATAGCAGATTTGAGTTGTATGTGCTCTTGTCTATTATCTCCTGAGAAGAGCTAAAAATGTGAAATTTATGTGCAAGAAGAAAAACATGTCCTGAAACAAAATCTGGATTGTGTGCCATTGTGTTATTGTTATTATTATTATTTTTTTTGTTACCATAATAGCTTTTTTTCACCCCCTAGAATTAAGCAATCATTGCCATTGTTTGCCACTGATGAAGCATCCCTTGGATGATGCCTGGCATAGCACATGAATTTGTGCTCACTAAATTTTTTACTTTTGATTGTTTCAGTATTGTATTCACAGATATTCTATAGTGATGTTGAATTGGAGAACAGTGGCATTATTCAGTGGCATAATCACTCAGGCTGACCTTTTTTTCCACCACAGATGACTAGATCAAAAAGGTCCTTGGCCTACTGCTGCTAATTTTGGCTCTTTAAAGGTATTTGATTGGACAGTGACCATCCAGAACAAAAATATTACAATGAATGGAAATTTTCTTCCAGTGGTCAGTCTGTGTGAAAATATCTGGGAGGCCTTATTTTGCTTTTTTTTTTTAACTATTTTATTTTTTCATTTATTATGAAGAGAGAGTTTTACTCTCATGTTGCCTTACATGTAATAATTTGTGAAGATATGAGATTTACAAAATGTCAGTTACTCATGATGAAAATCTTTAATAATCATATTTGTTCTAGACGAAAACACTTCCAGAAATTACACTCGTGTGTGTTTGCCTTGTGATATATCCTGGCTTACCTCATGTGACTGGTAGCACAGTTTTGTAAGTTAAGGGGCATGTAGCACACGTAAGCTGTTTTTGACCATGTTGAGATGTTTATCATTTTGTATAGAAAATTTTTATCTAGTTAATTGTACTGGCAAAATTTTGGATATACTCTTTCAGAATATTTGAGAATCTCAGATACAGATACACCATTATATTTCTGGCAACTGTTGGTTCGGCACTTCCTTTAGTCTGGACAAAATTACATGAGGGAACTTGAAATTACCTTGGCCATCAGACTTGTTTACTGGGCGGCCGCAGATAGCGTTGTTTGTAGGGCGTGCTTATTTACATTCTTTACACTGCACTTGTTGGTGGTGATACCGCAATTCTGTGAGATTCTTAGCTTATTTTGCTTAAATTTAACCCTAGCTATGGCTTCTAAGACATATGAGAGTGTCAGTTGTGGTGTCAAACGTAAACACCAGTCCATATCGATCCAAGATAAAGTAGAACTTTTGAAAAAATGGACCGTGGTGTTTCGATGTATAAGCTGTGTAACATTTACAGTATTGGTTCATCAACTGTTTATGACATGAAGAAGCAAAGGGAGAAAATATTGAAATTCTATGCTGACAGCGATTCCAAGAAGCAAATGATGATTAGAAAAACTATGAAAGATGGTAAGAGTACTGAGCACGATCGAGTGATAATGGAATGGTTTCAACAGCATCAGAGTGATGGAGTGGACTTGTCGGGTAGCACGATATCAGACAAGGCTAAGTTGTTCCATAAAGAACTTAAATTACAACATGAGCATGACTATAGTGAAGAATGGATTTAAAGATTCAAGAAGTGTCATGGAATTTCCATGAATGAAATGTGCTGAGAAAAGCGGTCTGCAAACCACGAAGGAGCTGCTGAGTATGTGGACGAATTTGCGAAACTTGTAGCTGACGAGCACTTTAGTCCTGAGCAGGTGTATAATGTATTTCATTTATTTATGTGATTTACATTTTATATTTGTTTTATTTAAATTTCTAGCGATACATGGTATACTTTAGACAAATGGGAGATATATAATTAGTGGGTTAGAGGGGTGTTGATGAATTATTAATACGTGACCACGGTTGGTCCAGCAAAATGGTTATTTCGGCAAGGCTTTGAAACTGAGAGTGCCGGAAAATCGGCGGTATACCTGTACATAGAGTGTACACTGGTTAGTAGGATTGAAACAGTGAAAGGTAATCAACAGACTTTTTTTTTTTAATTCTCAGTGATTTACATGACACTTGATGATGAGCTAAGTGTTCTTGTAGGGAAGGTAACCACTACCTTTGGGAAACTCATAAAGAACTCCTGGAGCAGTGCCAAACTCACTACCAGGAAAGTTATGAGGATATACTAGACCTGTCACTCGCATCCTGCTGTGGGACATGGCACTTGCAGTTTGCAAGAGCATAAAATTGTCATTTTCCTTCTCAGTTGTTTACTCTACATTCTTTATATCACATGGCACAATGAGATAGAAATGCAAATAACTTAAATGAGGCAATCCACCCCAAGTATTCCAGTGCTTCTCATATGTACACCAGGCCTAGCTCAAGTTTATACACAGAATTTACAATGGATGTGTACTGAAAATCATATTTTGTGATAAGATTTCTGATTTCAAGAGACCATTAGGCCACCCAAAGCTTCATTTTAAGATTTTCTGCAAGCATGTCCAAAATTATTATAGTACTGTCAGTACTGTAAGCTCTGGAAGAGACAGGGAGAGCTTCCAAGTCCTCAGGTGGCACACAAACTCACAATGAGAAATGATACCTTCATCTCAAAAATATGCACAAGCAGAAGAAACTGAGATGTAACTAAAACTTATCAACAAAGGATTGTACTTGTCACACTTGCAGCTGGTCCTCTCACTTGAGGATCAGCCTCTTGAAGTGCCTAAGGAAATGTGGCTCAGACTACCCTACGTAATTTATGGGTTTGCTGGAAGAGTGTCATCACAAGAAAATGGACAAGCACCGATAGGTTTCATGCTGCATCCCCATTAGATTGTTTGGTACATGTTAGTTTCACCACAGTCATAGGCTATTATATTTTCCTGTTTTCCTTTCTTCCTCTCCCTGCTTTCTCCCCCATTTATCCAGTGAGCTACCCAAGTTATTCACATCTTTACTTTTCTCATCTCAGCTCAGATTTCCAAGAGTGGTAGAAAAGGATGATTTGCACTTTACTTTTAGTATTTGCTTGAGAATGATGCAAGTTGTTGATTATAGGTTGTGAAATTCTGTATTTTGTTTATAAAAATCATATGCTGAAAATTACTCATTGCATTATACTAAATATAGTACTTCCTTATATTTACAGGAGGAACAGTTGTAGAGTATCCTCAAGAGTGTACTGTACTTGTTACAACAAACATTCGACGTACATGCAAATTGTTGGCTGTCATTGGGAAAGGTTTACCCATAGTATCCCCTTCATGGCTTACAGTTTCAAAGCAAGCACGAAATTTTGTCGGTTAGTCATCAGTCCACTGTTCTGAAGTAATATATAAAGAATTTTCTTTGTTATAGATATATACATGACTATTCTTATATACATAGAAAAAGAATTAGCAGATTAGGAACTTATACAGAAATATGGTCAATGATAGCTGGCATCAATAGATAAATAAATGCTGAAGCATGTTGCAGAATCTGAAGGGATATTATCCAACTCTGTTGTATTATATACATATATATTGGTTCTTAGACTGTATGAGGTATTACTAGACCCTTCTTGCTTCAGTTTGCATCACAAGTGAAAAGTCACCTTTGTTGAGGCTGTATAGTTGAAGTTGACTTTGACAAGTTTTTGCCAAAGAACTTTTTGCTACAAAGGAGTCCAGCCTGTCGTTGCTACTGAGTTTAGTGCAGTTTTGAGGCTGTTTGAGCCCCTGAATATATGTGAAAGACGTTCTGGGTTCATGTTTATTTGTATATAATCATGCAAGGACCCAGGATTGTTCTAAAGGCTCCTGCAGCCCAAGGCTGCATTTCTAACAGTAACAGGGAAATGTAGACTTTTATGGATTGAGAAGTTCATTGATGTGACTGTGCTTCCAAAAGGGAGTAAGAGAGTAGGAGACAAAGAAATTAGAGATGTATATTTCCGAGTGAGATTTTTGTTTAGGAAATTGTGTAAAATAGGAAATAATTTTTTCTAGCCCACCCATGAATATAAGATGCTTTATTATTGTACCATAATAAAGATCAGCCAAGAACAATGAAAAATGAGGTTTTCCCTTGTGATGAAGGTGATCAGAAGAGGTGCAAGGTATAGTGAGGTGGGGATAAAGAAATATTGAAACTGTATTTATGATGGATGTAATTTGAACTACTGAGGTTAACACCAAATTGAAAAACAGTATTGCTTTTGAAAATACAACTCAAATTCATGTGCTGCAGATCCTTGGAAATTTTTGGTGAAAGATACTGAAGCTGAGGAAAAGTTTGGATTTCGCCTTGAACAGTCCCTTAAGTCTGCATCCAAAGTTTTGCTCTTTGAAGGATTGTCAATTCATGCCACAATCTCTGTCAAGCCACCACCTGACCAGATGAAAGGTAAGATGCCAAAACTATAGCAGTTTTACTTTTTTATCATATTAAGAATTTTAGATTTAGCTTGTATTTTTAATTGCATGTTTAAATCTCTGAGAATTTTTTTCTCCCTTTCATAGAGAATGCTCTTATGACACTACAGGTCTTGCTAGAAATGGAAAATCCATCTCATTACAGTTCATTTAATGCCGTTGAATTTGGTACCAATACTGGCATCACTGTAGAAACACACCATTCTCATATATACCTTTATTACCATTTACCCCAACAACAGTTGTTGTGCTCTTAGTAAACAACAACAATAATTGATGTACTGTCAGGTCCTGCATCTTTTTTAGAAATCCATCTGATTTACTGTACTATTATTATCCTCTAAAGGCCTTCCATTGCAAAGAAGGCACGGAAAAAGATTCTGCTATCCTCAGCGCCCTTACAAACTCTTATAAGTTTTGGGCCAGCCACCAGAATGCCCTGTGTCCACAGTGACTCCGTGAAAACTGCATAGTTTGTTTGATGATGCTAGTTATATGGATGGAGTGATAAAAGAGAAAGATAAAAGCAAAACTAGGGAAAAGAGGTGCAGAGTTGGAGTGTGGGTGTGAGATATGGTGGCTAGTGGCAAGCCTGTTTGTGGATGATATTGTGTTGTTTGCAGAGGGTGAAGAGGAGTTGCAGAAGGCTGTGTGTTTTATGTGTGTAAGCATAGGAGATTGAATGTAAGTGCAAGTAGAAGTAAATTAATGGTATTTGAAAGGAAATGGAGTGAAAGTATAGATTTTGTAAAACTAAAAGAGTATATGGTGTGGGAGGTAAGCTGCTAGAAGCAGTGAAGTGTTTTACCAAGGATGTCGGCATGTGTATGCGTTGAAAGAGTGGAGAGTGATTGGTTCCCAGTGAAGGTCGGTCTGTAGGAGGGGTATGTGATACCTCCATGGTTGTGTAATATGTTTATGGATGGGGTGGTTAAGGAGGTAAATGCAAGAGTTTTGGAGAGGGGTGAGTATGCTGCCTGTTGGGGATGGGAGGGCCTGGGAAGTGAGTCAGTTGTTGTTCGCCAGTGATACAGCACTGGTGGCTGATTCGAGTGAGAAATGCAGAAGTTAGTGACTGAGTTTGGAAAAGTGTGTGAAAGGAGAAAGTTGAGAGTAAATGTGAATAAGAGCAAGAGGCTGAGGTATAGAGTCCAGTGCCCAGAAGTTGGTAGATCAGGGGCCTGGTATCATGGTTGGCAGTCATGCAGCATTGAAGGCAGAGTCAGGGATGGCTAATGAGTTGGTTCAGGAATAAGGTGCAGATAGTTGTCTATTGTTTTCTTGGTGTACTTTATATTATTTTTATCATTTGAATAACTTTTTGAGTAATATTTGGTATGTTATTTCCATTGCTTACATAAGGTTTTCAGTATTATTTTGTTTGTTTTTGGCCTACTGTCCCAGGCTCCCCACTTCCAAGGAAAGGAATGTCACAGTCTATCATTAATTGATTTAATTTGAATATATTTGGTACTTATCTCACATTACACAATGACCCATCTGAATCAGTAGCATATTTTATCAGTTTCCTAATTGTTAGGAATGTACTGTCAGCTCAGAATAATTCTTTATCTTTTTTGCTTTATGAATTTTAGGATCCTAAATTTCTCATCAGTAACTTTTTCCCTGTTCCAAAGTTGCATGTTTTGTGAGTTACTTGAATGATTGTTTCAACAACCCTCCTGTAATTTTTAATGAAAGATCATCAAAGAGTATACTGCATCATACTTGATTTTCCTTCAAGATTTACAGACTGTAGTACCTAAGTTGAGGATTAGTTACTGGTCTACATCCAACCAATAGATTATTTATCCTATCGTTAAAGCTACTATATCTCAGGTTCACTCTCTGCCTTAGAAAGTAGCTATAGAATCTTAAGACACTTTGAAGCCAGAGTAGATGGTAATGTTATGGAAAAAATAAATTTAACTAATCCCTTGGCATAGGACCACAAGGTGATCTAGCAATATTTGGTCATCAGCTTGATCACCATTTATTTGCATCATATTTCATTTTCTATATACAGGTGTGTGTTCAGTAGTAGTTGTGGGGCCATGTGACTTTTTTTATAGAGTATATTTCCTTATAATGTGCTGCTCAGTACATTCTGGATAGAGGCTAAGAACCAGTTTTATCCTTGGCTTACTCTTTCATAAATTCAAGTGTCAGTCTGAATACCTTTGGCTTAGTTTGACATAAGATTATATCAATGTAATTTTCAAAACTCTTTTTCAAACAATTAATCTTTCATACATTTTTATGCCCCACTGCTACACACAAGCATATGTGAAACATTATGTTGTTATATGTATTCATCTCTTTTACCTTTGACACATTCATGGTAACCTAATCAGCTTTTGGAACTTAAAATTTCATAAATTTGCATTTGATTAGAAAAACTCATGTTTACAAATGCTGTAATTTGGGACTGCTTTATGATGGAAAGCATATCAGAGCATACAAATTTTTGCAAATTAATTTATGAGATTGTAATTTTCCAAAAGAAGGAACAGAGAAGGGGGTCTAGTGAGGATATTTCATCTAAGGCTCAATCTTTTGTTTTTAACACTGCCTCGCTAACCTGGGAAATGGCGAATATGTAAGAAAAAAATTGTAGCTTTATATTTAAGCAGTGGCAGAGCATCAGGCAGCACATTTACCTCATGTTTTACTTATGCCACCATCCTTTTATTAAAGGCACTTGGTTTGCCTAATATCCTACCATGAAACGTATGAGCTCCTTAATTTGCGGAAATTTATATGTCATCATATTTGTCCTTATCAGGTACATATACACAGTACTGTAAATTTTAACCTCCCAGATATCAGCATTCTTGAGTTCAAGCATGTCCCAAAAAATCAGTATTCTTGTTAATATGCAAATTAATGTGTTAATGTCATCCAAAATCTAAAAATTCATTATCTCCTGGAAGGATATCTCTCGTGTGAGAGTGAAGTTTTTATCAATGTTTTGTAATTACTATTTGTACAGTAAGGGGAGAGAAAGTATGTTCTTTAATTATCGTGGTACATAGTGTAGTGACAGGACACAAAAATGAGAACATAAGTTTATGAGGTAGATATCTCTCATCAGTTACCATAATAGATAAATTCATCCACAGAAATCATTGAATGTTCTGGTGGGGAGTACCTTGACATGCCTCCAAGAAAGTATGCTCCACAGCTGAGAATAGTTTCCTGCTACGAGGATAAAAAGCACTGGACTACCTTTAAACGTCTGGGAATTCCCATTTTAGGGACAGAATTCATTCTCACTGGTTTACTGCGTCATGAACTACTCTTGGATGACTTCTTGTTGGAGTAGATTTACAGTTAATATCTTTAAACTGTTATCCCTGGGGATAAGGGAGAAAGAATACTACCCATGTATTCACTGCGTGTCATAAATGGCTAGTAAAAGGGGTGGGAGTAGAGGGCTGGAAATCATCCCCTTCTGTTTTTACTTTTGCAAAAAAAGGAACAGAGAAGGAGTCCAAGTGAGGATTTTTCCCTCTTAGGCTCAGTTATCTGTTCTTAGCGCTACCTCGCTAATGCGGGAAATGGCAACTATGTATAAAAAAATAACTCTGAACTGTGTAAATCATTGGATGACACAATTCTTTTTCAACTTATCATTTCCTGGTTATGTACAGTAAACTCTTAATTATCTGCATTTCACAGCACGTAATGGATTTCAGGAAATAAAGAATCTTCCCCCACCTTCCATAATTCCTGTTACCAATATGCTACTGATATTTCACCTGCTGCAGCACAAAAAGATATTTAAAATGATAACATATAACTTGTTTCAAACATTGGTAGCCTTTTCAGGGGGATATTTTGATATGACAATTTTTTTGTATACTTAATATCTGTTGTCATATTGTGTGGAAAGCAGAATTTCATTTCTTTCAGAAATGTAGGTAATCAAGTGCTAACTGTATAATTTAAAAGTTTTCTTAATATTAATATTCATATGTATTATAAAGCATGAAAGCAGTACCTGTTTGATTTCATCCACATTAATGTGATATATTTTAATGTAAAATTAACTTATATTTTAAGTTACTATTATGTTTGTATTATGTAACTTTATATTAAATATTAATGTTCATATATATTACTGTTTTGATGAAAGTTCTTTTGGTAAGGACTATTCCAGTTACTGTCATTTGATACAGAGAGGTGTCATATGTTATAGAATCTGTATCTTCCAGAAAAGTGGCATCCTAGATCTATTACAGTTTATAATGTCATTCACCAAATTAGCTTTGTATTTAAATATATTGTTTTGTGAAGTGATAGTCTTGTATAATAATTTTTATATCTAAAAATTTTGTTTCAATCATTTCACCGTAAGTTAAAATATTTTCCAAGGACATTAGTGTCAACATTTTTGTAGTCATACATTCCCTCTTTCCCTACTTTATTCTTCATAGGTTTCTACTCACTCACTTAACATATAGAAGTCACCTTCCTTACACTGACAAAGAACTGGTATGAATTACATAACTTTAAGACTGCTGTGTTCCTGAAACCTTGCAATAGATTACAACACCTTACATCAAACCTCTGTGCTGCATCAGTGTCAGCTTTATTGTTCCTTAATCCTGAATACATTGTGACTACTTATTCACTGTCATGATGAAAGCTGCATTTCTTACTTGCTGTTTTCAGTTTAGAAAAAAAATATTGTGCATAAGTTCAGTATGAAAAATTAAAACTACAGTGTTTAATACATGAATACTAGCAAAATGGAGAGAGTTATGAAACATACAAGACCCACATGATAGCAGCGTGACCTGCCATATATCAACCCACCTTCACACCTGTGATAGTGCATAAATGTTTACAACATTGATTTGTGATACAGATTTTGGTCTACATTATATTTAACTAGTTTTTGAAAAATGATTTCTGTATAATATTGTAAGTTCTGTGGGGCCTGGATGTGGAAAGGGAGCTGTGGTTACGGTGCATTATTACATGACAGCTAGAGACTGAGTGTGAACGAATGGGGCCTTTGTTGTCTTTTCCTAGCGCTACCTCGCACACATGAGGGGGGGAGGGGGTTGTTATTCCATGTGTGGCAAGGTGGCGACGGGAATAAATAAAGGCAGACAGTATGAATTATGTACATGTGTATATATGTATATGTCTGTGTGTGTATATATATGTATACATTGAGATGTATAGGTATGTATATTTGCGTGTGTGGACGTGTATATATATACATGTGTATGTGGGTGGGTTGGGCCATTCTTTCGTCTGTTTCCTTGCGCTACCTCGCTATCGCGGGAGACAGCGACAAATCAAAATAAATAAATAGATATAGATTGTAAATATTATAACTTCAATAAGACATTGAGAATATTTTGAGATGCATGCTGCTGCTAGTCTGTAAATGATTGCATTATAATATTATGAACACTGAATAGTAAATATAATAACATTATCAACAACATGAAACAATTTTTATGAGACGCATGCTATTGCGGGTTCATCAATGTTGATAATAACTATCAAGCTGAGTTACTGCTAATGGTCTTGCATTTTTTTTTTTACATGCATTTCATTGTAAATGATTACTCTTATATTATGTACACCAACTAGTATATATTATAACATCATCACTGGTATGAAGCAATTTTGAGGTGTTACCACTGGCACATAGCTTATTACATATAAGTATCAATTTTCGACATGTTTTTTGCCTTACATTGTTTTTTGAACTTGCATTAGTTTGTAAGTGATTGTTCTGTAATACTTTATACAGCAAATAGAAATCTTATACTATCATTAGCTCTATGAGGTAATAAAATGTATAATTTGTATAATACTGTATATTTTATTTTATTTTATTTTATTATACTCTGTTGCTGTCTCCCACATTAACGAGGTAGCAACAAAGTATGATAAAAAAAATAACATAAACCATGGAAAGGCCTGTGAGACCTGGTTGTGGATAGGGAGCTGTGGTTTCAATGCATTACACATGACAGCTTGAGTGTGGATATGAGTGGAAATGGCCTTTTTTTTTCTGTTTCCTGGCACATACTCGCTGATGCAGAAAACAGCGCTCAAGTGTTGTAAAAATAATTAACACATTTTTGGGAATTATAACATGATTCCATTGTGAGATATGTATCTATTACATTGCTGGGGGAGTGGGAGCTTGAACATTTATTCATTTCACCATGCACATAGACGATTTGTTACTTTATTGATATACATGCCTTTTTTCAGAGAAAAATTTCATACAGAAAGACAATGTTATTAATAGCATTTCTTAATGTATGAAAGGTTGCTTCTGTGATGGTACATTAAATATTTAGATTAGCCACCTTCAGTGGGTCAAGATTCCAGCTAATATGGCATATAAGTTTTTGGTTTGAATTCAAAGTGGTTGTATTCTGTGCTTTTTTTCAGTTATTCCTGTGGTTTTTACGCTTATAATGGCATTCGACATGCATCCAAACACTGCACTTCATCTTTGTAATTCCTTAGTCTATATCACACTCATTGGAAGCTGGGAAAAAGAAAGAATTATGGGTAAGTACTATGATTTAATATTTTTGTATCTTTTACATGATGTGGGCATGTAGAAAGAACTTAAGATAGGGAGTTTACTAGGAGAGTGTAATGCAGTGTGATTAAAGGCTCTGATGTAAGAAGAAGAACACCTGTGATGTTGGGTAGTAACAGTGGAAAAGTGTGTGAAATATTGTATGCAAGGAAGGCATGTAAGGACAGGGATAAGTGGAATCTCTTCTACTGAAGCCAACCCCATTTTCTGCATCTGCGAGATAGTGTCAGGAAACAGATGAAGAAAGATCCATCCACTCAAGTACACATATATACATACACATACATATACATACACATGCATATACATATAGACACATGTACATATTCATACTTGCTTGTCTTCATCCACTCCTGGTGCCACCCCGCCCCTCAGGAAACAGCATTGACACCCCTTGCATCAGCGAGGTAGCACCAGGAAATAAACGAAAAAAGCCACATCCGCTCACACTCAGTCTCTAGCTGTTATGTACTTTGCACTGAAACTACAGCTTCCCATCCACATCCAAGCCCCACAGACCTTTCTGTGGTTTACCCCAGATGTTTCACATGCCCTGGTTCAGTCCACTGACAGCACATCGACCCCAGTACACCACATCATTCCAGTTCACTCAATTCTGTGCACACCTTTCACACTTCTGCATTTTCAGGCCCTTATCTCTCAAAATCTTTTTCTCGCCATCCTTCCACCTCCAGTCTGGTCTCACGCTTCTCCTTATTCCCTCTACTTCTGAAACATATACCCTTTTTGTCGACCTTTCCTCACTCATTCTCTCCTTATGTCCAAACCATTTCGAGACACCTGCTTCTGCTCTCTCAACCTCACTCTTTTTATTACCACACATATCTCTTACCCTTTCTTTTCTTACTCGATCAAACCACATATTGTCCTCAAACATTTCATTTCCAACATGTCCGCCCTCCTCCATACAACCCTATCTATATCCCATGCCTCGCAACCATATAATATTATTGGAACTACTATACCATCAAACATACCCATTTTTCCTCTCCAAGATAACGTTCTCTTTCCACACATTCTTCATTGCTCCTAGAGCCTTTGCCCCCTCCCCTACCATATGAATCCACTTATGTTTCTGTGGTTCCGTTTGCTGCCAAATCCACTCCAAGATATCTAAAACACTTCATTTCCACCAATTTTCTCCATTCAAACTTACATTCCCTCTAATTTGTCCCTCAACTCTGCTGACCTTTATAACCTTGTTCTTATTCACATTTACTCTCAACTTTCTCCTTTCACACACTTTTCCAAACTCAGTCACCAACTTCTGCAGTTTCTCAATAGAATCAGTCATCAGTGCTATGTCACTGGCAAAACAATTAAAAGACTTCCCAGGCCCTCTCATCCCCAAAAGACTGCATACGTGCTCATATTTCCAAAACTCTTACATTTACCTCCCTAACCACCCCATCCTTAAACAAATTGATCAGCCATGGGGACATCATACACACCTGCCACAGACCAACCTTCACTGGGAACCAATCACTCTCTCTACCTACTCATTCACATGCCGTACACCCTTGATAAAAACATCTGTGCTTCTAGCAGCTTACCTCCCCACCATATATTCTTAAGACCTTCCTCAAAATATCTCTATCAACCCTGTCATGTACCTTCTTCAGATCCATAAATGCCACATACAAATCCATCTGTTTTTCTATGTATTTCTCATACATTCTTCAAAATAAACATCTGATCCACACATCCTCTACCACTTCTAAAACGCACTACTTCTCCCCAATCTGATGCTCTGTACATTTCTTTACATATTACATTTATGTACATATATACAAATTAACATTTAAAAACTCTACCACTTCTAAAACACACTACTTCTCCCCAATCTGATGCTCTGTACATTTCTTTACATATTACATTAATGTACATATATACAAATAAAGTAACATTTAAAAACTGGCAGACCTTACTAATATGGTTGGAGAAATTACACTCTGAAAAAATAAATTACAGTCACAAATACTTTCCATTATTTCATTAAATATTTTTGTAATACTTGATCGTTGTTTCCCGCACCAGTGAGGTGGCTCTAGGAAACAGACGAAGAACAACCCATCCACTCAAATATATATATATATATACACACCCATACACATACATATTATCATATACATACACATGTACATATTCACACTTGCTTGCCTTCAGTCCATGTCCGGTGCCGTCCCGCCCCACAGGAAACAGCATCACTGATCCCTGCTTCAGCAAGGTAGTGCCAGGAAAACAGCTGTCATGTGTAATGCACCGAAACCACTGCTCCCTATATACATCCAAGTCCCACAGACCTTTACATGGTTTACCCCAGACATTTCACATGCCCTGGTTCAGTCCATTGACAGCACATCACCCCCAATATCCCACATTGTTCCAATTCACTCTATTCCTTGCACCTTCTCACTCCTCTGTATGTTCAGGCCCCGATCACTCGAAATCTTTTTCACTCCATCCTTCCACCTCCAATTTGGTCTCCTGCTTTTCCTTGTTCCCTCCACCTCTGACACGTATATCCTCTTGGTCAACCTTTCCTCACTCATTCTCTCCATATGTTCAAACCACTTCAACTTACCCTCTTCTGCTCTCTCAACCAACCTCTTTTTTTATTACCACACATCTCTCTTACCCTTTCATTACTGACTCGATCAAATCACCTCACACCACACATTGTCCTCAAACATTTCATTTCCAAAACATCTACCCTCCTCCGTATAACCCTATCTACAGCCCATTCCTTGCAACAATATAATAGTGTTGGAACTGCTATTCCTTCAAACATACCCATTTTTGCTTTCTGAGATAACGTTCTCTCCTTCCACACATTCTTCATGACTCCCAAAACCTACTGCCCCTCCTCCACCCTGTGACTCATTTCTGCTTCCATGGTTCCATTCACTGCCAAGTCCACTCCCAGATATCTGAAACCTTTCACTTTCTCCAACCTTTCTCTATTCACACGTACATACCAATTAATTTGTCCTTTAACCCTGCAGAACCTAATAGCCTTGCTTTTTCTCTGTTCACACTTACATATTAATTAACTTGTCCTTTAACCCTGATGAACCTAATAACCTTGCTCTTATTCACATTTACTCTCAACTTTCCCCTTTCACACACTTTTCCAAACTCAGTCACCAACTTCTGCAGTTTCTCATTTGAATCAGCCACCAGTGCTGTATCATCAGCAAACAACAACTGACTCACTTCATTACAGTGTAATTACAAATACATTTGGAAATAGCAATTACATTAGTTACCACAAAATAATATCAGTTATAATTAAAATTTTCCAAATTTTGGAAAAAGTAATTTTGGGAAAAAGCAAACTAATTTTGCTCTGTAAGGTTATCCTTTATTTACAAACAAGTGTCAACCTATTTTGAAAACAAAAATAAAGATTTCATTTTAAAAGAAGTTGCAGATGGTAACTAAATAGCTGGTAGTTTTTCAATTCACTGTTGCACTTTAACAATAACATTGAATGGAAAGAAGTGAGACCAAGTTGAGCTCTGTTAGCAGTGAAAAAATTTCCGTCAATGCTGAAAACTTGCTCTGGAGCAGATGTATCAGTACACCCAATCACCTCTTGCAAGGTTCTTTAGTGGATGCAAAGTTTGGGACACTTCTTTCCAGTATAGCTTTGGATCACTTGAAAGTTACTGAGTTCTTTCCTCTACATATTGCTTCAACAAAAGACTAACATGCTGTGCTTCCTTCTGATCCCTGTTGATTTTGGAATTTAGTTGAACATTTTGGTATGAAGGAAAAAAAATCTGGGTCTTTTTGATTCAAGTAATGCCTCTGCTAAATCCTCCTTATTACTTTCTTTATCCATTGTTGATGTTGACCCATCCTTAACTACCTCCAATTCTTCAAGCATTTCCTTGTCATACCAGCCTTTGGTCCTTCTGCTCTTGTAATGGAAGCCAGTCCAGTTTGAACATAGAATCAAAAAAAGCAGCTACCTGAACATCTCTCATTTCCATGTATGGATCAAACCCTTTCTTCACATAGTCTGATAGGACTTTAGCCAGTTGTTCACAGCACTGTAACTGGGTTTTATAATTATGGATTAGATTTTCTAGTGAGTGTTTCTATCCCTGAATTACAAGTCCAATATCAGATATGGTCACCTTTTGCCCCTCCTCAACTTCCATGGCCTTGTGAAAAGGGTCAAGGACACTCTCATGCTCCTTTAAGGCAGAAATCTCCACTGTTAGGGTTCTTGAGTTCATACAATGTTATGTTTTTGTTATTATCGGACTGATATTTTTGTTTGGGTAAGGTCGAGGGATCAACAGGGTTGACTCAGATGGTTGATTATAAAAAAGTACTGCTACTACTACCAGCTGTACTTTTTATAAATTATACTGCTACCCCTACCTCCATTATTTGTTTTGTACCAGTACTGGTTGCCCACCTTTGCATTTACAAGGTTACCAGTACCACTTTCCTCCCCTTCACAATTACAATTATTTGAACACAATTAATTACTTCAATTTTATTTTCAATTACAATATTTCTGTAATTAATTACATTTCAGTTTAATTACAGTTACTCCAGTTACTCACAAGACAGACAGATTAGTACTTAAGATGTGAAAGAAATTCATAATTCAAACAATCTTTGTTGTAAGATTACTGAATTGAAGATCTGCCAATATTTCAATTTCTCTTGGTAAAACCTAGCCTTGGCCTTTTAGATATTATCCATTCTTGCTCTTTACATACAATATGAAGATACTAAAAAAAAATTATCAATGTTGAAATTCTAATCCTAACCATCATGAATATAAAGCCTTTACATTATCTTGGTTGTGGCCACTTAAGTATAACTGATAAGGATAAAAAACTTTCCTTATTCGATATATACTATAATTAATAAATACATGTCTACAGTACAGCATTATATCAATTGTAACAAATATTTCTGTACTGTTACTTCTTATTTGTTTTATCAAAATACTGTATACTCAATAGTATTACACAACTTTTATAATCTGTGTACGATGCATGTCAATTACCTTGTGGGTCAGAGATACCTTATGTAAAAACATAAAATTCAGCAGTAAAAATGTGCATTTGATGGCAATGACAAGAGTCAGACCCTTCATGTCAAACCACAATCCTTGAGACATAAACATACTTTAATTACTTTTTTAATCTAATGAAGTTCCTTGACACTTTTTTACCATATCCAGCAATTTTCCTTCCTTGTAAAGTTGTCTTGTTTCTTTTCCTCCACCAATACACCTGCCATCAACAAAAACTCGTGGAACCTAAAAGAAAAACAGCAAAATTAAGCAATATAATTAGGTCGTACATTAATTGCATTCCCCTTTATACAAAATCAATATCCCAAAGAGGGACTCTCCCTTACACTCTGAATTTCACCCATCTCACATGGGAGTTGACAGACATCAAAAACCTGCCACAAATTGGGTTTGAGTAACTTAGCTGAGGAAACGAAAAAATTTGAAAGGTAAATCTCCAAGAAAATAAGGTTCACTGAAAGAGAGAAAGTGAAGAATAGAAAGAACTTAGAAACATTGAAAAGTAGGTGCATATGAATAAAAGATCATGTAAGAATGTCAAAAGAAAAAATCGAATAAAAATTCAAAGGATGATAAGCTATGCTGAAAGGAGGTAAACAGATGCAGAGGTAAGGTTTGTACAAGAAATGTTTTAGACAAACCTAGGAGACTGCCTCTCCATATAAATACTATGTGCTAATTATTTTGACTGCCATAGAGGCATTGAGAACATGGGTTCTATGTAAGGATGTATGGTAAAGGGTGAAAGTGTTGGAAATGAAACGTCTAAAGATAGTATGTGGTGTGAGGAGCTGATCAAACAAGAAATGATAAAGTAAGAGAAAGAAGTGTGGTAATAAGATGAATACAGTCAAAAAAGCTAAAAATGGTGTGCTGAAATGGTTTGAACATATAGAGAGAATGATTGAGGAGGCTGAAAATGAGGGTGTATATGCCAGGAGTGGAGGGGAAAAGAATGGAAGAATGCATTCATGGAAGGATGGAATGATAAGGGTTTGAACTGAGGGACTTACATTACACAAGATGTCCAGAGAAAGGATGGAGTGCATTAGGCTATTTCTTCATCTGAGCGTGGTGCTAACTTGCTAATGTGGGAAATGGCAAACAAATAGGGACAAAAAACAACTCTGTGCTTGTGTAGTGCACATGGTCTTCCCCTTATGTATTGCCACTAATATAAATTAGTTGCTTATTTCTTCACATTTTTTTTCTATTATTATTTTTCAAGACTTTCCTCAACAACTGATGCATATCATGTGTTTTTTCCTCATCACTTTAGTCATCCAACTACCTACATTTTTTACCACTATGTGAAATAAGCTGAGAAGAAATGAAGATACAAACTTTCCCCAACCTCTCTTTTTACTAGGAGTTATCACATCAAGCACACCTCTCTATGGTCTAATTTTTAGAAATGACATAGCTTTAATTATAGACTACAAGGTAACAAACACAAGCATCAATGGCCATAATAGTGATGAAAACATTTTATGAAAGGCATTGTGTAGAGATTTTTTTCTTATTCAAGTTGTGAAAAAGATTTGAAAGAAAAATGTCAAGCATTCGGGAAGAGCATTACAGGAATTAGTGGAACCCTTGATGTATTAAGAGGAAAGAGGGTGTATACAAGTAGATTTTTGGACAAGCAGGTTGTAGAAACACTTTTCAGAGAAAAATGTCTAGAAAAAAGTTTCACATATTTCAAAAATGATAAGTGACACACAAAGTTTCACTTTTTTTCCTTTTCAGTCAATCATATTTACTTTTCATTGAATAACCTCACATCACCCAAGCATATTTTATTCAATTGTCCACCTCCCTATTACTTCTTCAGATTATATAATTTCTTAATTGTCTGTGTACTGTACATTTTTTATATCAATATTCAAATATATTTGAAATTAAAATTGATACACTCACAGTTCTTACTCCTGTCATTTGATCGAGGACATCTTGTACTTCAAGACCATCAGGTTGCTTGTCTAGTTCATAAACGCTGTATGGCACACCTAAGTCACTGAATACCTAGAGTTAAAAAGAGAGACCAGAAAATAATTTTTGGGGCAAGAGATTACTTTAACACCAAGAATACATATGAAAAATATTTCTTGAACAAAGCCATAAAGCCTTCCTTTAAAACAGTAGTTGTAAAACACCAGAAAATAATCAATATTGAATATTTTTTGACTATCCTTTGGGCTGAGGTAACATACCCCAGTAAAAACAGCAACTGAAAGGGGTCACTGAGCTTAACAACCCTATCTCTACTAGATTTCATCCCTCCTGTCGAAAAATACAACTCCAAATAAATGTGTTTTATGACCAACAAAAGACTTCCTGTAACAAGTTTTGCTAGTCTAAGAAGGTGGGTTTGAACAGAAATTAATGTATATCACAAAACAGTGAAACATAAACATATTAGAAAAGGAAAACTTGGACTTCTTAGAAAGTGAAGCAAAGTTCTCTTTTATGCAGGAAGGTGTGACTGAAATCAGGTATGAGAGGGATGACACAGCTAAACGAGATAGAATCATTCATCAAAGAAAAATTACTTGTTTTGTGAGGTTGAGTGTTGGAAACAAGACACATGAACTTTGTATCTTAATTAATCACTACAGGATTTACCATATGTGATGATCTTATGGATACTTTCTCAAATTAAGGGTTTCAGAAAACAGTAATGATGAAAGAGTACACAATTTGAATAGCAAGGAGTGATGGTGGTTGCTAATACTTGCTTTGAAAAAAGGAAAGAAATGCAAAACTGAAGAGTGACAAAGTAAATGAAACAAAGGGAGTGGAAAGTATTCAGGGTAGCAGTGTTTACATGTATGGGATATGAGCATATGAGAAAGAGTACAGGTAGGAAAAGAAAGTTAAATCTGCTGAGAGGGAGAAATGAGGCAGCATGTGGAGAGTATCTGCAGGGAAGGAGTGCAAGTGATTGGGATAAATACAAGAAAAGGCTACAAGAAGTCAAGAGAAACGTACATGAGCTGAAAAGGAAGGTATATGAGATATGATAGTGAGAAAATACTGGTGAAATTCAAAAGAATAAAATGTTTTGGAAGGAAGAAAACAGAATAAGAGAACAGAAAAATGAAGTGACTGGAAGGATAGCAGATGGGGGAAGTGGTAGCAGGCAAAAAGGTAAAAAAGAAATGAGTGAATATTCTGCTGGACTGCTGAGTGCTTTACAGATAGGCTGGTAGATATGGTGTTTGGGACAAGGTTGTATACATATATAGTTTTGGTGAAAGGAGAGGACATAATGAAAGCCTTGAATATAGTGATGCATGATAAAGGTGCAGGAGTGCATGGGTTTATCATTTAATTTTTCATGAAATTAAATACATACATATTACAGTATCTTTTGAATCTGACCATTCTAGACACTAACAATAATTAAATTAATCAAAACAACTTTAAGGTAGATAATCATATCTAATCAAAATACAAATAACTGGCAATTTAATCATTCTTACCTTCTTAGCTAACTTACAATAGGGGCAAAAGGTCTTGGAAAAAATCATAACACAATTATCATTGACTTTTTCCTTCACCATATTTGCAACAGGGCCCTTCATATCTACAGCACTAATCTGACAACTTGGTGAACCTCCCATTCAAGAAAAACTGGAAAAAGAAATAAAAAAATGAATTCTATTTGCACTATCATATGTTACATCTGAAGAAACATTCTTGATAGTCCCGAACCCTGAAATGTAGAGCCTACATACCTTTTTATAGTATAGCTTAAACTCTTAATAAAAACATTCAATGAGCTATGAAATCACAGCCCCCATAAATGAATGAAAGTCATCGATAAATCACTGCTGAATACACTGTATATTTGGGGAAGTGGAAATACGGTTTTCTTGTGATGAATGCATCCATAAATCTCCACCTAAATACAGCTATACTGTAAAGTATACAGGTCATGGTGTTAAAAAAGGAATATAAACAGGATTTCAATTTCAGTTCTGTTTCACTGATCACACAGATTTAGTACTAAAATCATTCTATATTCCTATCTGTTATCTATAATTCCACTCCTGTTAATATCTGGTCAATCAATATGTAAAGCCTCTCTGTCCACGGCTACATGGAGCCCTGTTGCAGTTCAAAAGAACTGAGATCCCAAACCATGTTCACACTTTCCTCAATCTTCTAAGCCTTGCCCTCTTTCATCCAATTTCTTTTTTTCACTTAAGACTTAAGTGTCAAAGATAACAATGATCATATAACTACAAATCATCATAAAGCAACAACATTACCTTTTCCACTCAATCTTTTTGCACTTTCATCCAGATTTTTTCACCAGACATGTGTCAAAAGATAAAGATTATGCACCTGCAAATCACCATATTGCAACATTACTTGTTTCTTACAAATTTTCTACACATACATTAAGATGGGAGTCGTGGATACCTAGGTTTGCATTCCTTGGTAAACATGTAGTTCAAGAGAAGCCCAGTGATAACTTATCTGCAAAAGTAACTGAAATAATTACCAAAGAAGGGGTAAAGGAATACTGTGGAGATGCTGTGCTAATAGCTTTGGATATTGAGTTATTTTGTTGTAAGATGGTAGTATAGTCTTTCAAGGCTGGTGCAAGTGGTAGAGTATGAACTGAAGCATTTTATCTTATTTTTTGGTACAAGATAATAGGGGTGATGGTTATGAAAACTTTAATGTTGGTTGATTGGTTGGGGTGGGGGGCATAATTCACAAGTGAAACTTGTCCAAAAACAATAGAATCTACGAAAACCATTTTGAGGTACTGGTGTCTACAGGAACCTAACCAATTTCTGACACCAGCACACAATAGGATGAAAAAAAACCACCTGTTTCTATTCACATGAAAAATATCATAGGTTAGGTTAGGTTACCATTGGTTTGGTTGGCTTCTGATAAGTGTTTCAATCACTTTTACATTCATTTATCCCATATTTTCCTTGATATTCGTAATGTCCAATGAAATCATCTTACAAGATATTTCAGAATACTATAAGCTCCACCACTCAAATATTCCCAACAGTCTCATGAGGTTAGAAAATTCTGTAACAGTCATTCATATAACTTTTCTTTGATCTATATATTCACATGCAATTTCAATCATTAAATGTGTTCTTAGTACTCTCACTCACTGTCTGTCTGTATCAAGTTTCACTGAACATTTTGGAAAGTATACATACTTTCCACTCATGAATACCTAAACCTCGTGTCAATAAACCACATAAATACCTCACACTGTCTTTAAATTATGAGTACTGACAACTGGAACAGATTTTAGGTCTTGGTACTACCCATCTATTTACCCTTCAAGGTTCTTGTGATAGTAAGTTGTATATAAAGATCACGACTGCTATATGTTAGGACAAACCCCGTTACTCTGCACTTTAGCAGTGGTTGGCCGCCACCTGCTATAGATAGACCTGACGTCGATCCCCCACAATATCCTAAGTCAAACACAATTCAGAGCAGAATATTTCTCTTTTTCTTCTAATTAATGTTTACCAAAGACTACTTAAGAAAACCAGGATAGCGTGAATGGGTTGCGTGAGCACTGGCTGCTGTAATTCAGCGCAGGGTCAACAGATGGCACCACTGACCACTGTGGTGGTAGTCTGTTTGTTTACATTAACATTACAGAAAGTTTTCACACACGTCAAGAGAAGAAGAAGAGGATACAGCAAGTGTAAGTGCAAGTAGCAAAAAAAAAAAAAAAAAAAGGAAAAAAGATAACCCAGAACTTGTTTATGTTTTTTTTTTTTTTAAAGGATAAAGAAATGTACGAACGCCTTTGAACAGATATGGACATACAATATAAGTAACTTTAAACAATATTAGGGGGGGATTCGACTGGGCACCTGAAGTAACAATCATGCCATAACAACAAAGATATTTTTTTCTTTAATATTTTTAGCAACATATACATTACCCGTAATTGGTCCACATGTACCTAATAATCTTGATAAAGTGATTATGCAGATGAAAGATGATGGGAAATGCTCTAACAATATTGCACTTGAAGTATGATTTTCATCTTTTGATCCTTATGGTCAGGATGATGAGAACTTTATATTTTGCATAATACAAATAGTCCTTCATGCATACAGAGTCCACAGACATCAGCACTCCTTATGAGCCCTTCGATCAAGAGAATGATAATTTGATGGTAGAACATAATTCACTTGTAGATTTCTTCTCCACCTTCAATCCCTATCAATTCAAATGATATTGTGATTTCTGATTGTATCTCAGACAAATTAGAGCAAAATGCAGTACATACACAATAAGATATATATATGCCATACATTGATGGATCATGAGTCTCATTTGTGTAAAGGTAGGCCATATAGAGATGCTTTGTGGAAGGTCTTGAGGAAAGCAGCTAGAAGCAATGAAAAGTTTTTATCAAGGGTGTAAGGCATGTGTACAAGTAGGAAGAGAGGAGAGTGATTGGTTCCCATTGAAGGTAAATCGGTGGCAGGAATGTGTGATGTCCCCTTGGTTGTTTGATTTGTTTATGAATCGGGGTGGTTAGGAAGCAGGAGGTGAAATAATTGAGTGAAAGATGCTTTGAAGGTCTGGGGCGGAATACAAGGGCTAGAGCGAATTGGAGCTTGTATACAAGGTACGATACGCCGTCAGTGGGTTGTTCGTGTAAAACAAGTATATTAAAAGACCATTCTCGTTATTCCTATAAGTTTTCAGATCTGTAGGTCCAGTACTATCATTGCTTCTTCCCAAGACCTTGTCTTCAAACACATTCAAGTCTTCTTCATTCAAGTCTTCTTCAGTGGGTTCTTAATATGGCACACGACTCATTCTGTTGATAGAATATTATAATAAAATAGATATTTTTCACGCTGATTGGTATCAATTCCTCGATGGTATAACAAATATCATAGAGAAATTAGGTATATAAGACCTTGCTTTAACACCGAACAACAATTCCATGATGTCTGACTATGAATACCTCTTTAGTAAAATAAAGAACATAAACTGATAAATGAAACCTTTCTCTAAAACTGAATCCTTATTGCATGAAGAAGTTTGAGTCAAGTTCTACTTTAGGTTTAAGGCCTTTGGCCTTCTCTACGGTACATTATTCAAACTATATTGCATACTTACATCTTGTATGTCATGTTATTAATAAAAGGCATTAATCAAGAAAATTCCAATTGTGAGTTATTTCTTATTTCCGTTAAACTAAGCAACATGAACCACTTCAATTTACTAAATAAACGAACAGACTTTTCACGACGTCAAAATGTTAGCTGACGCGCCATCTATACTTCTATAACTAAACTATAGTCAATAAATGTGAAACGTTTAGCGAGTGTTCTCTCTTACTAAATAGAGACACCGTGAAAACAAACTTGTTCACCAACGTGGATTTCGATGGATATAACAGGTAAATTGCACTTTATTTCGGTATAAAGCTCTATGTACTGTTTTGAATTAGTGGTTGGAGTGATTATAGGATATGTTTTGCGGTTAAGTAGACATTACCAAGTTGCAGGCATATTGGAACCATTACATGAGATAGCGACTGGAAGTTCCAGACTAGTCGTAGTTTGGTAACTAGGGAGAATGTGTCAGTATACCAGAACAGTATGTATCAAGTTTGTAATCACTGTGAAGTGGTAAGTGTGTGGACTATCTGTAGAGGGAGGGATGGGATTTGAAGTCATTACAAATCCATGTTATCTGAAGTTATGTATTCTTGAACTTCAACGCAGTCGGCGTTTACTGAAGCTCAGGGAAAACGATGGATTGATGACACACACTCACAACATTGGAAATAACTGAATGAGTAAATAGTAAATGGAAATAGCAGAAATTTAAGAAAAAAATATGTGACCGTGTAGAAAAAGTTCAAGGGTGTAAAACTTCATGTATATTATCCACATAATTACGGTAAGATGTTTACAAACTTGGACTAAACCTGCCGCTACAGCTCCACTTCAGGAAAATTGTGGAGGCAAACTGTCCGTTGGCATATTTTACAATCGCATTTAAGTACATGCATAATGAAGTACTTCTGAGGAGTGGCAATGAGTCATTGCACTTAAACATGCGTAAAGAACTAAAGGAAACCGAGGAAAGCAATGAAGGTGTTATCAGTGATATGCTTGAGAAAATGAAATAAGCCCAGTATGGAAGAGAGAAGATAAGAGTTTACTAGTTAACAACCTACAAGTGTCTAAAACAGCAGTAGACAGTCCCTCGAAATTTTGCAATTTTGCATTTCTAGTGTAAGTGAAATGGATGGATGTTATATATATTGTGATGTAAATGCTGACAATATATAAAAGTTTGAAAGATTGTGTGATAACAGAGATCAAGCGTTGATTTATCTCATCTTACTGCACATATGGGTCAGTACATATGCATCTCATGAAAACTACAAGACTAGAATTAACTCAAGTCTCGGGAGGTGATGTCTAGAGGGCGCTGACACGAACTTACGAGATGTACCACGTTTAAACTGTACATTGTAGGAATGTACAATTTTTTTTAACAATGCTGGAGATTAACACCGAAATATTGCGTTGATAAAGTAGCAATATACAATGAAGACTAAGTACTTTTAATATGAAATCTGCAGGAATTTACATGTTTCATGAACTTTCAGTAGGTCTATAAAATAATGGAAGCTAATCAGTGGTGGGGTGTGGAAAAAGGGGAAGCAAAGAAAAAACGGGATACTAAGAGTTAGCAAAGAGTAAATTGGGACTAAGAGTTTTTAGATTTTATGTTACCTGGAGCTGACCAGTTGATTAACATTTCTTATTCGTTTCCTTCATACAACAGAGCGAAGCGAGCTTAGCAGCGGTATGCTAGCCTAGAATTCCCGTATGGCCCTTGTTAGTCTTAGTTTTATGTCGAAAATGCCATAAGGAGAGAACGAATGATCTCGACAAACTCTTAACATGACGAGACTATACATTTCAAGATCCTGTGTACTCGAATGAAAAGGCAAATATAAGGGTTAGCTTTCATTTAAGTATGTGGATTGATTTTCATATAATTTTCCTAGATGGAAAAAGACCGTTTTTCTTTGTAAACGTTTTCCCGGTATTTTAATGGGAAGACAGAACAACATTGAACGAGGTAGGAATATAGAAAGTCCAGCACTAAATACACTAAGGCCAAGCGAGACCGTTAGTGTCCGGATGTGGAGCTGTCAGGTTGGGCTGCCCAAAAATGGTGGACTAGGTAGCATGTGGCTGGTCAATGACGTGTCCCGTCCATTTTAAAACGACATTAGGTCTACCTCCTATTGGCGGGTCATCAAAGAGCTGTATGGCGGTGGTCAGGTTGTCTGGATGTTTATGACAGTCGTTTTCTTTTCAGTGTGAATGGCTTCTAATATCTGTAGTCTCCTCCGATCACTGCAGCTAGTAATTATTTTGCCAGCGAGTAAGTGATGTAAGATCTTTACCCCCACGTGGCCATGAATATCATGTTTGTGGTTTTATACACTACAAGTTCATGTCCGAAATGGTTGCACCTGTAATGTTTTGCTCATGTGGGTATGTGGGCTTGTCCTTCGTTGTGATACTTAGGGAGATAAGTTGAATTCGTTTTAAGTGCCATAATTGATTAACGGAAATGACGAAATATATTTCTGTTGACAAGGCCCTGAAAGATGTTTAGGAATTTTGAAGGTTAAGGCAGGGTGAAGCTTAACAATCAAAGAAGTATATTTACCCTTAAACCCAACTCTCTGTAAACATGTTTTTGTAGAAAACCAAAATAAGGTAAAGGTAAACATTTGTACATTAAAAGACTGTTTCCCGTGAAACATCCTACTGTTAAAGAAATGTGTTTCACGTCTTTTATTTATGGGTCAGTATTTCTTACCCTTGGAAAGAAGAAAATATGACCTGTATGCTTCTATTTATTGTTGATTTAATGAACATTACTCACATTTATTATTGTGTACGACGGACGCATCAGTTCGAACTCATCACTCATATTCTTTGGCGTGAGACATTTCATCTCATATTACACATTGACCTCCACTTAAGTGCCCACTATAAGGCACTTGGGCCCGCCCTAGGCTGACTGCTAAAGTAGTTCTTTCCAGCGTTGCCAACTTACCAATGGCAAGTTTAGGATAAAGTCATCGCTATAGGTACCTGGACTTTTTTCTTCTTCAGTACGATAATGTTCTTTACGATGTCTCAGTTCTTTTTATAGGTTTCCCTTTGTTATTTTTCGAATAATGATTGAGTGTAGCGTTCGAGTGTTTATGATCAACAGAAGGATATCTGTCTAACTAGTAGTTTAATGGCACTGTGCCCATTATACTATACACACAGATAAAAGAGAAGTGTATTAGTTTCATATCTGTTAATGTGATATTGTACTTCTACATCAGGATGAATTTTCTCTGAAGAAGATATCGTTCAATGTCCAGCTTGACTTCTAATTTGACCATATAGATATATAGGAAGTATGAACACCATAACCCCAGTAATTAGTAAGGAATCCTTCTTATACTATGCCCTTCTCTTTCATAGGTGGAAAAGACCGCAGCCAGAGTGAGAGAAAGAGAGAGGTGATAATCGACTGAGATTTGAAGCATTATCATTAGCTGACGAAAAATGGAAGAGGCATGACTAGGCTGGCGGCTCCATGCAGGTATGTGGGCTTTCAGGCAGGTCGTGGGGACTGTAGTCTGTTGTTTAGATGGAGCGGGGAACGAGGATCGTAACAGTGTGTGAGACTGTCTTAGAATGTGGAAAAGATAGTGCCTTTTAGGTGATACATCTAAACAAACCCTGCAAGAAATGTCATAACACCTTGTTGATAACAAGTTACCTGAAAATTTAAGTTTGTATCCATTTTTTTCATCTGGTCGGTAAAACTTATGAAACTGTGTAATGTATATAGTGAACTACCTGTTATGAATTGTAACATGTAATATCAATCCACAGGGTCTGACTATGACCCTTTGTGACCCCTGTAATCCTTTCTGCGCTACCGCTCCAGGATGAACATAGGATGCACTATAAATTTGCCCGGGTTACCGGCACAAATTAATCAGGGATATCTCATGAGTTGTGTTAGACAAAGTCCTCTTGTCCCTGCAGCTGAGATGCATACCATGTCACCTCTTTACCATCAGAAGTGGCAGTGTTGGTAGAAGCTGAGGCGTCGTGTGTAGTTGTTGCTTCCTGCCACCTTACATAGTGGGTGGAAGTGAAGGCTAGGCGATACTGACTGCCGTGTATATACCCGCCTGGTCATGTGGTATGAAGCAACCTCGAGCAACATATGTGCTATTACTCTGCTCCTTCACCAGTTTTAGCAGGAGCAGCTGCCAGTATAATATGGAGTCAGTAATGCATTGTGAGGCATTGGGAAATTTTAGGCCCTCGTGTATTTGGGTATAGGGTTGATATTTTGTTTATACCTGGGATGGTCATCATTTCCGTATTTGCAAGAGATTAAAAGATCGTAGACCCTGAATATTTTTTAGGTGATGAAAATTAGATGATAATAAGCGTCAGTGCCCAGTAAAGATTATAAACCAGTCATGACATAGCCCCCAAAAATATCATATGATACACAACACAAAGGAAACAAGACACCATTTCTACCATTCTATAAACACTTCATTGATATTTCAACTCTCAGAGTGCTTGATATTCTGTTGGCCTTCACATATACAAGATAAGATACAGCCTTATCCAACATGGCCTTAATGATGTGATCGGTGGCGTGTTTTTAACGATTAAAAACGTTGCGATGGTTATCATGTTGGTCAGACGGGAAAGAGTTTGAAACACAGATTAGTCAACATAAATATTGTCGTAAGTGGTTAGCGCGCTAGTGCCTCCTTCCAACATGAAGCCTCTTTTGACTATCAAAATGATTAGGGTAAACCAATTCACCATTGTCACTACCAACTGTGTTCAGGAAAGAAATGTTTTCGGATCGTATTTCATCGAAAGTAAGTGTGAAGAGAGAGAGAGAGAGAGAGAGAGAGAGAGAGAGAGAGAGAGAGAGAGAGAGAGAGAGAGAGAGAGAGAGAGAGAATGACTTTGGGCATTTGAGTCCAGGATAAGTCAAGTGACATCTGATCTGAGACAGAGATTCGCGGGGAGTGACCGTAGGTTGACTGACTGATCAAAGTAGAACCACTTCCCACGCAGGTTACGTACCCTGGCTTCTCCGTCTGGCTCTCTGAATGTCGTCTGGTGTGCTCCCTCCTGTGTGAAGATATCTGTAGACGTGTGAATACGAGTTATGTTCTGGAGAGAAATATTGTGGGGTGTTGTTGAATGTAGGGTACATTTGATAAAAAAAAAAAAATGTGGATATTTGGAGTGTGAATGACTGGTCACTGAAGTGAGTCCTGGGAGGCCATTCCTCCCCACATCCCTCCTTGTGTAACGGAGTCTTTCCCATGTTACCTGGTATCACCTGACCTTTGTAGTGTGTGTGTGTGTGTGTGTGTGTGTGTGTGTGTCCTGTATGCTTCATGCGTTGTGATAGTTTTGTTAAGGTACTTTTTTTAGTAGATTAGGTAGGGAAAATCTCACAAAAAGTGTTTCCTTGCTCTTTATGGTTTTTGCTGCACACACACACACACACACACACACACACACACACACACACACACACACACACACACACACACACACACACAGAGAGAGAGAGAGAGAGAGAGAGAGAGAGAGAGAGAGAGAGAGAGAGAGAGAGAGAGAGAGAGAGAGAGAGAGAGAGGGCGTTACGTGAACCCACCTACTCGTCGTGGCTACTCTGCGTGTGGAGCCACCTTCGGCGATGTTGTATCATCGTCACCGGACGACAAGGAGTTGTCTCTAGTGATGTGTTGGCTCAGTCTCAGTGGTGTTGGACGGGTGGACGGTGTCCAGAATGCAAACGAGAAAGCAAGCATGATTGGTACTCGTTGGGTCGAATGTGATCCGAGATGGGCGTATGTCTGCTTGAGTGAGGTTTAAAGCTGGTTTCGGGAGGGTTGTTGTTGTTGAGAACTTGCCAGTTCAACAACGGTGTGTTTATCTTTTGTCACGGTCGTATTTGAGTGAGTGGGGGGCAGGCTGTGTGAGGTATGTCAGTTGCTGTTTATGCATGAAACGGACTGAGAGGCAGATTCGGGTAAGAAATTACAGGAGTTTGTGTCTGGGTTTGGGAGAGTGTGTGCGTGTAAGGAGAAAGTTGCGAGTTAACGGTGAATGAAGGTAAGGTTTTGAATTTTAACACGAGGGTGGGAGATACGATGGCCTGAGTGTGAGTTTGAATGGAGAGAACCCGAAGAAAGTGAAGTGCTTTCGGTACCAGGGAGTGGACATGACAGCAGACGGAACTGATGTGGGAGTTGACCCGAATCATAGGGCGTGTGAGAGTGGAAAGACCCTGGACGCACTGAGGAGTATGTGGAAAGAGAGGTCACTGTCTCTGAAGTGATTGTCGCTTGGGGCAAAGATGGGTCTGCATGATGATAGTGCCACCGGTGTTGTATGGAAGTTAAAGAAAAAAAAAAGAGAAAGGATTGATGTGTGCAAATGCAATGCATGAGGCAATTTTGTTGTGGGATCGAGAAAGGAATGATGGTGTGAGGTGTGATAGTCATCCGAGTATGATTGAAAAGTACGAGCATGGTTGTGCTGAAATAGTTTAGACTTATGGTGAGGATGAGTGAAGAGACTTTCTGAGAGGATGTATGTGTCCGAAGTGCAGGGAACATATGTGAGGAGGAGACCGAGAATGTAGAAGGATGTGCAGTGAAAGAGAGACTCAGTTATTGAAGCCTGAACATGCAGGAGGGTGTCAGTCGTGCATGCGACAGAGCAAGTTGGAGCTATACGGTATACAGGGAGCGACGTGCTGTCATTGGGCTGAGCACTGGCATATTAAACGGCTGGGGGAAGCGCTAACAGAAAGGTTTGCTAGGCTTGGTCGTGGATAGGGTTGTTCTGTTTTTTGTACATTACACATGACATCTTGAAAGTGGATTTATACTACCTTGCTAAGCGGTAGCGACCAACTGGTGTGTGTGTGTGTGTGTGTGTATATATATATATATATATATATATATATATATATATATATATATATATATATATATATATATATCACATAATGGTTTCCAAGAGGAAAGGTTCGAACCTCCTATTACCATTTGTTTGGCTCTTACTACCATTTGTTTGGTACCTGGGTAGATACAGTAGGTACCAACTTTTCTTTTATTTTCATTTATCTTTTTATTTTATCTTTATTTTTGTATATTAGGAAGATGGCTTCTCTTTCATCATTGCCCTATTTATTTTCACTGTAATTACCCGCCCGTGGAGACTCAAAAAGGGATGGTAGGGGGCGCCCGGGATTGAACCAGGGACCTCTCGATCTGCAGTCGAATGCTCTACCACTGAGCTACACCCCCGCGGGATGAGGTGGGGATGAGTGGATCACGTCGTGTCCCGTCCCATCGCTGGTACAGGCGGGCCCACCCTCGGGATAAAACCGGTCCAGTACAGATCAATAATTCCCTCACTCCTGACGGCTCCAGGTCCTACATCTGAACCGAATAGCAGGTTTTATGAACTCTCTCTCTCTCTCTCTCTCTCTCTCTCTCTCTCTCTCTCTCTCTCTCTCTCTCTCTCTCTCTGAGATCAGGCACCGACCGGGTAATCGGATGGGGTTGGTGACAGGTGTAGCAGTGAGAGAGCACTTCAGTGGCTGACAAGTTTCACTCCTTTGGCCCGGGTTGCTGTCTTTGTTGCTGTTGTTGTTGTCTCTGCCTCACACTCACGCGGGGGCCCGGTGTCATGTCCTCCGCAAATATGCAGTGTCTCTCCCTCTCGTACCTGACACGTGACACCATATGACAGGTCTCGTTCCTCGTAACCCTGCATTTTCCTGCGGTGAGCGCTACGTGCTAGCCCTTCCCTATTGGCGAGAATTTCGTCGTAGGTACTCGTACGTCCTCTCACCTTCCCTCACTTTATGTATCTATCTGGTGGTAGGGAGAGAGAGATTATGGGGGCAACCACACTGCCTTCTTCCTACGGGGGTGTAGCTCAGTGGTAGAGCATTCGACTGCAGATCGAGAGGTCCCTGGTTCAATCCCGGGCGCCCCCTCACTTGAGTTTTGAGCCCTCATGGCAATCAAGTTATCATGATGTAAAAGGGAGGGACGGACAAAGCATTTTCTTTGAGAAAAAAAAGAAATAGGAAAAAAAAAAACACAGGTTTATAGACACGTACACAAACTCATACAGACATGCTCACACAAACACATAACGTGCACAGTCATACACAAGGAAAACATACGCAGGTGTACACACGCCTACAGATATTTTTTTTTCGGTGACGTCAGACGGTAAGATGGGCGGGAGCAACAGGTGAGGTGTGGGTGTGTGAGCGCTCAGGCCAGACCCAGCCAGGTCTCGGGGAAGCCACGACAGACACCCGTCCCAGGCCGACTGAACCTCACCACACATCGCGTGTGTACCGAAGCTCATGGACCTCTCTGCACGGAGGAGTCTTCCTCCCTCGTTTCCTTGGTGGGCTGTTGTCTTCGCTGTCACCCCCACTGGACGAATTGAACAACCGAGAAATGAACCACGGGTTCGGGTAGTGTCAGTTGACCATTTTGAATGCGCTTCATGACAGCCAGGCGCCGCGTGTGCAGGCTGAACACTGTATAAAGAGAGGTCGTTCGTTCATGATTCTGTGACGACATGCGGAACCAGAGAAGGCGAGGTGGGGGTGTGTTCAGCGTGTGAGACGCCTCCCCTTGTAGTAAGACAGTACGAGTGGACTGGTACACGCGAGCCTCGCTCCCGCTCGGTGATCGCCATGGAAAAAAGGATTCTAGTAACGAGTTCACGTAACTGTTGTGAGGTACAGCCTGAGGTCGGGGGGAGCAGCTGTACGTAGCGCTGATGTCGACGTCCAGGACACCAGTGTTCTTGCCACAGGCACGGACACCCTGAGTTGAAGAGGAAGGAAATCTCGTTTGATTTGGCTCCACACGACGGCATGTCTCCGTCCTATCCACTCGTCCCCATTGATTGTTATGCCATAACAGACCAAGTACATGGATACAAGAAACTTCGAGCAGATGAGAGAAGACTATATGGATGATATTTGATTTTAATCTTCGTTCTCAGGCCTCTCAGGATCCCCTGGATTATCCTGGAGGTGGGCAGCAGCGTGAGGATAAACTTTGCTCTGTAGAGGATCGTCATGTCGTGTGAGGATCGTATCCAGACGAAGGTGGTGGACTTCCCTCACGGTGTTGAGGCTTCTGGTCCTCGCACAGCCAGGGAGGGTCAACTTCTGGCATTTCTATCGCCGAAGTCCTTCATTTCAAGATGTCTCGAGACCAACCCTTAAATGTCGGCAGAACCTGACGCAATCATGCCATCCTAAAAGGAAACTTTGGTGGGAAAGAAGAACGAGGATATTTATCATATCTCCTGAGGTGTTTATACCCCTGACTCTCAACAGTAGAAAGGTCATACGAAGAGGTGCAAGATGGAAGAGCCAAGAGAGTTCTACACCTTCGCTCCGTTAGAGAATAGGGAGGCATCGTAACGGTCAATCCTTGTGTGGTTGGTCTTCACACAGGAACTGTGGAGATAAGGGGAGAAAGAATACAGCTCACGTATTCCCTGCGTGTCGTAAAAGAGGCGGGAACGGGTGGCTGGAAATCCTCTCCTCCTATATTACTTTCCAAAAGAAAGAACAGAACAAGGAGCCAAGTGAGGAATTTTCCTTCTAAGACTCAGTCATTCTATTTTTGTCGCGATCTCGCTCACGCGGGAAGAGGCGAGCGTGAATTGGTGTGTGTGTATATATATATATATATATATATATATATATATATATATATATATATATATATATATATACATTCGTACGTACTGCCTATATAACCTATAATGTATTTCAGTTAATGAGGCCCCTCAATCCCTGGACCTGGTGTGCACTCTGCATCCACTCTGCCGCCACCACCCACACCATGGGTAGGAGTGCACATTAGATTTCAGATTACGTGAATACACACACACACACACACACACACACACACACACACACACACACACACACACACACACACACACACACACACAGAACGTAAGAGAACAGGCCATGATACTGAACGGGTAAGAATTTTGAGGTTGCACCTCTTGACGTACCGGGAGTTTACATGTAAACTGGGGGGTGTAGCTCAGTGGTAGAGCATTCGACTGCAGATCGAGAGGTCCCCGGTTCAATCCCGGGCGCCCCCTCATCATGTTTACTTCCTTTTTTTTTTTTAATGGGGCATAACCGCAGGGATGCGGGCCACATGTGGAGAGCAGTAAGAATCATGGAATCGATCGTTAAGTTGCTAGAGTATCTCTCCCTAAGCCCTCTCAAGACGTAGGAAGGGAATGCAGAGCCTCGACTTTCGTGTCTTGAGGAGCACAACTATAGTTGACTCGCGGGGTGTCGTTAAGTAACCATGAGTTGATGGGTAGGATAGAGATGAGGAGAGTGTCAGATGGTTGAGGAGTGAGTGTGTGTGTGAAGCGGTCCGCAGCACGGGAGCCGGCCGGCCCGCCCCTCCCCAAGCCTGGCCTGACTCAGTCACGGCCTCTGTCCTCGCATGACCTTCGTATCTAGTGTGGGGGGAGGAGTGTGAGTAACACACCGTGACACACATTGTGGAGGACATGGTGAGGGTGAGGGTGATGATGTAGAGGTAACATAGAAGAGGAGGAGATCATGATTAAGGTGAGGTTGTTGTGGCCGACTACAGTACCTTCAGCCTTACTAGAGTAAGTCGGGCCCTCCCACCACTTCTCCCTCCTCCTCCTCCTCTGTATATTGTTGGTAGATGAGGAAACGCGTTGCATCCACTCACACGCTCCATCCTCACTCTGCTGGGTAATTGCTGTCTCTCATGGTCACTAGATGAAGGGAGAGGGCGGTGAAGCTCCCTCCCTGAGGTGTTTGTTGTTTGACGCAGGAGAGACGTTATCCCCCATAGAACGACCGAGAGCCATGACATCTGTTGCCTTCCTGACCTGCAGGATATTACGCCACCAGCTGTGTGCCGTGCCTGCCTCCCGTTGTCGACGTGGCACGGGTCATGGACACTCCCCTCACGACCCCATCGTCATCCCGTATTTTTGTAAGCATTTGAGAGAGAGAGAGAGAGAGAGAGAGAGAGAGAGAGAGAGAGAGAGAGAGAGAGAGAGAGAGAGAGAGAGAGAGCCAGGCCAGCCCACGGGAGCGGCAGCAGCGACAAGGTGGCCCCTTTGATTCTGTGCATGACTTAGAGGTGTGGCCTACTTGTCTGACCACAGCAGCATGTCATTGGCCACTCCTGTTCACTCAGCCTGGCCGTGAGCCACACCCGGACACTCAGTTTATCCCTGAGTGTACGGGTGTAGCCATGAGTCACACGTGCACACGGGGCCAGGCCATGAACCGCGACTCTGCACTCAACCTGACCATGAGCCACGCCTGTACGATCGGCATTGCCATAGACCACACCTGTACAATCCGCCAGGCTATGAGTCACATCTGTTTTTTTTTTTCCATTTATGTTGGAGGCTCCAGACACGGACCCATGTCCAGCTCGAGGCTGGGCCTTCATGAAACTGTGAGGAGGGTTAACGACAGGGAGGAATAAGAAAAGAGGAAAAGACATCAAGAATTTCGAATGAAATGGAAGTGGAGGGATGCAGTGTTGAGTCGTCAGCACATGAGTGTACTTGGTTTATCTGTTGAAGAATCGAAATCGTTGATATAGGGAAAGAGGAAGAGTGTAGGAGACAGGACAGAACCTTAAGGGAATCCTCTATTGATGGGGAAAGGTGGGAGGGGTTGATCCACCAACAGCTACAGAGAATTCAGAAATCAGACTTCAAAGGTTTATTCTCTAGAGAAGAAGGACCCCATATACGGTGAGGGCCCCCCGCAAACTACCAGTTATAAGGCGAGACACTGATTGGCATTCATGAACCACATTCCATTCAAGTGATCTTCAGACTTTAACTGACCAGAGGAAGCTAGATATGGGGGAACAAAATAAGGGAGGAAAGCCAAAAGGAGGAAGCTTGGAGATGAGACCCTAATGCCACACCCAGAAAAGCATTTGATATATTATTGGGTACCGCATTGGATTCTACATAATCTTTTATAGATGATGACCAGACAATAGTGACACAGGGATCTTGCCTTGATGAAGCCATACTGGTGATCAGAGGTATTTGAGAAATGCTCAAGAGTACTTAAGACGGAATTTTGCAAAGAGGGAGGCGTACCGCCCACCACTCACCCTAGGGAGATGAAGTTACGCGTTTTCAAGTGTTTATGTGTGAAATGGAGAGATTGTTTGTTTATGGACTGTAAGCCAGAGGCCCACGTGTGGGTGAGGCAGAAAAAGATAATAGACAACTTCCTGGGTCAAAGAAGCAACACTTGACACACCCAACTGACATGATGGTTCAATGCACAACCTAACCTAACCTGTAATATACATCACTGGAGGGTGGCTGTAGGAGACGAGGAGGAACTCAAAGACTGGACATGGAGTCAAAATAACAAGACGATAGTTGGAGGGGTTAGAACAGCACCTCCCTCTTCGGGATGGGTTGTAGCAAAGCATGCTTCCAGGAAGAAGGAAAAGGTTTGGTTTTTAAGAAGCGGAAGAACAGACGAGCAAGTATGGGGAGGAAATTTCGGGAGCACATTCTTTCAGTACACTGGGTTGGTTGCCATCATGTCCCTAAGCCTCGCTTGTGTCCAGAGAAAATAAGTGTTGTCGGACGCTACAGAAAGAGATTAGAGAAGTGGAGGGCGTGGGGTTGGTAAGAGGAGTTGGTAAGAGGAGCATCAGAGGGTGAAGAGATGTTAAGACTCATCCAATATAGAGTTAGAGGAGAAATTAACCGAAGTGAGATCCCTTGTCAACATGACAGACAAGCTATATTATCGCCAGAGTGGGAAGATGAAGGAAAGGTTGTACGACGTAAGTTGTTACCGATGCCTTAAGCTGAGTGCCAGAGACACTTATCAAAGGATGAAGATGAGAAGTTGTCGCACTTCCTTTGGATAAAGGGACACTTTGCCTCACGGCTAACGTACTTGCAGTGGTCATGGGAAAAGATAAATGCTGAATGGGAGTCGGAAGAAGGAGACTCTTTCCAAGCTCGTTGTGCCAGGTTCCTTGACGTAATGGTTTCAGCACAGGAACCTGTTGAGTTATGGGTCAGTGGAAGAAATAGTCTTAGTGGGAAAGGAGATATATACCACCACTGTAATACGTTCAAACGAGACAGAAGCATCACTAGGAGGAGAGGCTGTGGCACCCGAGGGAAAGTCCATGAAGAATTTTCTCTCAAGTTTTTTCCAGTCAGCGTAAAGTGGCTGCCAGATAAAAGGCAATTCATTTACGAGGGTTTGTCGAGATGAACCGAGGGAGAATGAGATTGTGTAGCTACAGCGCGAAGGATTATACGTGGAAGATAGCCAGTGGTCATGGCTGTCAGAAATGTGGGTAGAGTGGATGATGATTTGCTCTAGATTATTACGGAAGGAGCATGTGAGGGCTTTAGCATCCCCCAACCCCCCAACACACACACACACACACACACACACACACACACACACACACACAAACCATCTATATGTAGCGAGTTGACCCCTTCCCCAGGTATATGTTAAAGTAGTTTCCACGGTAAAAGAGCGTACCTGCAAGGTAAGAGGATGATCAGACAGCCTTAACGTCATGAATTTAGTCAATCAAAGAAAGTCATGAAATGTATGATTTCAGGGGAAACATAGGAAAACAGAGCGGTTGTGAGACAGATCTTAAAGCCCCAGTGACATTGAAGTTTAGCGGACCTGGGAAGTCCTCACGGCGCAAAGGGTGTGTTGGTGATGGGAAAATTAAGAATATGGGATAAAGTTAGCGAAAACATCGTTCATGTGTTGGGTCTTAGGGAGCAGTAAGCCATCTGAGGGAGCAGTAAGCCATCTGAGGGAGCAGTAAGACATCTGAGGGAGCAGTAAGACATCTGAGGGAACAGTAAGACATCTGAGGGAGCAGTAAGACATCTGAGGGAGTAGTAAGACATCTGAGGGAGTAGTAAGACATCTGAGGGAGCAGTAAGACATCTGAGGGAGTAGTAAGACATCTGAGGGAACAGTAAGACATCTGAGGGAGTAGTAAGACATCTGAGGGAACAGTAAGACATCTGAGGGAGTAGTAAGACATCTGAGGGAGCAGTAAGACATCTGAGGGAGTAGTAAGACATCTGAGGGAGTAGTAAGACATCTGAGGGAGCAGTAAGACATCTGAGGGAACAGTAAGACATCTGAGGGAGTAGTAAGACATCTGAGGGAACAGTAAGACATCTGAGGGAGTAGTAAGACATCTGAGGGAGCAGTAAGACATCTGAGGGAACAGTAAGACATCTGAGGGAGTAGTAAGACATCTGAGGGAACAGTAAGACATCTGAGGGAGTAGTAAGACATCTGAGGGAGCAGTAAGACATCTGAGGGAACAGTAAGACATCTGAGGGAGCAGTAAGACATCTGAGGGAGCAGTAAGACATCTGAGGGAACAGTAAGACATCATCAGAGGTACTAGCAGGGTGTCGTTCGGCAGAAGGGAGGGCACAAGACAGACTACGACTATTGGCGAAATGAATGGGGGAAAAAAAAGAGTCAGGTCTATGAGAGGGACAAAGGTCATGAGAGGGGCTGGCACAGCTGCATGAGAGGGACAAAGGTCATGAGAGGGGCTGGTGCAGCTGCATGAGAGGGACAAAGGTCATGAGAGGGGCTGGTACAGCTGCATGAGAGGGCCAGAGGTCATGAGAGGGGCTGGTACAGCTGCATGAGAGGGAGAAAGGTCATGAGAGGGGCTGGTGCAGCTGCATGAGAGGGACAAAGGTCATGAGAGGGGCTGGTACAGCTGCATGAGAGGGCCAGAGGTCATGAGAGGGGCTGGTACAGCTGCATGAGAGGGAGAAAGGTCATGAGAGGGGCTGGTACAGCTGCATGAGAGGGACAAAAGTCATGAGAGGGGCTGGTACAGCTGCATGAGAGGGACAAAGGTCATGGGAGGGGTTGGTACAGCTGCATGAGAGGGACAAAGGTCATGAGAGGGGCTGGTACAGCTGCATGGGAGGGCCAGAGGTCATGAGAGGGGCTGGTACAGCTGCATGAGAGGGAGAAAGGTCATGAGAGGGGCTGGTACAGCTGCAGCCTGAGCCTCCCCTCTATTTGTCAGGAGGGTTTGGACGTGAACCCCATGTTTGTTAAGGCACTGGTGTCGGGGGTGAGGGACTGTAAGTTCACTGGACTCGTACCATATTATGAGGAACATAGGTTCGAAAATATACGCGAGGGAAAAGAAATGAAAATTGAATGGCGAGTATGTGGTGTGCAGTGCGTGTGTGTAGGGAGGTGGTGGAAAGACGTGTGTGGTAGCATAGTTGTGATGGTACAGTGCGACCAGCATATGTGTACTTAACCTAGTGATAAGGTGGTTACCGGCTCCTGCTACATACTCCACTCAGCCTGGCCATGAACCACACCTGTACACTTGGCCTGGCCATGAACCACACCTGTACACTTGGCCTGGCCATGAACCACACCTGTACACTTGGCCTGGCCATGAACCACACCTGTACACTTGGCCTGGCCATGAACCACACATGTACACTTGGCCTGGCCATGAACCACACCTGTACACTTGGCCTGGCCATGAACCACACATGTACACTTGGCCTGGCCATGAACCACACCTGTACACTTGGCCTGGCCATGAACCACACCTGTACACTTGGCCTGGCCATGAACCACACCTGTACACTTAGCCTAGGTGTGTTACATCTGTACACTCGGCCTGGTCATGAACCACACCTGTACACTTGGCCTGGCCTCATTGAACCACTCCTGTACACTTAGCCTGGCTGTGTCACACCTGTCCACTCGGCCTGGCCATGAACCACACCTGTCCACTCGGCCTGGCCAAGTGTCACACCTGTACACTCAGCCTGGCTATGAACTACACCTGTACACTCGGCCTGGCTAAGTGTCACACCTGTACACTCAGCCTGGCTATGAACCACACCTGTACACTCGATCTGGGTGAGTGTCACACCTGTACACTCAGCCTGGCCATGAACCACACCTGTACACTCAGCCTGGCCATGAACCACACCTGTACACTCGGCCTGGCCATGAACCACACCTGTACACTCGGCCTGGCCATGAACCACACCTGTACACTCGGCCTGGCCATGAACCACACCTGTGCACTCGGCCTGGCCGTGAACCACACCTGTACACTCGTCCTGCCCAAATGCCACACCTCTGCACTCGGCCTGGCAATGAACCACACCTGTACAGTCAAACTGGCCAACTCGGCTTGGTCGTAAGCCACACCTGTAACACTTGGCCTTGCCATGAAACACATCTGTGCCATAGGTCTAGCCATGAAACACACATGTGCACTTTGTCTGGCCATGAACATTCGGTCTGGCCATGAAACTCACCTGTGCACTTGGTCTGGCCATGAAACACACCTGTGCACTTGGCCTGGCCATGAAACACACCTGTGCACTTGACCTGGCCATGAAACACCTGTGCACTTGACCTGGCCATGAAACACACCTGTGCACTTGGCCTGGCCATGAAACACACCTCTGCACTCGGCCTGCCCATAGCATACACCTGTGCACTTGGCCTGGCCATGAGCCACTCCTGTACACTCGGCCTGGCCATGAAACACGCCTGCACACTCGGCCTGGCCATGAAACACACCTGTACACTCGGCCTGGCCATGAAGCACACCTGTGCACTCGGCCTGGCCATGAACCACACCTGTACACTCGTCTTGGCCGTGAGCCACACCTGTACACGTGGCTCAGCTGATTCACCTCTGTCGTACGTTTTCGTAATTGCGTTATCTGGCGAGGTGAAAATTGCTCTTACTAACGGCATTCGATTATATATATTATATATATATTATACAGTAATCTGGCCAAAAATTACGAACGAACTTTAGTCATTTATATTAGTGTTCAACATTCCCATTTATATTCGTACAACCCAAGTAAACGGAGAACTGATCCGCACACGGACAACGAACACGCTTCTCGCTGTAAAAGTGGGACGACAGGGGGCGCCCGGGATTGAACCAGGGACCTCTCGATCTGCAGTCGAATGCTCTACCACTGAGCTACACCCCCGTGACAGTGAGAGAGCCGTAAATGTTTACCTAGTTTTCCCTGTTGCCGGCGTTGATGTTCGCGTCTGCCAAGCAAAAAGAATTGCCCAGACCCGGGATCGAACCAGGGACCTTTAGATCTTCAGTCTAACGCTCTCCCAACTGAGCTATCTAGGCACGGAGGAGAGAGGATGAAATTCAAGAGATGAACTTCACGGCTTAGCGCATTATCCGTCCTGAACATATGGTCGCTATCTGTTATTGTACACACACACACACACAGGTGGACATGTCTACACATAGGAGTAAGGATGAGGTATATGTACAAGGTTAAGAGACGAGGCAAACACCAGTGGAGAATTCTATCCACCTAATACGCAAATGAATAGTAAAACACACACACACACACACACACACACACACACACACACACACACACACACACACACACACATACATACACAAACAGTAAGTCACGGTAAACATGTACGATTAAAGTGTCTTGTCCCCATGTCTGTAGTACTCGGCCCTAAGCGTACACACACGAAAGAAGTGTGTACATTCTCGTGCCTGACACACACACAGTGTGGCTGTTCTGACAGAGCCGTGAGGGTTAGCAGTGTACTGGACTCAGGGTTGTGTTTTCTGTGTACCGGCCACGGTAAGAGCAGACTTGTGGCTATTTTGGTCAACTGGGTTGACGGGATTCCATCAGTCAGTGAGGCTGGGAAACTAGAAGCAGTGGCCATGCTGAGGTCTAAGTAAGACCCACTGGACTGTATGCCAGCCAGCCTGGGCTATCGTGGCCCTCTCTCGTATGTTGATGTGTTTCATTAAGCAGTACCATATCATATAGTACTACATTATATAGTACCACATTATATAGTACCATATTATGTAGTACCACATTATATAGCACCACTTTATATAGTACCACATTATATAGCACCACGTTATATAGTACCATATTATGTAGTACCACATTATATAGCACCACTTTATATAGTACCACATTATATAGTACCATATTATATAGCACCACATTATATAGCACCTTATTATATAGCACCACATATAGCACCACATTATATAGCACCACATTTTATAGTACCATATTATATAGCACCACATTATATAGTACCACATTATATAGCACCACTTTATATAGTACCACATTATATAGTACCATATTATATAGCACCACATTATATAGTACCATATTATATAGCTCCACATTATATAGCACCACATTATATATTACCACATTATATAGCACCACATTATATAGCACCACATTATATAGCACCACATTATATAGCACCACATTATATAGTCCCACATTATATAGCACCACATTATATAGTCCCACATTATATAGCACCACATTATATAGCACCACATTATATAGCACCACATTATATAGTCCCACATTATATAGCACCACATTATATAGCACCACATTATATAGCACCACATTATATAGCACCACATTATATAGTCCCACATTATATAGCACCACATTATATAGTCCCACAGTATATAGCACCACATTATATAGCACCAGACACACTTCAAGCATGATGCAGATCACGGTGTGTCCTCGTGGTGTCAGTGTGTGTGTGTGTAGGTCTTAGCGTGCGTTACTAGTATAATGATGGTAGTCACGTGAGCCAAATGTATATTGTGTCTACCCAAGTCTGTTAGGGACAAACTCTAGCAACATTGGCAGTGTTTGACGTGTTTTTTCATAGCATATGTTTAGTCTGTGGCTGCAATCAATTTAATGAGCCGTTTGTTATTATTATTATTATTATTATTATTATTATTATTATTATTATTATTATTATTATTATTATTATTATTATTATTATTATTATTATCATTATTATTACTATTATTATTATTATTATTATTATTATTATTATTATTTTATTATTATTATTATTATCATTATTATTATTCTGGAGACGTAGCTGCCTCAGACGTCCTCACACCATATCCTCAGGTTGCTCCTCCCTCCGTGTCTCCACCGGCACTAGGTTACCCATCATTTGACGTTGACGGGAAAACCACCATGGCATTGCCACTGTGGACTCCACCTGTACACTTAGTGACCATATATCCTCACCACGACCCGCCCGCCAGTTCTCGCGTGTTCTCGCCACTGGTCCATCCAGGATTCCTCCATCCAACCCACGATGCGGTTTCTGTGACAGGAGAGAAGTGCTGTGGTACGCGTCTGCTCAGTGAGAATGTTTCGTAGTGGGGGCAGCACAAGGCGCGGCGGAGGAGGGGAAGCTTATATGGAGCGACTGCCCAGCTTCGTTGGTTCTTCTTTATCTTCACCTCTTCAGCATCATTACGCAAATCTGATGTGTTTTTTTTATGCAAAGAAATGATAATCTCACCATAGTATGTCTGTGGGCCTTCGTGGTGTGATGGTTAGCGTTTCTGATTTTAACAGTCACCCACACAGATTTCCTGTCGCGATCAGGCACGCCTTGGTTCGAATCCTGGGCGAGGCGATCGACCCGAACCCAAACCAGGTGTTCAGCCTCTCCCTTGGTGGCTGGTCGATAAATAGTCACGCTGGTAGCTCGTGCCAGCTCATCCACCATGACAAAATTCATTTGACCTTCGCGGTTGCCGTTGGGTATGATGACCTGACCTTGGGTCTCACCCCTCAAGAGACGGGTCGAACGAAGGCCAGGCCATCATGACCACCTGCTTCATGGCCAGGGTATAGCACCGTGGTGGGTCGGGGAGCCAACAGACTCCCCACAAGGTTGACGCTGCCGGTGCGATGGTCCAAACTTTCCGTTCAACCAGAAAATCATGATTATTAGTTTACCGACCCGAGGCCCTCATCACCCACCCTCCCCAGGCATGGCTCTCGTGTGTCTGGCCCGACGTGTTTGACTGGAGGGGGAGGTGAAGGCTCGCCCTTCCCCGGGCGGCCGTACACCAGCCCGGTTCTTGAAGGGGCACAGAGTCATCTGTCATTATCGGCTCTTCACCACCACGATGTCATCATCCTTGGCTACGAGGGTCTGGACCTGGATACCTGAGGGTCGTCCCAACATGTTCAGGGTCTCGACTTGCCCAGGATCGAGGGGGGGATGGTCACCTTAGAGTTGGGATGTAGCAAGGGGACGTCCTTGGTTGTAGCTTACAGTCGTATGTATTTTTATCCTTCTCCACAAGTGTTTGATGATAAACATATTTCGCCGTCGTACGCTTTGAAGAAATCTCTCTCAATATTCCGTATATACAAGCTCTAAGTAAATTCTTGTGGTTGTTATTAAGTGTTATTCGTATATGATATACAGCCTTAACGGCAGAGAACAGTCGCTGTTTAGTCTTCACAATGGGTTGTTGTGGATGACAGCGCTGCTCGCGGAAGAGAGACAGTGGAGGGCCGAAGAAATCTAAGGAGAAAGGGTTGGAATGTCTGATGAAAGTATTTGTTTTTAAAGTTACAATATAGCGGTCGAGGCAGGCGGCCGCAACAGACGATTTAATCACTTGCCAGAAACCTTGGTAGCACGGCATGGCAGACTGGCTGGCCAGGGGTGGTAAACAGTACATTCATAGACTACATAACTGGTACCAGAAAATACGGTGTAATAAGGTTAGATACATAGTATATACGTGGAATTAGAAAAGTGTGTTGACATGGAAAATACGGCTACCTTGCATCATTTTCGGAGCATTCCAAGTGTGCAGGAAAAGCGTCAGTACCGAGAATTTGAAATTCTTCAGTAATGCTAATAAGTACATTTAGGTAGGGCAATGCTCCGGGACCGACCGAAGAAAATGTACAGCCCTCACGACACTTTTGATTTGTTAGAGTGCCGTCATGTTAGAGTGGAGTGCCGTCATTTCCAGTGTCTGTTATCAATCTTAATTCATGAGGTGTTTTCCTCTTGTCTTAATCTAAGTTATAACTGGCCACTGATAACAGTAATGTTTTCATTGGTTAGGTTTTTGTACCTATCGTCCATTGAACTCTGGCCATACTATGCATTACGCCTGCATGGAAGGCAATGAATACTCTGGCTTATCCTTGTCACCTCTGAGAGTTACAAAGTAGCTGTGCCAGAAGTTGTGCTACAATCATCGGCCATGGGCAAGTGTATGGGATATCATCCCCCCCGTTCAGTACTGCCCCTCACCCACAGAAGATGTGAGATGCGCCCCTGGTTAACAGCAGCCAGGTAAATGGTTCAGAGTACACGCCCCAAGGGAAAGGTTGGGAACGGTTGGTCGTGGACTTGAGCCCTCCTCCTGCTCCCGGGGGAGAGAGAGAGAGAGAGAGAGAGAGAGAGAGAGAGAGAGAGAGAGAGAGAGAGAGAGAGAGAACTGTGGCTCCTCGGCTTCCTCCCCCCCCCCCCTTCCTCCTCCTTATTTACATTCATTAGGGAAGGGAATCGGAGGCGCCATTGGTTATAAACGAGGAGAAACCCGTTGCCGTCTTGTTCTGCTGGCGATTGTGGTAAACCAGGACGATAAGAACAGTTGACGTAGCTGTACCCACTTCTCGCACTGGTATTGACGTAGTGACTACCCGTATGTCACTGAAATTGAATTAATCCTAGTCATAATGACCACTGTACGTAATGCCCATATTGACATTATATATAAAGTTTATTCCACTGATTAAAGTTACAGGTTTGTTTTTGCAAGTTACAATAATGCATTTATGCAGTGAAGTGATAAGACGCAAAGAACATAGCGTGTTTCTACCGTACTTGAATTGATTTATTATATATTGATTTTTTTTATGAGGATGATCACATGTGAGGTATATTAAGAATGGCTTAAAGGAGTTGACATACAGTTATGAGATCATAAGATTCAGTAGACATGACTTTTTCTTGTGCAAGATAAGTTTAAACCTAGATGACAAGAACTGATTATCATGGTAATTTATCTTGGGAGTGAGGTGAGAATAAATTGTAATACATTAGTTGTATTGATCTGTATCAATATGAATTTTAGTTTGTATAGAAATGCAAAATTAAAACCCAAAATCTGTCGTATAGCTAAACATCAGATATATATGTTCAGTGATATAGTCAAAGGCGTTGTACATAGGTTGTATATTACGATAAATTTTTCCTATCTGTACGTCGACTGCCTTGCCATTGATATAATATGCATTTACAGTTGCATATTGTAAGGGAAATCTTTGATCCTTGTGTTACTCATCCTGGATTTACGGGTAAAAGATTATGGCATGTAATTCACGGTGCAATATCCAAAGAAATGCACAACAGGGAGAGATATATTTTTTAAAGTATCCCCTTCGTATCTTTAGCAAAGATCGTTTTCTTTAATCATGGATTTGTTTTGATCAAGTATTTCCGCTTATTGGTATTCTATGGCCTTTCATATTACGTAGAAATGTAAACATAAGATTTTTTGTGTACATTTTCGTGTTGCATATGTGAAGAAAAATAGTTTATCAATATTTGGCAAAACTATTCAACATTAGAAATTTTATCACATGGTGGTATCTGTAACCCTCATATCCTGTAAACATCTCCGTTATGTAAGGCCGTACAGATCTTTTATGGAAAGCTATAGGCTGATTTTTACGTCTTCGATCAGAAAAGTTTTAGAACTTTATAATTTTTGCTGCAGCAGCACTTTATACGATGTGGATCATACGAGAGGAGTTAAATACAAGAAGTAAGGGAGTTGTGGCAGCACTCGTAGCTCATTCTCTTTTCAGCGTACCAACTTGTCTCAACCTTATATACTTGACTTTGTTTGGGCCAGTAGCGTGTAGTAGTACAGGAGACGCGTTGGTTAGGCTTTGTGATTAAAGCTTGGCACACACACACACACACACACACACACACACACACACACACACACACACACAAACACACACACATACACACAAGCGCGCCTACATACATGACGTAGCCCTCATGTAAAAGTGAAATTTGTAATAGAATATGAACAAAGAAAGCAATTTTACCTTATGTAGTGAAGACCAGTTATTTACATATATCGTACAAAATGTCACATTGTGATATACGATTAGTCATATTACATTCTAAACCCTGTTACTTAAACTGAAAATATATTTAACGCTGACTTTTTTGTTACAAATACGGAATTTATTTAATTTATTCATTTGATAGATATGTTTATTATGTCGGTTTGTCAGTTTTTTTTATTGCAATAACTTCTATAAGTCTGAATAAGGAATATTCATTTTGTTACTGACACAAACTACATCATTATTTACTGACGAACTTGTACCTATATATACATTGGTATTTTCTTTGTTATAATATTTAAACTGAGATAATACAATCAAAATCATCAAAAACTGAAAAGAATATAGATTTAACATATTTGGAATGGCATGTAACCATGGCTAGGCCATCTCCCAGAGAAGGGATCCGAACGAGTCCTTGTAGGTTATCAACCCATGGGGGGGGAACGGAAAGCTGCCAAAAGTCGCAAGATAATAAAGTTAAGCACCCAATTTCATATTTCTAGTTTTAGATTTATATTTCAGTCTTGACTGCCTTCGTGCCACACTGAAACTGTTTAAAACATACTTAATTCAGACAAAAAAAAAGTGATACCAGTAAAATATTACAGATAGTACTATGAACTTGAGACCATTCAGCTATTACTTGGTTGTCACGATTATCGTGCAGACGGGTTTGGTCATTTAAATGATTTGAAAAACTCGTTTTCATAGATACTCTCATAAATAATTAGATTTAATATGAGACATTAAGCAAATCATAGAGATCCCAGGTTTTTGATGATTATTTTTATCTGTAAACATTTGCCGTATTTTGTGTGCAAATGGTACGAATGGTATGTTTAAATGGTAAATGTGACACAACTGTCGTGATAAATGTAGAAATTAATATATGAGGATAAGTTTCATCACGCATCACTATCAGTATTGAAAACCGCACTTAAACTACTAATTCTGTTCTGTAGTTTCATAGAACAAAACTATGAGGGCTTTCTGCGCGACAGGTTTAGGTGTTTACGTCTATTTTTTCCCGACGCACGGCCCCAGGCCAAGAGTATTACTCCGCCGTGTTTACATCTACGTACCGTGTGAATTTTTTTTATATAGAGTACAGTATCAAATGTAAGGCGATGTGAACATTTTATATGTTTACTGTACGTCGAAATACTCACTTTATGCAGTGTAAGATACACTTATACTAGAATATCTTTGGGATATATGTAGAACACGTTTTCCTCGCGGATGGATATGTGTGCGCTGCTCCCTACGAGAACCAAAACAAACAGCCATCGCCAGCACTCGCCGAGCGAGTTTCATAGAGGCAGGTTGATTGAGCTTAAGCTAACCCAACGTCATTCCTCTTTCAAAATGCCGAGCAAAGAAGAGCTGTGTTTCCTTTCTGAGGCAAAGGCAACAACTACACAAGACTTTCTGGCAAGAGACATTGATAATTTAGTGTATGAAATTAAGGAAAACTTGAGATTAAAATCTCGACCGGCACACTTAAGTGGCGGTAAGGCAAGGACCCGAGCATCTCCTTACAGTGTTCCTTCCCGGACTGAAAGCAAATGTGGGTGTTGTGAGGGCCGACGCTGTCTACGACGAGGTATTGCAGCAAGAAGAAGCTCTGACGACCCTTACGAGGCGTTACAAGAACTACTCAAGGATGGTGATCTCATTAAGGAGGCGGTAAGAAGGCTCCAGCTTGGACTTTCTCCCAAACAACGGGTATATTATGACTCAGATGACGAACTCAGAACACCACCATACCCTTTTGATCATATAGAAGTTTGATTGAGTCTAGTTACTAGTGCTGCTCCGTCTCCCCCGCCGTTGGACCATGTAGGCCTGTACCTGCCGTCACCGAGTGTTTCTAGGATTTGAGAGGCACTCTTGTGAATGTGGAAAGCCATTCAGCAGAAGCCGGTCACATTCGATGTTGAGGTACAGCCAGCTTGTTAATGCTTCTTATATGAAGGATGCTGGCAAGTTGACCCTGCCTCATATAATACCAAGTCGAAGTTGCACATCTCGTGTTAGCTGCTGCTGTTGCAACATCTCCAGTCTCCGTAAGGAATTTAGTACAAAACCTTGGTGGAAGAAGTTTGAAGAACTCCCATTCCTTTGCATTTTGGAGTGGTAGAAAAGGATATCATCAAATGGATTCTCTGGAATCAAGAATGCCCCCGTCCAAAGCATTACCACCCGCTTGTGCTGTATAGCAAAATGGACATCAGTTGGAAGTTTTTGTCATGCTTCTCCTCAGCGTTTTGAAGTTGCGGAAGGCAGCAACTTCGAGCGGAGTATTTTCTATGAAGTAATGGCAACCCACACATCGTTCAGCTATGAATGGCAGCAACAAACACCCGGTTTCCTCGTAGGCTCTCCACCTATTTAGTAAGAAGTGGCATGTGGCGATTAAACGGACGGGGTCACGGCTGACTTACAAGTTCTATGATCTCACAGTGTGTGCTTGTGTCAATAGACGATCTGATATTTTTTTTTCCCGAATATTAGTATTTTCAACTTCTCCATGAACCATGAAGTTAGTGTGATCAAAACTGCGATGTTAGTAGCTCTAGGAGAAAAAAGACCTCAACAAATTGTTCGTTTCTGTTGCCACGATATAAGAAGGTGTTTATTATTCTTGATTTACATTCATGTGAATGTGTATTAAATAGTGAAGTGCAAGAGTAAATGCTAAGTCGTATTTCATAAATTGTAACATGGTGTGCAGTGGCTAATATTGTAACATTTTCTTTATTTATTATTATTTAAAGGTAGATGAGAACATGTTATTTATAATTATTGATTGGTGTCAGCTGAGTGCAAAATTTCAAGAGTATACAAAGTTCCACTACTAGTACAAATATACCCACTTTAATGTTTCAGAGCTCAGGTTTTCGGTTTACGGCTTCCCTAAGTTTATATGTACAGCACATGTAATATTTGACTGTGGTACTGGATCGTGCGACTGAAATACCTGATTGTTGCTCATTGCCCTCATAGAATATTTTTGGAGGCATTTCCTATACATTGTTGATATGCACAGTGCAAACCATACTGCTGGTGGTGACCATAACAGAAGCAAGTAGCGTCGTCGCCGTCGTCTGGTGGATCCGTACAATCGTGTCTGCCTGAGCCGCGAGCGTGACGCTACCAGCCCAAGATCAATAGCTGTGGCTTACCTGCTCCCGGCACATCATCCACCGCATACTGCCATGGTCTTGACTGTGTAAGGATGGCCTCGTTGTCATTGAAGCTTATCGTCTCATGAAGCAATTTATCAATTTTTGCAATAGTACATTCACTTCAGGAAGCACTCTTGTCTGATTTTGTATAATGAATACTTGTCCTTCGGTTACCTTTTATTTATTGTTGTAAACTTGAGCTCAGATTTTTGGAACTTTAGCTCTTTAACGAATCCCAGTTTGTACAAAAAAAAAAATTCACTCAATTCCATCGACCAAATGGAAAATATTGCGAATGAATGGAATGGCAAGTGAAGCAAGTTTATTGTTGACTGAATGATCTTCCTTGATGTTATTAGGTACATGTGTAGTCACTCTTCATATTCTGTTATCCTGAATTAAATGTGATATGTATTTATTAAGTCACCTTTTTTGACATATGTTTACCTAGTGTACATAGGCACTGTTGAAACGCTTAGGTCATTGTACATAACTCACATCTAGATCATTGTCTACAAGTGCATGTTTTAGTGCATTTAAACAACATAGTTTCTGTAACTGAAAAGACACTGATTTGTATTTGTAATAAAAAAATGAAATTTACTGAGATTTTGACAAGCCCTTTGTATTCGATTTAATGTTTAGTAATGGAATGAAATTCTATGGAGTAAGAACATCTATTTACAGGTTTAAGTCAAAGGTCATCATAAAGTTCTCTTTTTATACAGGATTAAGTTAACGACACTCATAAAGTTCCTTTCAAAAAGTGAACAAGTTAAAAGAGCTAGCAGAGTTAACATGATTCGGGTAATAAGTGTAATGAATGATTATGGTGTACTGCTGGGTTGTGGAGATTGAGGCAAGGTGTGGTCGAGTAATGCCAGGCGGCATCCTTAAGTTTACGACAACTGACGAGGTAAAATGAAGCAGCAGAGTCTGGTGAATTATGTCTTTATGTCTTTCCAACTTGTCCTCCATGCATGGATGAACTGAGTAATGAAGCTTTGAATGTGTGACGCATAATACAATGGTAAACAGATGCTACTACTAGGTAAGGAAAATGAGTACACCAGAATAATTTGAGAATCTACCAAGATAATTTGAAATAGCATTAGAAGCAAATAAGTAGATAGTGAATACTAAAGGACACCTATCTAATTAAGGGATGTTTTACCTCTAAAGCGAGGCATCAGAACCACTTAATGTATAAGTGTACCTAATACAAACCTTATTGTTGGCAAAACTTACGGGTGTCTTTGATGCCACAATAAATATGTATAAGATCCCACATTACTTAGTGGCCCACCTATTCAGTAAACCAGTATCATAGGGAAGGTACCCTGGGACTGATGGGTTCACCCTAGTAATTTAAAAATATGGTCTAAATCATCCCTCGGCTTGTCTCTGCTTAAGTAATTTGAAACTGTCGTTGGGATACATGAATTACTATTAACTCGGCTAAATTTAGACACGTTGCAAAAACATTGTGTGATGTATCTGAAATGAGTACAGATATACATAAAAAAAAAATCGTCTGGTGGGTCAGATTTTGAAAATGAATTTCAACACAAAGTGATGGATTCTGATTAAAGTAAAAAAAAAAAGTATGTTTAGGAGTTTTTATATTTTTTTTTTTTCAAGATAACTGGATTTTGGGAATGTGGTCGGTTATGATGTGAAGTTGGTAAGCACAGTGTAGCCGCTGCTAGAATAGTCATATTTAAGACTCATCGTAAAACATACGATATGAGATGACCCAGTAACTCACTAGTAACGGTTAAAACTTGAGAACTTCCTTCAGTTATAATTCCCAAATTACCAAGGGAAGACAGGCTTGAGAGGGTCCAGTAAGGAAGGACAAGATCGGTTTCATAAAGAAATAAGCCATACCAAGAAGATGACTGAATTAATGTATGTATGCTTATATAATGATTGAAATCATACACTATTGAAAGTACACAGGATTCCAAGACCAGCAGCTGTGTCTTGCCTTTCCTTTATTGTATTAATCGGTTGTTTACATGGGTAACTCCGTAAATAGGTGGAATCACTTATCATGAATTAGGAAGATAGTGATACATGTTAGTGTATGAGGAAAACTGAGCCCATGGCCTAACAAGGGCCGTGAGAAGGGTGGACGCTATAACGTTTGCACATTTCCGGTGTTGTCCACATTTTTTCCCCGGTGCGGTAGCTAATATCATAAGAAAACAGCATTAAGAAAAAGGAATAGAGTTAGGTTGAAGTGTGCGGAGAGCGTTTTTACTTGGGCAGGTAAAGTTTGTTAGTGACGCCCTGGTTTGTGTGTGTGTGGTAAGTTCTGTACCAAAGACATGCTCACGTACTTGCGTCAATAGATGGATGAATGCATATGTTTACACTCCAACTTTTATTCTGTTCCTCATTTTTATTTCTTTCTTGGTGAAACAGAGACTGGTGAAAGTCCTGACCTGTGGTGTCCAACTACTGGTCCATGATGCTCGTGTTATGGTAACGGTGTGGCCACCCGCTACCACAATTCGTATCAGGTTAAAGTGAAGGACACTGCTTAAGGACGCATCAGTTTACCAGTGTGCCGGTGTACCGGCCGGCATGTGTTGGTTGTGTGTCCTTGCAAAGTGTTCTTAACCAGTCAGTACGTGTTTGTTCTTTGTTATCGTTTGGGTCACGTGAATGAATTCTGGAGATGTTTACGGTCTTTTCTCGTGCCCTTACAGGTGTGTCATAACAAACCAAGTAACGTAACTAAGAACACGGAGTGTTATAAGATATATGTAAACATTTCATCCATGAAAATGATCCGCCTCGCACATGAAACGTATCTTACATTTTTCTTATTGTCAATACTTCATTTGTTAGATATTTTGATACGTAATTCAATTATTGTTGTTTAGTTCTAATCTATTCACTTACCATGTATACTACTGAATAATTCATTCGTTCCCCCGCCAAATCCTTGTTAGCATTTGTCTTAATATATAACATGTAATTATGTCACTGAGGCCCAGTCCCCTGGACCTATCATGCATTCTGTATCCTCTTTTGCGCCATCGACCCACTGGTGGATGGTTAGGAGTGCACAGTAAATTCGTCACTCTTAAGGCGAAAATCGAATCAATAAATGACAAAATTTCGAGGGTTGGGCATCACCCACGACAGTGCGGTGAGTTAGTGTGGCTGGTGTTAGTAAAATTAAAAAAAGAAAATGCTGAAAAAGACAGATTGGCCGTCGTAAGGTTCTTTCCTGTTTCCTACACTTATTTTTTTTCCTCTCTGTCAACGATTTCCTATTTCCACAAATAACCAAATGCATTCATACGCTGACGACTCAATGCGACATTCCTCCACATCCTTCAGTTCTCCTCCTCTCACTCGATCTGCACCTCATCTCGACACAACTTAAGAAGTTCACACCAGGACAAGACATCTTAGTTGGGTAGACGAAATTTGGTTACATGTAGTGCCCTCACGATCCAGTTTCTACCATTCTCTCTCTCGAAAATTCCTCACATCTTTCTTTTCTCCTTTGACGGTTCTGTAATTCCACCTCTTGACTCAATGGAAATACTTGGTATTACAGTAACATCCACACTTTCTTGGAAGCCCCACATTACGGAAATAGCTAAGTCTGTTTCTGTGAAACTGGGACTCTTGTTCAGATGTCGGAATTTCTTTTCTCCCGAGCAGTTTCTCCGTTTGTAGTTCTGCTCTCACATCTCGGGTGGTTCTAGCTCCGCATCCTTACTTGACAGAGTTGACTTGGAGACGGTCTTACTTATAAATTCTTCCAGGGTCACTTCAGAACTTGACCCATCCCCCCTTGCCCTACGCCGCAATATTGGTTCACTTCCCCCTCTTCAATCTGTATTATTTGATTGTTGCTTCCATGAGCTGACTGTTTGTGTGCCCACACCACTAGCTAGACCAGGAAATACTCCGGTAAGCTGATGTGTCGCATGATTACTGTATGGCCATCAGCACCTTAGGGTGGACCGCTTTGAGTGTTTTTTTTTTTTACCTTACAAGTCGAAGCTTTAGAACCCTCTTCCTTCTCATGACTTTCTCAACAGCTATGACATGGCTTACTTTAATGAAAAGACGGGTTTTTTTTTTTTTTTTACTTCCTCCAAAATTTGTAAATACTTTCCTTTGTCTCTTCTCTTTCCCTTCCATTAGCCTCTCTGTCTTTCAATTAAGGCCCGGCCTTGATGTGGACTTTCGTCCGTGACAGGAGCCTCCAAGGTAAAAAAAAAAAGAGAAAAGAAAAAAGAAAAGACAAGGGCCTGTGCCAAGCGCACACCTGGCAAATCGAACGACAAACAACACTGAAATCCTTTGTAAAACACTTTTATAGAGAATGAAGTCCTCTGTAAGCACTTTAGGAAAACAATGAAATATGTACATATGTTAAGATGGTCTCACACACATTGTGCTACATGCTTAATGAACACTTGTCGACCCAACGAAGAACTAAGCGTCACGTGCGAAGCGTAACGCCAAGCGGGAAGTACTAACAACCACAGATACGTTTTGGGTTTCAATTTCCCTGACTCGTAGAGCGTGGGTGATTAAAGTAAATATTTAACTTGGACTGTTGAACACCTCGGACAGCCCTCAATGGTAATTACCTCGATTGATATAGTATATGTTCCTTATTCTGATGTGTCCATATCCTCAAAGGATGTTTTGGGATTAACGAAGCATTGTGAAGTAATGGACTGGAGTACCTAGGTCTTATCCAGAGGTTGAACATAACGGTAGACAGTGCATGGATGTATTGATCGTACTCTTCATCAAGAAGCATATAATGTTGCCTGGAGGAAATAGTCGTGTAAATTGTGAAAACTAAGGTAGAATATTACCCTTTAAGTTGGTATTATGATCCTTTGGCAGAGAAAAATCACGAAATTTTATGAAAAAATGAAGTAAGATAAATCACAATGTTCATCATGGTCCAGGGAGAAAAAAATGTTTCAAAATTCAAGGTCTATATCTTTCGTCAGTTCTAGTAAAAATTCGACCCTGAACTGTATTGATGTAGTGAATGATATTCTCCTATCATGAAATTCTTACATATGTCGTGCATGGGGCATTCGACAGCTGAGTTTCATTTAGAATTATCGCGGTTTCCCGCCATATGATTTGTTGGGATTGCAGTCAGAACGTATAGAGATATCTGGCAACTCCAAAGGCTCGGTAGCTAGACCCAAACAAAACACAGCTGGCAGGTGGTCTGGCTCAACGAGTCTACCTACATTGGTATCATGGCTTCCAATGAGAAAACTGACTAGGAAAGTATTTGTTTTTGTCATGATGACATTTGAGAATGTATTTAAGCGCTTACCAATGGGTAAAATGCAAAATTTTTTCCGCGTTTAAGAGGTAGAATTTTCTTTTGATGAAATGCAACAGGACATAGATAAGTACTGATGTTATATCTAAAACGCCTTTAATGTCAGTAGGCCGCTTAGAGGTAATAGTACTTTAAAATTTAAGTGTAATATAATTTTATCAAGCCTTTAGTTAAGGATATAAGAGTTGCCGGCCATGTCGCCAACATATTTTCTGGTGAATTCTCCCTGCATGTAAGATGATACCGGTTAGCGTACTAGATTCCGACCTTTTATTTCTATTATGTTAGGTACTACGCGCTATTTTGCTCCTTTCTTCTACAATATGACGACGGTAAGCAACAAGATTGTGAGGGAGGGGGGGTTTCGTAAGTGAGTATGAGGTTTGTTATTCCATCCATTTATTTTCTCAGCTGAAAACTCATCCAGTAACACAGAAAACTGTACTGTTTAAACGGTGAGCTGTTTTGCTAATCAGATGCACACAGACAAACACCGGCATCTTGGCCTCATTATCTGTTCATGCCTCTTCTCTCAGTGAAGAGAAATGGTGGTCATCATTGGACTAAGAGATGATCATAAAGTCAGGGAGATGATGTATGATACGAAGTGGATGGAATCAGTGAACACAACTGCGAGTAATAGGCGTTAGTGCTCAGGACGTGTGATGCGTCCTGGGGAACCATAGATGGTGGTGCTCAGGACGTGTGGTGCGTCCTGGGGAACCATAGATGGTGGTGCTCAGGACGTGTGGTGCGTCCTGGGGAACCATAGATGGTGGTGCTCAGGACGTGTGGTGCGTCCTGGGGAACCATAGATGGTGGTGCTCAGGACGTGTGGTGCGTCCTGGGGAACCATAGATGGTGGTGCTCAGGACGTGTGGTGCGTCCTGGGGAACCATAGATGGTGGTGCTCAGGACGTGTGATGCGTCCTGGGGAACCATAGATGGTGGTGCTCAGGACGTGTGGTGCGTCTTGGGGAAACCATAGATGGTGGTGCTCAGGACGTGTGCTGAGGTCATTAGTCAGGTCAGATGGGATGGGTGGAAGATGCCTCGCATGACGTTGTTCTCAAGTTGGTCTGCACTGGGGGGAGGGGGGGTATCTTGCTTCTTCATGGCCTCCGTCTTCATTTCTGTCGCGAAGCCTTTATGCTTCACGCTGTCCCTGGCTAAGTCACTAGCTCAGTGTCTGACTCAGTCCTCAGCTCAGTCCCTAGCTTATTCATCCCTGGTTTAGTCCCAGACTCAGTCCTCAACTCAGTCAATACCTCAGTCTCTGACAGAGTCTGGCTCAGTCCCTGGTTTAGTGCCTGACTTCAGTCCTCAACTCAGTCCCTACCTCAGTCTCTGGCGTAGTGGTGTCTGGCTCAGTCCTTGGCAAGTCAGTAGTTCGCTGCTGTGCCTCACGTACCCATCTCCGTCAACTCGACGATACGATCCCTGGGCAGGACGGCGTGTGCGACCCTTCAGTATATCAACGTGACCTTTCACCTGAACCATTAGGGGGAGGTCAAAGGTAAGCCTGTCGTAGCCAGAGGTTGAAATGTCGTTGCGATGGGTAGTACCGTCATGGTGAATGGGTCGTAACGTCGTTGCGAAGGGTCGTACCGTCATGATGAAGGATCGTACCGTCGTGGTGAAGGGTCGCACCGTCGTGTTCACGGGGAAGCCGTGTGTTGCTGCACGTCATGAGAGTGAACACGGTACATACGATGTGTCCTCAATGATTGTCGTCAGCCATTACTCGCTTCTCAGGTGGATGGAACCCAAGTCTTGAAGATGTGTTGACGCGTCGTCTGCCGAAGGTGGCGCCTGGCTCCAGCAGACCCCCAGCCATTGCCAGTCTTCACCTCTCCTCTTCACACGTCCGCGTCTCTCGTGTTCTCTCAAGCAAGGATCATACAGATGACCTGAGCGTATTGTTGTCACACGTCGGACGTTGGTGTATTGCTTAGTGACGTGGAGGTAGGGGGCTCAGACCAGTTTTCTTATATTACTGTATGTATTTAAACTTGTGGTGTACACTGGTCATTATCATGTACGTGTGTAGCTGGTGTACACGTGCGTGTGTTGTACACTGACCAGAATCATGTGCGTGTGTAGCTGGTGTATACGTGCGTGTGTTGTACACTGACCAGCATCATGTGCGTGTGTAGCTGGTGTACACGTGCGTGTGTTGTACGCTGACCAGCATCATGTACGTGTGTAGCTAGTGTACACGTGCGTGTGTTATACGCTGACCAGCATCATGTGCGTGTGTAGCTGGTGTACACGTGCGTGTGTTGTACGCTGACCAGCATCATGCGCGTGTGTAGCTGGTGTACACGTGCGTGTGTTGTACGCTGACCAGCATTATGCACGTGTGTAGCTGGTGTACACGTGCGTGTGTTGTACGCTGACCAGCTTCATGTGCGTGTGTAGCTGGTGTACACGTGCGTGTGTTGTACACTGACCAGCATCATGTGCGTGTGTAGCTGGTGTACACGTGCGTGTGTTGTACGCTGACCAGCATCATGTGCGTGTGTAGCTGGTGTACACGTGCGTGTGTTGTACACTGACCAGCATCATGTGCGTGTGTAGCTGGTGTACACGTGCGTGTGTTGTACACTGACCAGCATCATGTGCGTGTGTAGCTGGTGTACACGTGTGTGTGTTGCACGCTGACCAGCATCATGTGCGTGTGTAGCTGGTGTACACGTGCGTGTGTTGTACGCTGACCAGCATCATGTACGTGTGTAGCTAGTGTACACGTGCGTGTGTTATACGCTGACCAGCATCATGTGCGTGTGTAGCTGGTGTACACGTGCGTGTGTTGTACGCTGACCAGCATCATGCGCGTGTGTAGCTGGTGTACACGTGCGTGTGTTGTACGCTGACCAGCATCATGCACGTGTGTAGCTGGTGTACACGTGCGTGTGTTGTACACTGACCAGCATCATGTGCGTGTGTAGCTGGTGTACACGTGCGTGTGTTGTACGCTGACCAGCATCATGTGCGTGTGTAGCTGGTGTACACGTGCGTGTGTTGTAGGCTGACCAGCATCATGTGCGTGTGTAGCTGGTGTACACGTGCGTGTGTTGTACGCTGACCAGCATCATGCGCGTGTGTAGCTGGTGTACACGATCAACATTTCTAACATTATGCTTTGCAGGTTTTAATTCCATATTTATAAATCTCTGAAAATCCTCCCCTTTTTGTATTACTACTTGTTGAACTTAGGAACAAAATCAGCCAAGAGAGAAATATACACGGAGAGTTCATCTCTCTGCCTCGGATAGTAATATAATAATAATAATAATAATGATAATAATAATAATAATAATAATAATAATAATAATGATAATGATAATATTGATAATAATAATAATAATGATAATGATAATAGTAATAATAATAATAATAATGATAATAATGATAATAATAATGATAATGATAATAATAAATGAATAAATAACTTAATAAATGGTAGATGTTTGCATAAGTGATAAGGGAAAGTTATGTGAGCGAAGGAGGTGCGTGGCTATCCTGGCAATCGATGACCGGTACATATTGCTAACATGGCGGCCTGTACAGAGCAGGTCTGGTGGCTGGCTGGATGGCTGGTCATGACTTTAGGCCAACTCAATCTCGCTCATAACGGTATAGCACTTACCAATGGCTCCGCTCTCATGGATGTGTGTATGTCCGAGTCTGTGTGTCTTATGGTGTCCTAGCATCGTCTCTTCGATGTATATCAACTGACTGTTATATTTCTCTCTGTGTCTCCCCTGATGATGTGATTATTACACGAAAGTGCACTTGGGAACTTTTCGTGTTTCATTTTCCCCGTGGACTCATAAGAATATATATATATATATATATCCCTGGGGATAGGGGAGAAAGAATACTTCCCACGTATTCCCTGCGTGTCGTAGAAGGCGACTAAAAGCGGAGGGAGCTGGGGGGCTGGAAATCCTCCCCTCTCGTTTTGAATTTTCCAAAAAGAAGGAACAGAGAAGGGGACCAGGTGAGGATATTCCCTCAAAGGCCCAGTCCTCAGTTCTTAACGCTACCTCGCTGACGTGGGAAATGGCGAATAGTATGAATATATATATATATATATATATATATATATATATATATATATATATATATATATATATATATCTTTTTTTTAAAACTATTCGCCATCTCCCGCGCCAGCGAGGTAGCGTTTAAGAACAGAGGACTGGGCCTTTGTGGAATATCCTCACCTGGCCCCCCTCTGTTCCCTCTTTTGGAAAATTAAAAAAAAACGAGGGGGGAGGATTTCCAGCCTCCCGCTCCTCCCCCTTTTAGTCGCCTTCTACGACACGCAGGGAAAACGTGGGAAGTATTCTTAATCCCCTATCCCCAGGGATGTATATATATATATATATATATATATATATATATATATATATATATATATATATATATATACGTGGGAAGTATTCTTTCTTCTCTATCTCCAGAGGTAATTCTCTCTCTCTCTCTCTCTCTCTCTCTCTCTCTCTCTCTCTCTCTCTCTCTCTCTCTCTCTCTCTCTCTCTCTCTCTCTCTCTCGCCTCCCAACCATTTTCTCCTCCACTGGTCTCGTGTACTGCCACAGCCGGTCGATCTGATGTTTACATCTTTAAAGGTTGTGATCAGGTCGCTTCTCACGCAGTTAACAGAACTGTTTATGTACTGTAACAGAACATGGGAATTTGTAGTACATTATATGTATGGTATACTATGTCTTGTAAGGTTCTCAAGTCTTGCCTGTTTACTGCATCATTATTTTTCCCCCCCCCGTCATTGAATATTGTATTTTTGCTTCCCTTTTTCTTCGAAATGAAGGCCCGAGTTTTATTGAACTGCGTTACTTAATGCGTAACACAAGGATGCATATATATATACACACACAGGTTACGCGACAGATGTTGGAGAGTGTGTGTGTGTGTGTGCTGATCGTTTCCTTTGCCAAACGCAGGTAAGCCTGAGTAGTGGACTTGCCGCATGGTTCATTTTTAAAATATTTGTTTTAAAACCTTCATGTTCTCATGGACTTCTTTTTTTTCTTTAAAAAATCTAAACTCTATATCATTTATTGAATTAATAGCTTGAGTCGTTCGTCAACCTGGATGCTGAGGTGACACACGGGTTAGGTGTTTGAAATTCCCACCATTCTCGTCTGTCGCCTCCATGATCCCAGTGGGCTCACTCGCTAGCCGACCTTACGATAGCTAAGCTGCTTCACGGAGGCACGAGTCTATCTGCATCATGGCCTCAAACGACAAGACGTGAGTTGCTGATTTCCTGTTAATTTCTCGTTTCCTCATTGATGACATCATAGAGCATTTTGATGGCTTATCAGAGATGCTTCTTTTAAATTAGTCCTTTGAATGTGTAGGTTTTTAATGTTGTTTTGGACGTACTTCAACAATTTATAACGGAGAAGGGTAAGCGACAGCCAGCTGATCGTACTCTATGTTATGTTTACAGAGTGTATTATTAGCTTTATCTAATAGTATACGTTTTTACGTTTGTAGATATTGTAAATGCAAGAAATACTATGTGTTAATGGCTGTGTTATGTACTCAAAAGTACATTTCGGTTAAGCGACAGGGAGTTTGTGTGTTTCGCTAACATAATACTCTGTGAATGAGAAGCCGATAGCAACAGGTGGTTATTGACCTGACCCGGTTATATCCAAGCTTTCAGTGTATATATCCAAGCTCTCAGTGTATATTTAACTGCTTTAGGAAGTAAATGTGTAATTAATCGGCCATCCTTTGTCTGTTTTTTTGCAGTGCTATCGTGTTATTGTCATATGTTATCAGGGATGTTGTTTTGTGATAATGTAGACTCGATAAGATGTGTTATCGTATTTTTGACTATGAATTCGGGATGGGGGGATTAGTTCGTGAATGTAATCCAAGGGGAGTGAATGTTATGTTTATTGACAAAGAGAGAGAGAGAGAGAGAGAGAGAGAGAGAGAGAGAGAGAGAGAGAGAGAGAGAGAGAGATTACTGGATGACGCATATGTGATGTCCTATATGTAATAACATGGGTTGTCTGATATTGTTTACTCGCTTTGATTTTTTTTTTTTTGTGATCGCATCTCGCAAATGAGTGGAGCAGCTTTCAGATGCTTTGCTTTTTACTTGTGCTGTCATGATTGTAACAGTAAGGACAATTACGTTTAGGCTGGTGGAGAGGTACAACTCCCACAAGTGATAGCTGTTATCAGGGTTTAAGTAAGGGGCGTCATTATGACCGTGGGTATTTAAGTGATGATTCCCCTGTTAATGGCCATACTGATACATTGCCGTTTGGTATAGATTTTTTTTTTTCTGAAAGTTAAGTCTGAACATCAATCTTTAGGATTATCTCTCCTCTCTCTCTCTCTCTCTCTCTCTCTCTCTCTCTCTCTCTCTCTCTCTCTCTCTCTCTCTATTATATATATATATATATATATATATATATATATATATATATATATATATATATATATATATATATATATGTGTGTGTGTGTGTGTGTGTGTGTGTTTATATGTGTGTATGTGTTTATGTGTGTGTGTGTGTGTGTGTGTGTGTGTGTGTGTTTATGTGTGTGTGTGTGTGTGTGTGTGTGTGTGTGTGTGTGTGTGAGTAGGAGAGATGGTCACCGGGCATCACTGAATTACTTATTAATAGAGAGGCGTGTAAAAGAGAGACATCTGGATGTAAATGTGCTGAGAGGGGCGACGGGTGGGATGCCTGATCACTGTCTTGTGAGACGAGGGTTGAGATATATAGAGGTTTTCGAGAAGGAGGAAACAAGTGTCGGGGAGAAGAGAGTGGTGAGAGTAAGTGAGCTTGGCAAAGAGACTTTAGTGACGAAGTACCAGGAGAGATTGAGTGTAGAATGGCAAAAGGAGAGATTAAATGAATCAAGGGGAGTGGATGGTGGAATGGAAGGTCTTTAGGGAAGTAGTGCTAGCATGCGCAAGAGATGCCTGTGGCATGCGAAAGTGGGAGGTGGGCAGATTAGGAGGGGTAGTGGGTGGTGGGATGAAGAAGGAAAGTTGCTGGTGAAAGAAAAAAGAGTGGCGTTTAGGCGGTACTTACAGGGAAAGACAGCAAATGATTGGAAATTATATAAGAGAAAGCGGAAGGAGGTCAAGAGGAAGGTGCAGGGGGTTGACAAAGAGTGCTAATGAGAGTTGGGGAGGGCGAGTATCTTTAAACTTTGAAGAAGAATAAAGTGTTTTAGAAGGGTTTATGTGCGTGAGACAAGAGAGTAGATGGGAACATCGGTAAGGGGGTAAAGGGAGAAGTGATAACTGGTAGTGATGAAGTGAGTATTCTGAAGGACTGTTAGATGTGTTTGATGGTTGAGTGGTAGATGTAGGGTGTTTTTGCTGGGCATGGTATGCAAAGTGCAAGAGTCACGGGGAATTGTTTGGTGAAGAGAGAAGTGGTGGAAGCTTTCCGTGAGATGAAATGCGGTAAGGTGCCGGGAGTGAATGGCATTGCTGTTGAATGTATGAAGAAAGGGAGTGACTTTGTTCTTGATTGGTTGGTAAGGCTATTCATTGCATGTATGGATCATAGTGAGGTGCCTGAGGATGGACGGAATGCATGCATAGTGCCGTTGTATTAAGGCAGGGGAGATAAAGGTGAGTGTTCAAACTGCAGAGGTATAAGTTTGTTGAGTATTCCTAGTAAGGTATGAGAGGGGTATTGATTGAGAGGGTGAAGGCATGTATAAAGCATCCGATTGGAGAGGAGTAGTGTGGTTTCAGAAGTAGAAAAGGATAGGTGTATCAGGTGTTTGTTTTGAAGAATGTGTGAGAATTACTTAGATAAGCAAATAGATTTACATGTGGCATTTATGGATGTGGAGAAGGCATATGATAGGGTTGATGGAGATGCTTTTTGGAAGGTCTAAAGAATATATGGTGTGGGAGGTAAGCTGCTACAAGCAGTGAATTTTTATCATGGATGTAAGATTTGGTGTAAGAGTAGGAAGAGAGGAGTGTAAATGGTTCCATCTGAGGTTGGTCTGCGACAGGGGTGTGTAATGTTACCATAGTTCAATTTCTTTATGGATGAGGTGGTGAGGGAGGTAAATGCGAGAGTATTGGCGAGAGGGGCGAGTATGCTATCCGTGAGGGATGAGAGGGCCTGGGATGTGAGTCATTTGTTTGCTGATGATACAACATTACTGGCGGATTCGAGGGGGAAACTGCTGAAGTTGATGCCCGAGTTTGGAAGAGTGTGTGAAAAGAGAAAGTTGAGTAAATGTGAATAAAAGCAAGTTGGTTATTAGGTTGAGCAGGGTTGAGGGACCGGTTAGTTAGGATGTGAGTTTGATTGGACAGTAATCGAAGGAAATGAAGTGTTTTAGATGTTTGGGTGTGGACATGGCAGCAAATGGAACTACGAAAATGGATGTGTGTCAGAGGATGGTGGAGGGAGCGAAGGTTTTGGGAGCACTGAAGAATGCGTGGAAAAAGAGAACGTTATCTGGGAGGGCAAAAATAGGAATATTTGAGGGGACAGTAGTCCTCACAATATTATATGGTTGCGAGGCATGGGCTAGAGATAGGATTGTACGGAGGAGGGTGGTTGTGTAGGAGATGAAATGTCTGGGGACAATATTTGGTGTGAGGTGGGTTGATGGAGTAAGTAATGAAAGGGTAAGAGAGATGTTTGGTAATAAAAATGAGTCTAGAGAGATGAAGATGGTGTGCTGAAATGGTTTGGACATATGGAGAAATTGAATGAGGAAGGTTGACAAAGAGGATTTATATATGTCAGAGGTGGAGGGAACGAGGAGACCAAATTGGAGGTGGAAGGATGGAGTGAAAATCATTTTGAGCGATCGGGGCCTGAACATACAGGAGGGTGAAAAGCTTATATGGAATAGAGTGAATTGGAACGATGTGGTATACTAGGGTCGACTCGCTGTCAGTGGACTGAATCAGGGCATGTGAAGCGTCCGGGGTAAGCCATGGAGAGGTCTGTGGGGCCTGGATGTGGATACGTGAGCTGTACGTGAGCGGATGTGGCCTCTCTTTGTCTGTTCCTAGGGCTACCTCGCTAAACGCTGGAGACGGTAATCAGGCATTAAAGTATGTTTGTGTACATGCAGGCGGTCTCTCTCTCTCTCTCTCTCTCTCTCTCTCTCTCTCCCCTTTTAGGTGTCCTCTTGTGGCATATTTATGATAAGATAAGATCATAGTAGATGAGTTCGATGTTGGTGATATTGTGGTGAGGGAATGTAGATGTGGGAGTATGCATTTGCTAGACAGTTTTGCGGTTACGATCACCGCATTTTGCGGCCGTTGCTCCGTCTGCTCCCAAGGGAAAGGTCTTGTCTCGCGTATGATCTCCAGTGGCGTGGTGTTCAGCGCTGTGGTGGGTATAAACGTAATTTCACCTTAGCGATGTTAATGTTGTCACGGGAATGACTCCAGTGTGTCTTGCAGTGACGTAGGTTCTTGTGAAGGTTTGACGTCACAGTTTTTTTACCACAAAGAAATGATAATAAGGGTGGGTTTACGTGGCTGTATTGACGAAGAAAGTTGAGAAAAACAGTGGTATAGGTGATTGAGGATAGAGTTCGACATGCATGTTACTGTTATTCTGTACGTGACAGCTGTGGAGGGGTTAGGTGGTGTCATATGTTCCTGTGTGAGGGATGGGTTATGGCTGTGTGTTGTCCTTCATATATTTCATGGGTCATTATGACTGACGATCTCTTGGCCAACCCACACAGTACCGGTGCTCCCCGCTACGCTGATGGTGCCGCCCACTTCGAACTGGGCGAGCACACGCTCAAGGTGCCCATGAGCCTCCACTCCGAGAACAGGCAGCGCCTCCTGAAGCGCTTGGCCAAGCACAAGATGACCCCCAGGAGCGTCGTGCTGTTGCAAGGTGGCGAGGACGCCACACGCTACTCCGGCGACGCCGAGGTTATCTTCCACCAGGTGAGTACCCTAGTGAGTATACCATCCCAGCCCGCCAGGAGGGACACCAGCAAGGTGAGTATACCATCCCAGCCCGCCAGGAGGGACACCAGCAAGGTGAGTATACCATCCCAGCCCGCCAGGAGGGACACCTGCAAGGTGAGTATACCATCCCAGCCCACCAGGAGGGGCGCCATTAAGGTCAGGTGATGAGAGCTGAGGGCCAGTGAGAGGGAAGGCAGTTCCCGTGTGACTCGCACAGATATAGTAACGCATGTGAAGCCAAGTTCTCTCGTGGAGGTGGTGTGTATTCAACCTGCAGGTCGGTTTATCCGTCGGGAGCAACGTAGACAGTACGAGTGGTGAGGATTGTGGCTTAGTTGGCCTCTCAGGGAGGGAATGGAGGGAGGTGCATGGCAGGAGTGAGGAAAGACGGTTCCAGTCGTGTCACCACGAGACCCTAGTGAGTGACGTGTGGCCATAAGTAAGAGGTACAAGGTTTATGGACTCTCCCTGTCACACCAGGCCTCGTCTTGTGCTGCCTCTTGTACCACCATGGTCCCATCCCCTCACCCTGTACTGCCTGTTCCGCCACCATTAGATCAGGCCCGCTCGGCCGTTCTTGTCCTCCATTCCCTGGGTGTTATTCCCGTTCCGGCGTTCCTTGGTCAGCGATGACGTTCCTCCCATCACCGCGACGGACGAGGTTGGGTGGCTCTCCCTCGGTCCAGTCTCTCCTCGTCCCACCTCCGACGTACCAGTTCCTCAGGCTGGTGCTTGGCCCCGTACCACGGGGTCTGCCGCCCCTCCTCCCTCGACCTCTCTCCCCCAGATAGTTGTCTTCGTTTGATTGGTAATCTTTCCTTCACCCGCCTTGCGTCTCCTGCCATTGTATATCCTGCCCACGTCTTTTTATTTTCGTCCATCTTGCCAGCCCTCGCGTCTCGTGGCTGTCTCCCATCCGTCATAACAGTGCCCGTCTCTTGGTTAATGTTCCCAGCTCCAGACTGGCATATTTCCCTTTAGGGGTCAGTTATGTTGTAACTCTCGAATCCCATTTAAGTAAGAGATGTCTATGATCCGAGTGCTTTTTGTGGTGTTTGTGTTCATTCTTCTGCTACGGCTTTTATTTGGATTAATCGTTCCTTATTCGTGACCGCCGTGACCATTCTCCTGGTATTCTAGATCCGTTTTTCACCTCTAGTCCATCCCGCTTTTATGTACACAGTCTCACCCATAATTGGTCCATTTGATCACACTCTCATGAATGTATGTGTTTTAACGACATCTTCCCCCTACGGCAGCCCCTTGCAAGCGTAAATACCGGCACCTCAACAAAGCTGACTGGAATGACTTTACGTTAACCTCTTCTCCGACTTTCCTTAGGTAAACAACTGTGGCTTATATGGTGATGCTTCTGTCGCCGCCAAACGCATAGCAGAGGTTATTCTTGCGTGGGTGAAAGCGTTTATCCCATCTTCTTCCAAGACGACCTCTTCCTCCAGTCCATTGTTCAACCGTTCCTGTTCTGAGGCCATTCAGGCAAGGCATCAGGCATTTCGAGCTTGGAGAAGCTCTTCTTCCTCTGGCTCTCCTTCCTCTTGACTTTTGCGTATAAAGTTAGCAGGTTGCATGAGAGCGAGTAAAGCTTGACTTTTGCGTATAAAGTTAGCAGGTTGCATGAGAGCGAGTAAAGCTTGACTTTTGGGTATAAAGTTAGCAAGTTATATGAGAGCGAGTAAAGCTTGACTTTTGCGTATAAAGTTAGCAAGTTGCATGACCGTGTGGTGTGGTGTGGTGACGTACGAGGCGGCCATCTCCCCCAGACGGGCAACACAGCCCCGGGTACATGACTGGGAGGCACGGGTGGGTTGGTCCAGCCGCTCGAGTTATATCGGGTTGGGCAGGTGAGCCGTGCTCTCCTCCAGTGTGAGGAATTGTCGTGGGTTATATATCTATGTAATCCCTGGGTACGATGGCCGAGCCATTGACCTCATCATTCACAGTGAGGTCATGAGGTCACGCCATCGCCCTCGTGAGTCGTCCCGTCACGCCAAGGACATGAGCGTTACATGCCGGTCGAGGGACCAGTGCGATGGGGGTGACTTTCAAAGGAAGACTGGGGGAATGACAGTGTGTCACGCCCAGGTTTACAGAGACATGTTCATGCCGCTGCTCCTACAGGAGTGACCCCAGCACAGAGTAACAGTTTTGCATTCAGAATGTTCCAGTGGCGCCCTAATATCGTAGAACACAGCTCCAGTATTTTATATCGGGTGTTATTCATGGTTCGCCATATAGATATATATTTCTTGTAAACTATTCGCCATTTCCCGCGTTAGCGATGTAGCGTTAGGAACAGAGGACTGGGCCTTTTTTGGAATATCCTCACCTGGCCCCCTCTGTTCCTGCTTTTGAAAAAAAAAAAAAAAAAAAAAAACGAGAGGGGAGGATTTCCAGCCCCCCGCTCCCTCCCCTTTTAGTCGCCTTCTACGACACGCAGGGAATACGTGGGAAGTATTCTTAATCCCCTATCCTCATATATATATATATATATATATATATATATATATATATATATATATATATATATATATATTTTTTTTTTTTTTTTTTTTTCTGTGGTGGAAAAGGTGCGAGTACTATGTCTTGGTATGTAAGGAGGAGCTGGAAGGAGGGTACAATATCGATGCATTGAGGTTGTATGTTGTAGATCGTGAGACGGTTGTGTATGTTGTGGTAGATCGTGAGATGGTTGTGTACCGCACCGACTCCCGTAGACACATACTGTGATCATCCCAGATATTTGAAGGGTTCAGTTTTTTTTTTGGGGGGGATGCTTGTCTTTGTGACCGTCATCATGATCTGGTGGTAGCGTTGGGTCGTGCCTGTTGGCTCCATGTCCTCTGGTGCCAGAGTTATATTTACAGGTCAAGGACGGATAAGGTTGGCAGGGGTCCTGGGCGCGGCAGAGGCTGTGTTGCCTGACGAAGTAAGAGTCACGACAGGGAACTCTCCCTCCCAGCGTGTCGTGTTGCAGGAGGTGTTGTTGATCGAGACTGTTCTAACCTAACCCAGGCCGTGGGAACAAGAGGGCCTCTTCTATCGCCTGTGTCTGGTTAGGTTGTCCCCTAGCCTGGAGACGTGGCAACTGCCGCAGTCAGTATGCCCTGTGGTGCGTCCTCATACCTCCTCATTTACACGATGATTGTGTGGGCTTCTTGTTCGTGGATCTCATGTGTTGCTTTGGACTCGCAGTTTCATTAAGTTGGCACACACGGCTGTGAAAAACTAATGTAAAACCTTAATGGGTACTTATCAGTTGGGTTGCGTGTGGCTTGTGTAGCCTGTACGGTGTATCCGCAGTCACTGGTTCAACGTAATGTGTGGGTAAGACATTACTCGTATTTTATCAGGAGGAAAGGACAACGTATGCGTCCGCTGTCGGTGTAATGGATTCATTACCTTAAGGCTGTTGCCCCTGGCTGTTGGAGGCTGGCTGCAGTCATGGACTGCGATGGCGTGCCCTCCTACTGGCCATGTTTTCCTAATGCGTCAGTTGAGGCAACTTTGTCTCCCTTTATTGTATACAGCTAAAGGCTTCATATCGTTCAGGCGTTCGGGGTTTGGGTGGTGAGGGAGGCCTGGCGTACAGGAAGAATGTGGGAGGACGCAAGTTGTCGATACGTGTGTTGGGTATCAGCAGCATAATGTGGTGAGACGAGACAGAGTATTAGTGCTCATTAATACGCTCTTCCCGAGCAGTTACATTGTCCTCAGCCACGGGTGAGAATTGAACGATGATACATAGATAATTTAAGATGGCCGTGACGCGGCTGGCTGGAGACGCTTCGTTTTGGTAGAAGAGACAGACAACCACCACATCCCCTGCAGACATCAGGATCTTGTAGGGCGTGCGTCATGCCTCTGCGTCAGACTTCAAATCCCTCATCTTACTGGCAAGATTAAAGTTGACGTGTTGAACCCGCCGTTGCAAGCCTTCGGGGTCTCCCTGGATGGTTATGGAGGCGTCGAATGTACCATAGCTTCATGCACTAAAACCGTTTACCATGTACGAGTAGATGTACGTAGTTTTGTAAGACGTAGGAGAGGTGTAACTGCTGGTACCTGGAGTTTGTATTGACTTCCCATATTGCCACACTCGCGTCATCTTTAAGGAAAGGTAGTATCTCTCCGACGACTTTGGCTTGAAGTTCATAACCTCCGGCTGTTGTGAGCGATCTTGGATATCTCGTCAAGAGCTGGAGAGGGAAATAGTAGTGATATGTATGCTGGGGAAGATGTGTTACTGGGGGAGTATCCTGCTGGTGAGTAGCATAGGAGGCAGCAGAACGCGTCACTAGGTGTGGGTGTTGGTGACAACAGTACGGGTGAGGTAGGAGGGGCGTGGCGCGTGAGGTAGTGGCAGCTTACTTAGACTTGTGTACGACGGGGGTAAGCAAAGGTTGCTATGTCCTTGCGTGTGTTGGTAATGATAGAGGGTCGGATCCTGAGTACATTTTAGCGTGTATTGCTCTATGTATATCTTTCTCGATACAACTTCACGTGCATTTCACACACACACACACACACACACACACACACACACACACACACACACATATATATATATATATATATATATATATATATATATATATATATATATATATATATATATATATATATATATTGCAAGGTCACATTGGTGCGCGTGATCTAGTACATGCATAAAACCATTAGGAAAATGAAGCACGATAAGTTCCCAAGTGCATTTTCGTGTAATGATCACATCGTCAGAGGAGATGGAGGTAGAACAGGCAGTTAATATACAAGATAAAGACGTGTGTGTGTCTGTGTGTGTGGTCGTCTGTTGTTTCCTTATATATATATATATATATATATATATATATATATATATATATATATATATATATATATATATATATATATATATATATATATATATGTATATATATAAGGTAATTTTTTTTTCAAGTATAAGAGTGGTGGGCGAATGGAATAAACTGAAAGAGAATGTTGTAAATGTGGACTGCATACAAGTTTCAAAAGTGATATGATGGTAGGGAATGTTCAAGAGATAGGGCCCCACGAAGGTAAAACTCCCCTGCCCGTACACTACAAGTAAGGTAATCACACACACACACACGAAGAACTGGCATTGGATAGGGTGTGTGTGTGCACAAACAATGGAGTAAAAGACTTGGTACATGTATGTACAAGGTTAAAAGACTTGTTACATGTATGTACAAGGTTAAAAGACTTGTTACTTGTATGTACAAGATGACGATGCGGGACACCCCAAGTATAACACTCTCTCCCCATTACAGACAGTAGTAATCACACATGTACAAACGAACAGCTTATTGTTAGACACATTTGTAGAAGCAAAAATATATTTTGAGGGCGCTGGACACAAATATGGGTGATATTAACAGTTAATTGCTCTAATTACATCCGAAAGCTGTAAACAAAAACACATTAACACACCTGTCGATGGATAGGTCTTCGAAAGAACGTATGTCTTGAGGGAGGAAGTCCACACACATATATATACGGAAATGTTACTTATAGTGTGTGGCCTGTGTATAACTACTTGAGGTAAAGGGACATTCCGTGGGTTAGTGTGCGTGATGGTGTGTTGCCTCCAGTGACTCAGTGTTTGTCCTTGGATACTCCTCATTCCAGTCTGTTGTATACCAGCATTTCCTCATATCCGTTACCCACCTTGCCTCTGTTATGGTTCTATGTCTTTCTCGTGTGACGTACATTGTCCACCAGGAAGGCCAGTGTGTTTGGGTAAGGTCTTCCATCCTCTCAGCGTCTGCACAGTACAATAGATATAGTTATTTTGCCCGCAAGAAATTAGGTCCCGTTGATTTCCTCCTTTGGTTTACTCGTCATTTTCTCAAGTCATTGATGCAACAAAACCATTTTTATATAACACTTCAGTTTTTATCTTCAATCGCCTTACTTCCATGCAACAGAGCCCTTTTTTTTTTATATATATATTTCTTAAAAAGACGAATAATGGCGTTGACAATGGTCTTCCTCCTCCCCCTTCCCCACTCGCTAGTGTGTTTTATCATCAGTTGACTCTGGGTTATATGTCATCATTACTCACACCAGCCGCCACCGTGTTGGTGTGGCATGTACGAACGGGTTAGTGTTGGGGTAGTTCATTGCACGGCGCGTTGCTTCCGCAGTCCGGGAAACCTCGGGGTCATCACAGCCTAGCCCGAGTGAGTCGGTGTGCAGTTGGGTCCGTTTCGCCGGCTCGGGTTTCGATGACGTGATATACATACCTAACTGCACTTCAAATTGGCTCCACAACACTTTACCTTACCTCACCTTTGATGGAATCATTGACCTGAGGGATCCTGTCTCTTAACTCGTCTGATAAAAACGAGGTCCCGGGAGGTTCTAGTCCTCTCGCCCGTCGCTGAGACAAGTTTGTGGAAGTCCGCTCTTGGTACGGGTGTGGTAGTGAGTCGAGAGATATCAAATGGGGGTGACACAGGTTTTCGGTTTTTCTGATCCTGAGTGTACCTGCTGGCCACTCATGGGAAGTGAATGTTTTCTGGCAAAAATACTCTCTATTCTCCATTGTAAAAGTCACCTCGCTTCGTAGGAAAACTTTGTTAGGTTATTTAGATGAAGAGGAGGGTGAAAAATGATAATTGATAATTTACCGGTAAATATTGACTAGTCTTAAAGGATTCTTAAGATATGTCTGTCCAGCTAGGCTATTATTTGTCTATGATAAGTCAAAATATCAAGGGTTAATGATTCAGACACAAAAAGATGTCACTCTTTATCGTACAGACCTGTTTGAAAGTTGCGCGTCTCCTTGGCATAGCGCGATGGCTAACCGCAGCCTAGCTAGCTCCCGTGTGGGAGCCGTGTTGGCAAATCAGCCGTAGTAGCATCATTGTTCATGCTTTAGTATTGTTGGTGTTCTAGTATAGCGCAGCATTACTGGTCTCCCTTTTTCCCTTCTTTAGATACGTTAGGTTCTGCTCCCCAGAACTGGCTAAGGTTGTGTCAGTACCTTTAGTTAGACCACGTAATACATGGGAGCCACTCCTTCGCTTGGGCAATGTGTGGTGGTTGGCAACTCATGTGTGTGTGTGTGTGTGTGTGTGTGTGTGTGTGTGTGTGTGTGATACTGTTTCTTTACCTTCACTCGTGAGTTTTCCTGTTTACCTCTTCACCAACAACTACAACGTCCCCCTTTTTTTTTTTTTTTAAACGCAAGTTTTCCTCGTTAACTAAAGCTTAAGTTAATTTTTCCTCTCCGTTTTTCTGTTTTTAGCCATTTTTTTTTTGTATTTGATTGAAAGCCGGGCCTTGAAGGGGACTTAGGGGGTCCGTGACCGGAACCTTCGATAGGAAAAAGATAAAAGTCGAGGATAGAATTATAATGAGTCATAGTGGCGTAACGCCACAATTGTTTAGGGCAAGAAGCGTGTGGGAAGAAGTAGCGCGATAACATGAGCTTTTACGTGTGATGTAAGCAGTGAATATCAGAGCCTTATTAACGTTATCTCTGTAGGCAGGTGTAGCATTGCTCAAGAATAATATAATGTTCGTTCACTGTTGGCCTGCTGGAATTGGCGGGACTTATTTAGCGTGAGGGGGGAAAAAAAATGCGATTTGACAGCATGCGAGACTGGCGTAGATTGAAGTTACAGAGCAATGGGGAAAGTAGCGTTGTCGTCGGCAGCATCAGCCTAGCTGGGATGATGAAATGTAAGCGTGTTGGGTGTAGCGTTCCAGTCATGATGGCTGGCACAGCGAGTTGGTGTTCCTCCCGACCTCTCTCTGTGTGTATATCCTGGCGCAAGACCCCCTAACCGAGGCATTTCCGACCCGGAAGAGTATTATTATTATTAAGGCGATAGACGCTGTGTATTGGTTTTGTTGATGTGCTTATTTCTAAGTGTAAGTGCTTTTAGTGCTGCTATGACGTACAGTTATTATTTTTTTCTTTCTGCTTTTGATGTTATCTCTGTTGAAAATTTGGCTACTTACAGTTGAAGGTTTTGGACTTGGAAAGAGATTTTAAGAGGGGCATACCCGTGATGAATACATAGATGAAGGAGGGATCCGTGCGCACGTTTCCTGGTTCTTCAGTTGTTTGGGTGATACTGTGGAATAATACAAACAAATCTACGTCCATTGATGTGGGTTATCCTCATTTAGTATAGGGCATGTATACCAAATTATGTCGTATTTTAAATTGTTTATATGTGTCATGTTTTATAACTTCGTATTTTCAATTGTTTATATGTGTCATGTTTCATAACCTCGTATTTTCAATTGTTTATAAGTGTCATATTATTATGATAGTTATTATTATAGTTATTATAGTTATTATTATTATTATTATTATTATTATTATTATTATTATTATTATTATTATTATTATTGATATTATTATTATTATTCCCTTTACGGCATCACTGCCTTATTTTCCTGGAAGTGGACATGATTTGCCTACAGGGGAGGAGCCAAGTCCTTGGAAGATGAAGATTAACCTAACCCCGGAAATTGTGTTGTGGCTTTACAGCTATTGTAGAGTGTGAGAGAGACAGCACATCCCAGGATGAGGCGGTGTGTGTTGACATGGTATGACCTGACTGTGACCTCGGGTGTCCTGTTCACTAAGATGTGGTGACCACATCCACCCTGTGTGGTGACCTCCGACCTCGGTTTCCCCAGTGTGATGCTCTCCCCCCCCCCCCCCACACACACACACACTCACCTGAACAGTTTTGTTTGGGCAACGCGCGAATGCCGTGAGTCTGGAGGTCGTAACACAGAGCCTGGATTGTCTTACGACAGTCATGATGCGTCACGGGCTCTTGAGACTATTGAGAATGAGAAGGTCGTGCGACAGTCGTACCTATTCTAGAAGTTCGTGGAAGTCGGGATTTAAATGGTCGTGCATCAGTTGCGACTAATTAGGTTATATAACAGCCGACTAGTGAGGTCTTACGACAGTCGTAACTAAGAAGGATAAGTCGTTACTGATGTGGCTATACGACAGTCGTGACTAAGAAGGTCGTACAAATCTTGACCAATAAGGTCGTACGACAGTCGTAACTATGGTTTTGTACGTCGTGACTAATATGGTACGACAGTCGTAACTATGGTTACATAAGTCATGATTAATAAGGTACGATAGTCGTAACTATGGTTACGTAAGTTATGATTAATATGGTACGACAGTCGTAACTATGGTTACATAAGTCATGATTAATAAGGTACGATAGTCGTAACTATGGTTACGTAAGTTATGATTAATATGGTACGACAGTCGTAACTATGGTTACATAAGTCATGATTAATAAGGTACGATAGTCGTAACTATGGTTACGTAAGTTATGATTAATATGGTACGACAGTCGTAACTATGGTTACATAAGTCATGATTAATATGGTACTACAGTCGTAACTATGGTTACATAAGTCATGATTAATAAAGTACGACAATCGTAGCTAAGGTTATCTAAGTCTTGACTAATAAGGTCGCATGAGAGAGGTAATTACGAGTGTTGTATCGTTGAGTAATCAGGTTGTTTGACAGTAATGACTGAAGTTGTTGTAGCGGTGGTGACTCATTGTGGTCGGGGGTAGCTTAACTTACAACCATCAGGTACTGGTAACCTGCGTCTGAGGTGGTATGATCTCACCTGACCCCACCTAACTTGACCCAGCCTCATGACTCAGATTGTTGTAGGTTTTGCGTTGTGTTGTGTGGCTTTGTTGGGGTTGTGGTAGGTCTTTGAGGGCTCTCGTCCCCCACGGCTATTGTGGACGGCAGCAACGCCCGTGTGAGAGTTTGCCTACCATATACGCTATGTTCATGGCTGTCTCGCGCGCGCGCGCGCGCGTGTGTGTGTGTGTGTGTGTGTTCAGACAGATATGTGGAGTAATATCAGTAGTTGAGGTTGTGGTATCAGAAGATGGGAAACCCGTACCGTGAACATCCGTGCGACGATGCCAGACAGGGCCCTGATGTGAAGCTGTGGGCAGACAGGGCCCTGATGTGAAGCTGTGGGCAGACAGGGCCCTGATGTGAAGCTGTGGGCAGACAGGGCCCTGATGTGAAGCTGTGGGCAGACAGGGCCCTGATGTGAAGCTGTGGGCAGACAGGGCCCTGATGTGAAGCTGTGGGCAGACAGGGCCCTGATGTGAAGCTGTGGGCAGACAGGGCCCTGATGTGAAGCTGTGGGCAGACAGGGCCCTGATGTGAAGCTGTGGGCAGACAGGGCCCTGATGTGAAGCTGTGGGTAGACAGGGCCCTGATGTGAAGCCGTGGGCAGACAGGGCCCTGATGTGAAGCTGTAGGCAGACAGGGCCCTGATGTGAAGCTGTGGGCAGACAGGGCCCTGATGTGAAGCTGTGGGCAGACAGGGCCTTGATGTGAAGCTGTGGCCAGACAGGGCCCTGATGTGAAGCCGTGGGCAGACAGGGCCCTGATGTGAAGCTGTGAGCAGACAGGTCCCTGATGTGAAGCTGTGGGCAGACAGGGCCTTGATGTGAAGCTGTGGGCAGACAGGGCCCTGATGTGAAGCTGTGGGCAGAGAGGGCCCTGATGTGAAGCTGTGGACAGATAGGGCCCTGATGTGAAGCTGTGGGAGGAAATGCGTGATGGTCAGAGCCTCAGACCCAGACCAGAGATTCTGTACACTGGTTTGGACCGCGGGCGAGGAGTGAAGTCCTGGGATACGCCGCCCGGCTCGAAGCTGAACCCAACTCTTTTGTCTCGATAATCAAGAGACAGAGGTTCGATAATACAGCTTCGACCGGGCGCGTCCCGGTCGGAGTTTTGTCCAACGATAACACATCACCCCAGGCCATTGCCACACTCACCTAAAGACGGGTAATATGCGATGAATGTGGGCGACTGAACAATTATCTCCCCAGAAAGTGTTAAGAGCAAGACTTCCATGCCTGGGCAGAGAAGTTGGACGTGACCATTGTGAGGGACGAGAGACATTAAAAGAGTCTCGGTGCTTTGATATTCATTGTAAGGAATCTTTTGATTTGATTTAGATTTATTTTGTGGATTCGTAAGAAAGCGATCTTTCGTATTCAAGTGACTGTTAGGATATGGCAGACCATGGAATATTACAGTGTATATGATATTTAGAATGAAACACCTTTATTTTGATATATATATCATACAAACCTCCAACAGCCACAATCGAACCCGGGACCCCAGTGCCGCAGGCGGGAGTGCCAGGCCCATAGCCTAGCGGTAGCATTTCCGCCTGTGGCACAAGGGTCCCGGGTTCGATCCTGGATGTTAGAGGTTTGTATGTTCTATGAATGTGCGTGTTCATATGCACTTCATTCGTATATATATATATATATATATATATATATATATATATATATATATATATATATATATATATATATATATATATATTAATTTTTTTTTGAGGGAGAGGGAATTTAACTGTATAAGAAGTTGACCATAATTTCACGTATGAGTCAGCAGACCTTCCTGTGCTGTATGCATGTACTCTTCTATCAGTATACCTGTAACTATAAGAAGGCCAGCCTTAGTGAAGATGTGTCTGGAGGGGAGCTGGGCGAAGAATGTGTTTCCAAAAATCAACATCAATGTACAACAAACTCGGTAATGGCAGATGACATCTACCTGAGCCATCATGCCTAACATTTATAACCATGTTTGGAAGGTATGCAGAAACGAATTTCTGCAGAACAGCATTACGCGTATATGATGCCTAGTTTCAGAGACTGTACCTCCAAACCCCGTGTGTCTAGCTATGAAAAATGTCAGGGTCTCGATCTCGCGCGGAAAACAGCGAGAGAGGGAAGATTATTGGCCTATTAGCGAACATTCATTTTAATTCATTTCCCCTAAGTTTTATCACCGCCTCCAGGACACGAGAGGGGGCATTGCGCGCACACACACCTAGAGGCCTTCCACATCCAGCAGTATGTTAACTGATACAGTAATCTCACAGTAGAGTGAGGAAAGCTGGGTGTCCACCATCAGGTTAGTCACTTGTCACACGCGGTGACCTAAGGTGAGGAGGGAGTGGGTCGTGAGTGGGACTTTAACCTTGAGCGCGACCTCACGACCCCTCAAGTTACGACGGTAAGAACCGTTGGGTATGATGGCTTCACCTTTCCCCTGACCCCTTGATATTGGCAAGGACACAGGCCAGGCCATCATATGTAAAGGGCCATAATTGCGTAGTCAGGGGTCATACTGTCGCGCTCAAGGGGTACAGTTAAAGTATAGGTAAATTATGTATATAAACTACACAGCGAGAATGAAAGGTGGTGTGTTCTACCTATTTTCTTAATGGAAAGCGTTCGTATTAGCTATACATATGATGTTCGTGAGAGCGGTGCGATACAATGTCATTATCCACGTCATCTCCAATGTAAAATGCTCGTTTTCGCTTTGAATTTGATAAGGGGAAAAAAGATATTAGTGGAATGTGAGTGAGTGTGCAGTACGGCCTAACCCCTGTGAGGGTAGTGAGGTTGGTGCATCATGGGCTGTATGCATAGTGAGGATGTATGCAGTCAGAATTATACAGAAATACCTGAAGAAGTTGTTGAAGAATTTTCGTGTGGTGGACTTAGCATTCCCCTGGCGATTGGCGGCCTGAATGACCCTGGCGATTGGCAGCCTGAATGACCCTGGCGATTGGCAGCCTGAATGACCCTGGCGATTGGCAGCCTGAATGACCCTGGCGATTGGCAGCTTGAATGACCCTGGCGATTGGCAGCCTGAATGACCCTGGCGATTGGTAGGCCTGAAGCCAAACCAGTCATCCTGGCGCTGGTGTCTGTCTACGGGCGTCGGGTGGTGTAGCGTCCTTCGGCTATAGGCAGCGTGGCGGACGACGGGTACAGATCGGGAGGCAGAAATAGCGTACTGTTATAGGTAGAGGGAGGCAGGCAGGCTTGGAGGCGGGCCAACCCAGAGGAGGGAGTAGCGTAAGGAAGGCAGCAGGAGGGAGCCAGGATGATGGAAGTACACAGTGTTACCACACACGGGACGATACAGAGATGCAAACTTGGAGTGGGTCTTGATGAGGTGAAGTTCAGAGCGATGTAAGACGTTCTGGAAGAAGTGAACGTAACGAGAAATTCGGAGGGTTGTTTATACATAAGGCTGTGGTATTGCCATGGGTGTAGCCTTGTGTTGGGTTACCGTGTGGAGGGAAGGTACGATGGCGGTGTCGGTGGAGCTTGCCGGATGCGCAAGATTAATTGGCCGGGACGAGAATGGTGCTTTACCCCGGCGTACCCCGTGACGGCGCGCGGAGGCCGCGGCGGTGGGGCATTGACCTGTTCCGCCTGTACCGTGTGTCGGGGCCGGAGGGTTCGCTTCCTCCCCGCCACCATCACTACCGCCTCCGGTCACCTCTGATATCAGACTGGTTTATGGCCTACACATGTCATCCGACATCTGGGTCACTCAGTAAGCACTAACTAAAACTGTTTCACTTGTATATCAGCCGTGAATGTGCTTGGAAGTGGTGCGTGTGTGTGCGCGCGCGCATATGTGGGTGTGTGTGTGTGTGTGTGTGTGTGTGTGTGTGTGTGTGGAAGAAGGTCGATGGCACTGTGGTATTGCCTGGGGAGGGTTGTAGGGTACGGGATGAAGTAGGTTGGCGGTAAGGACTTTGGAAAAGCGTGAGTAATATGATCGTTATGTACTGCTGCAGAGGAAGAGGTGGGAGATGAGAGACATGTTCATACTCTAGCATTACGTAGGTACATGTTGGCTCATTTGATTAATAAAAAACATTTCGTTTTTAGTACAGAGAGATCGTGACAACGACATGAAACACTGTAAGACTTCACCACCTATCCTGGGCGAGAGGTGGGGGTTGCAGAGGGAAACGCATCCTGCTTGATTCTTCTGTGATGACTGTTGTTGTGGAGTGAGATGAAAACATAAACAGTATTGGTTCGGAAACGCTCACCACAGAAGCCGTAGTAATAGCAGTGTTCTCCTCTGACCTGATGCTTTAGGGTTCGACCCTCGCAGAGGACTTGGTTGAGAGTCTGCAACTCTCTACTCAATACAAGTTGATTTAAGAGCTGCAACAGTCCACTGGGTCCACACGAGGCTGTTTTGTGATCGTGCAAGGGAACAGAAACTTCTACATAAGTGTGTTAAGAGTTAGTTAGACAGATTTTTCAAAGAGGAAGACGACCTGTAAGCTTTTCATGTAGTTAAGGAGGTTCATATAAAGCCAGTCGTTGATTTGAAGCGAAATGTTTATGAAATCTATGTTGGAACTTATATGTGGTACTGTTTTCTCTGCTTTGTTTGGTAAATCAATCCATTTTCCAAGAATCCCACTGACGACATAGCGCTTTGCCTCACTCGAAGTAGATTATGTCCTTAAGTAACTCTTTAAATCGAGAATATGGACTCTATGTCTGTTACATCTGCGACCATTCTTCTCTATCCTTTTGAAATGCCAGATTTTCTGCTTTCTTCAGAACTCTCTCTTTATTTTCCCGATACACTCATTACATCTGTGTCTTTATCCCTTTTCTATTTCATGCAAGGCCTGGCCTTGATGAAAACTAGCCATTGAACAGAGCCAGTGACATGGAAATAGTCATACTTAAAGGCTTTTGCCTAAAGTCACCTTTATGAAGGCCTTAAAACATTCTTGTACGAGATCAGAAGTAGTGTATTGGAAAGAATCATGTAAGGTGAGGGTCGTGCCGGCCCAGTGCGGCTGGTGTGTTAGTCTGTGGTGAGGTCGGAGGGAGGGTGTAGGGAGAGTGGCAGGCACCGTCGGATAATGTTCACCTCCGGGAACTATATTTACCCGGCAAGTGTTGGCAATAATTGCGATTGGTACGAGAGCAAGAGGCCAGGATCGATAGTTCTACAAGTCTGGTAATGGCCACCTGCAGCGGCAGCAGATCGCGGGGGCTTGGGCGGTGGAGGGGAGTGGAGTTTGGGCCACCTACAGCCATCTGACAGATTGGTATTGGATACCGGCGGGAAGTTGGTCGATGTCGACCTCCAACTGTCTTGAAGATTAGTGTTGAAGGCTGGGGGGGTCTTGGGCGGCTCCAGGGGTTATCGAAGTCCTGGGTGTTGGGAAGATGCTGAAGACCGGGGAACATGGGCGTCAGGCAGTTACTGAAAGCTAGAGGAGACGCATGCAATTATTGAAGGTTCGAGGAAGAGAGTCAGGGAGGTGTTGAGGACGAGAGGAATAGATAGTTGGAGAGGTAATGCAGACTAATTGAAGTTAAAAAAAAAGAAAAGAAAAGGAGGAGAATTTGATAAGACATTTGAGTTGGGAGGGAGAGAACATTTGGTAACAGGGAAATGGAACCTTAGGGAGAATGAGAGGGAGGGGTGAAGATGGAAGCTATGTATCTGCTGTATTTAAGGGGAAATGGGGCGAGGGACGCTACGCTTCGAGAATATACGCATTTTAAAGGAAAATAGACGAAGATTTTCCATCTTATTTGTCTTGAAGTGCTGGAGAAGGCTGGGGGACCTTCCTGAAGAAGAAATTCAAGTAGTAACTATAATGCACGTTGATATAATGATATGATGAGGTGATGATTGAATTTAAAGTGGACGGGCCAGGGTTGTGTGTCTCACACACACACACACACACACACACACACACACACACACACACCCACACACACACCAATAAACATACATTGCTCACAGTTGGTAGTGATGGTGAGACATTAGTGTGTATGGCTCTAGGGGGCGAGTATCGTCGCATTCTCCTTCAGATTCGCTAGTTGCAGGTTATCCGTTGGAAAATGAACTGGAAAACTACTCTATTTTTATTTGTCGTAATGTTCCAGTAAACATAAACAAGTAGCAGGAAGTGGATTGAGGCGTGAGTGTAGGGGGGACAGGTACTTGAGGAGGGACGAATGTGGGTTACTCAAGTGAAATGTTTCAATGTCCAGTGCTATAAAGTTCATGAACGATATTTGCTCACATTTTTATCCATGGATCTAAGACGAGCATGGGAGGTGGGTGTGTGGTGGGTGTACGTCAGAGTGCTGGGAGTAGTGTATGTAAGTGGTGGGAATTGTGTGTGTGTGTGTGTGTGTGTCAGTGTGTGTGTGTGTGTGTGTGTGTGTGTGTGTAGGTGTAGGGCAGTGTAGGGTGTGTGTGGTGGGTGTACGGCGGAGGGCTTGGAGTAGTGTGTGTGGGTGGTGGGCAGCGTATTTGGTGGGTGTACGGCCGAGGGCTGGGAGCAGTGTGGACTTACTGTGGAGGGGTATGGTTGGGAGGGCAGGAGGGCTGGCTAGGATCGATGCTTCTTTACCCACCGCCTCCCTCCGTCCTGCTCCTCACTCAAGTATAACTATTTTCAGTCCGCTCCTTCTTACTTGTACACTCCACAACTGCTGCTTCCACTCTCCATCTTCCGTTACCTCTACTACACCTTGGCTCATTTCTCTCTCTCTCTCTCTCTCTCTCTCTCTCTCTCTCTCTCTCTCTCTCTCTCTCTCTCTCTCTCTCTCTCTCTCTCTTGTGTTATTACCCCGAGCACGCTACTTTTTCTAACCCCCTCTCTCTCCACCATCGGCAACCTATTCCTTTATCTACCACCATGCTCCACCACCCCCCACAACCTCAACTACCCATCTCTCCCCACATACCGTCATCTCCCATCCACCTTCCGTTACTCTCAACTGCCCATCCATTTCCGGTTAGTCTTTCCCTCCCCCCCTACAGGTATCATTGCACCTCCACCTTCAGCTGTCACCTTCTCCATCCTGTCTCAGCCAGTGTGTGTGTGTGTGTGTGTGTGAGCAGTAACCTTTCTGTGTCCACTAATGCCTCTCAGGCCGGAGCTGCTGCCTCTCTCCCCACGCACAGACCCCCTCCATCCTGGCCCTACCATAATGTTTGGGCGCCGGCGCTGGCAAACTGATGCAACATGATGACATGGTGTTAGTGTAGGCCGGAATAGGGAGGGTGGAGCTAGTGGCTGGAGGTGTATAGACGTTTCCAGCATCAGACTCCCACCCTCACCCACCGTGCTCCTCCTCCTCCTCCACCACTGGCCAGGGGCAACAAAGGTCGTACCAGAATAAAGCAACTGAGTCAACTGAGTCTATATAGGGAGAGAGTAGAGGCCTTGAATTTGTCCACCTTGGACGAGTTACATGTGAGGGATGTCCTGATTAAAACACACACACACACACACACACACACACACACACACATATATATATATATATATATATATATATATATATATATATATATATATATATATATATATATATATATATATATATACAAGTAATGTTTACACGTGTACATCAAAACGATCTTACCATTTGCGCGATCGAAAGTCGAACGCGGGCTTCCGAGAACAGCAGACGGACGCCTACACCCGGTGTATCCACACACGTGTACACACCAGGCTTGTGCCTGCAGTGAATTCAGTAAACAGTAAATAGATACTTATTGCTTTATTATTATTATTATTATTATTATTATTATTATTATTATTATTATTATTATTATTATTATCATCATGATTATTGTTGTAATTATTATTATTATTATTATTATTATTATTATTATTATTATTATTATTATTATTATTATTATTACTATTATTATCATTTTATTATTATTATTATTATTATTATTATTATTATTATTATTGTTAATATTATTATTATTACTATTATTATCATTTTATTATTATTATTATTATTATTATTATTATTATTATTATTATTATATCATTATTATTATTATTATTATTATTATTATTATTATTCCACATGACCCAGATTCTCATGTCCGTTTTCAGTTTACTATATGAAGTAGCTCACTAGGAGTATAGGAAATATTTTTGCCCCGTGGCCACATCATCACAGATCAAATCATATTCGTGCTTAAACCGTGGAGGCGGCGATGGCTGGCTGTGAGCGGACCAAGGCTGCTCTCTGGTACTCAAGGGCCGGCGCCAGAATACGGACCACGAGGTGTGAGGGGGGAGGGATGGCAAGCGAAACCCCTGCACGCGTGCTGCTCCTCCCTCCCTCGCCACCCCGCCTGCATCAGAGGATACGTGAGATCATGTAGGAGTTCCCCTCGTGCCTCTTGACCACCCCCCCACATGGAGCACGACGGTGTGACCCTTGGGTGTGCTTGGGCTGGCCCAGGATGATTATTATTAAGGGTCAATGATGGTACCAGGTCAGCATTAAGAGAGAGAGAGAGAGAGAGAGAGAGAGAGAGAGAGAGAGAGAGAGAGAGAGAGAGAGAGAGAGAGAGAGAGAGAGTGGAGAAATGAATAAGGAAGACGGGGAAGAGGGTGGTATCATATGATGGCCAGTGCTGAAGAAGGTGGTCTTCCCACAGTGGTATACAGTAGTCCATACTCGGTCGACAAAACCCCTTTTGCAGCTGAGACGTCGCTGCTCGGAGGGGAAGGCTGTGGAGGATGATGTCAAGATATGATGCGAGGAACCAATTAACAAAGTTCAGGAGAGTCTTCCAAGTGGAAGATACTGTGACACACACCCACACACCCCCACACACAAACGTCTGTGGGGGGACGTAGGTTCTGGAAAGCACCGAAACATCAAGAAAAGACACAGACAGAATACGAAAGGTCCATTTTACCCATGTAAGCCTCATGATTGGAGTGATGTTTCTCTTGTCTTACCCCTTTGTAATGTTCAAGATGTCGCACACTTCATTCGTATGTAGTGTAGGAGAAGGGAGACCAGGATGGTGCGCTGTATAGTACAGACCGCTCACCCTGATGAGTGTGGTCAGTACAGTGCAGGAAAAGACAATAAGGAAGCAAGTGGATGACTGCTTGCACAGGAGAAGCGTGCTAGACGAGGTACATAACGGTGTCAGGAAAGATCATTGGTAAGAAATATCTTACATTTCTATGAAAAAGTGAGCTACATTTTAGACAACTGAGAGTGTTGGGTGGAATGAGTGTGTGTGTGTGTGTGTGTGTGTGTGTGTGTGTGTGTGTGTGTGTGTTACCCAGCTCCGCCTGCACTGGGTTATAACGCGAGTGAAAAGTCACCTCTGACGAGGCTGTATCATTTGGAGTACATTCTCGTCAGAGGACTATTTACTCCAAAGGAAGCCAAGATTTCCCTGCTACTGGAAGTATCGCAGGCATAGGCTGCAGGAGCCACTGGAAAAGGATATCATGGGTAAACGCCAGGACTCTTATATATATATTGTATCTCCCCTAATGATGTGATTATTACACGAAAGTGCACTTGGGAACTTATCGTGTTTCACTCTCCGTGAACTTATAGGAATATATATATATATATATATATATATATATATATATATATATATATATATATATATATATATATATATATATATGAATTTATTTGATACCCGTTTATGGATCAACAAGGGCAGCCCACATCAAGTGTAGACCTTCGCATAACTTAAACTATTAATAGTACTGTTTAAGTGGCACCTCCGTCCACCAGCTACACAGCTGAAGGCAATGTTACCCTCGGCTCTCGCCCTCTGGCCGGTGCCTGCATGGATACCAACATGACATCCATGTCCGCGCTCTCTCATGTCTGCGCATGGTTCCCCTGTGTGAAGTACTGCGCCGTGATGTTCCTGAAGAAACTGGTCGTGGATGACGAGGCCGTCCAATATATTGATGGTGTCCTTTGGGTCGTCCTTGGGTAGTGTTGGTGGTGGTGGTTGGTCTGATGGGTAGTGATATATGGAGTGGAAGTCGTATATGTACAACTCTCCTGCCATGTACTGAGGTTTGAGGTCTTAAGGTATATAGGATAATACGACCATGTTTCATGGCAGAGCTTTCGAAGATTTAGTGTTTGTAGGATGTATTGCTGTGGTGAGTTGTGTCCATGGTGCTCACTGGAGGTCGGGGGTCACCTGAACTATGAAGTATGAAGAAAGTCATACAACATTTCTTTTTTTTTAACGGATGAATTGAAGTTCATTGTATACCAGGAAGAGGAAACAGATGATGTGCATGAGGGTGTGATGTTTACCATGCGGGATGATATGATAGTCATATGATAGACTATATCAGGGAGACACACAAGCAGTTGTGTGTGTGTGTGTACTTATATATTTGTGTAGTACGGGGAGGCGAGGTTGATCACAGCTGAGAACTGTATGATGACCGGCCTTGATGACTGATCATGTGTGCCATCATGATGTCCACATGCCTGGACACGATCACCCACCGTGGCTGGTGCGCGTGGACCTCATGGCTCCCCCATCACTGTCTCTGTCACTATTTGGTGCACCACTGAGGCTGGCTCTACCACTGAGGCTGGCTCTGCTACTGAGGCTGGCTCTACTACTAAGGCTAGCTCTACTAGTGAGGCAGGCTCTACTAGTGAGGCTGACTCTACCAGTGAGGCTGGCTTTACTGAGGCTGGCTCTACCAGTGCTTGGTGCACCAGTGAGGCTGGCTCTATCAGTGCTTGGTGCACTAGTGAGGCTGGACCTACTAGTGCTTGGTGCACCAGTGAGGCTGGACCTACTAGTGCTTGGTGCACCAGTGAGGCTTGCTCTACCAGTGCTTGGTGCACCACTGAGGCTGGCTCTATCAGTGCCTAGTGCACCGGTGAGGCTGGCTCTACCAGTGCCTAGTGCACCGGTGAGGCTGGCTCTACCAGTGTTTGGTGCACCAGTGAGGCTGGTGGAGATGGTACAGAGTGATGGCACCACAGTCGAATATCATCTAGTAGTATCGTTCGTGCATGTCAGAGTGAGACGTGTGGAGGGAGGTAGGGAGGTGATGCAGTAGATGGCTTGACCAGAGGTTGCCGAGATAGTAGAGAGAGAGAGAGAGAGAGAGAGAGAGAGAGAGAGAGAGAGAGAGAGAGAGTCGTAGTGTTGCAGCTCTGGACTTACGTGTTAACACGGTGAATGAAGTTGGCGAGTTGTCAGTTAGGGATAACGAGGCTTTGTTGATAGTGTGGATACACCAGCTCAGGTTGTAGGGGTTTAGTTTGGTGGATGTACCAGTCCAGATGGTTGGTGATGTTTGGTTATCTGGATGTATCAAACCAGGTAGTTGTAGGTGTTTACTTACGTGGATGCACCAGTTCATGGGGTTGTTGGTATGTCTGATACAGCTATGTTTCAAGGAGGGTAGTTCACGGATGTGGTGTGTACGTTGATGTATTTCGGAAGTCGTTCATTGCTTGGTCTCTGAGTATGACCTTAACGGATGTGTTCGTTAAACGTAACGAATGTGGACGTTATAGCTAACGGGCGTGTTCGTTATGCCTTACAATGGTGCTTGGTAAACGTCATGAATGTATTTATCGGATGGATGTTACACCAGACTGGTGTGTGTCGTGACTGGTGGAGGAGACATGGCCTCAGGTGTGGGTGAGCGTGGTGAGCGGTGGCCTGGCTGGCTGCAGCTGACCACCGCTGTATACAGCCAGGCCTGGTGAATGGTGTTTACACCACCAGCCCCCCAACACCCAGCAAGAGCTGCCTCCTGTACCAGGTTATATCTCTGCCAGGCAGGAGGCCAGGAAGCGTGTGTCAGTAGTATATACTTGTTTTTGAGTGTGTCACGGGGCGTGAAGTTCAGCCTCCTCCTGTCAGTATGAGGAAGATAGATAGATGTTGACATCGGCTGTTACGTCCAGTCTTATGGCGAAGTACGGGCGGCCTCAGGGTGTGTGTGACTCGGTGGTCACATAGATCCCGTGGGGTGTCGGTGCTCTTGTGCTCATCCTCTGAAACATGTCAGTCAGCCTGACGTATAACGCTATAATGTGTTCACCTGGGAGGACAGTGGGAATGATTCTTACCATCAGATTGTGTGCGTCCAGGAGTGTTGTTGGTGGAGTGAGGGAGACATTTTCATTCACCTTTGGTGCTCCAGCATATGGTAATTGTGATCGCTGGCATTCGTTCTCTAACTGTCATATGCAGTGCACTGCTCCCGCCCTATCCACATCAAGGCCTTACAGACCTTTCCGTGGTTTTCCCTGGCCACTTCACATACCCTGGTTCGGTCCACTGGCAGCACGTCGCTCCCTGTATACCATATCGTTCATATGCTCTTGATACCTGCATGGTCTCACCCTCCTGCATGTTCAGGCTTTGACCAGTCAAAATGTTTTTCACTTCATCCCTCTGTTTCCAGTTTGGCTTCCCCCTTCTCTTTTTCCTGTCCAATTTCCACATATATGTCTTTTCTGTCAACCTTTCCTCTCCTCCCTCATTCTCCTTATGTCCAAACCATTTCAGCACACCCAATTCTCCTCTCTCAACCACAGCCTTTTCTCTTACCCATTTATTACTTACTCGATCAAACTGCCTCACACGACATATTGTCCTCAAACATTTCATTTCCAACACATCCACCCTCCTCCGCACAACCCTATCTATAGCCCATGACTCACATCCACGCAACGTCGTTGGGACTACTATACCTTAAAAAATACCCATTTTCACCCTTCCAGATGACTGCCTCATTTTCCACACATTCCTCATTGCTCCAAGAACCTTCTCCCTGTCAACCACTCTATAATTCATTTTCGTATCCATGGTCCTCACCCTCCCTGCAATGATTCATTTTCGTTTTCATGGTTTCATTCGCATACATATTCATTCCCTGGCATCTAAACAACTCACTTTCAAATTTTCCCCGTTCATTCTTATTCCCAAACTCGTCTGTCCCTCTGCCCTACTAAACATTATAACCTTTGTCTTGTTCACATTTACCTTCAACTTCCTCCTTTCACCCACGCTTGCACACTCTCTCATCAACTTTTGCCGTTTGTTAAACGAATCTGCAACCAGTACTGTGTCATCAGCAAACATAGTCTGACTCACTTCCCAAGTGTCCCTCACTTATATAATATTGCATACTCAACCCTCTCTCTCTAAGACACGTGCATTTATCTACCTCACCACCCCATCCATAAACAGATTAAAGAGCCATGGTGACATCACACACCCCTGACGTATACCGACTTTCACCTGGAACCACTCACTTTACTTTATTCCCACTCGCACATGCATCTTACACTCATAGTAAAACTTCTCCCTGCTTTAAGTAGCTTCCCTCCCTTACCATATATTCTTAAAACATTCCACATATGTGTTCTCCAGATCCATAAGTGCCCCACACAACTTTTTCTTTAAAGTATTTCTCACACACATTCTTCAAAGTTAACACTTGATCCACACTTCCTCTACTCCTCGTGAAACCACATTGTTCCCCCACAGTCTGATGCTCTGTACATACCTTCATCCTCTCAGCCACAACCCTCCCACACACCTTACCTGGTACACTCAGTACTTACTGTATACTCTGACGTCGTGAGCACGACGGTACGACCTAAGGGGATAATGATCCAAACTTTGACCTACCCAGGACTTGTTTGAAGGTCACGCCATATGCTCCCGTTAGGGTGGAGGGTTCAACATATGCTTGTAGGTGACGAGTTCTCTATTTTGGTAAGGGAAAACTTGCGCACAACGTACGTTACCGAACAAAAGTGAGGTTTATGTCCAGTAACGGTCATATACCACAGGATTGCCGCCTTGGTAACGGATACCTTCGCTGTCTTTAAGGAAATATTATCTTCGACTGTGTTGGAATGTCTCCCAATTATTACGTCTGTATTGTGAAGTGAATTCTGTAGTATTAAGAAGTGATTCAGACTAAGAATTCTAAGGACAACTTCCGTCCTAAAGCTATTATGCAGCTGGGACTGGGGAGGATGTGTTGGAGCAGGTGGGCAGCGGACGTCTGTCCCAGACCCCGAGCGTAAAGCCTGGGAAAGTCCGTTTGTAAACAAAGGCATCAGTGCCTGGCGGGAGGAGGGCTTGTGTCCACACCGCCTGAGCTTTCCCATCCTTCCAACTGTTGACTTTGTGTGCACGTTCTCAGGGTTCCACACCCCCTCTCACCCAGAGGTGGCCAGGCTCACCCTCTGCTACTCATGGCGCCTTGTGTGCGTCTCCGCCAGTTGCTATGGTTCAAGTGCCGTGTCCCTGAGCAGACTCAGGTCCTCACAGAGTTTTATACTCGTGCTGGTCTTGGGTGGAGGCTGAGAGGCTCAGTGTAACCTTGATCCTTCTCCATGAATGTTGGGAAGTGAGTAAGTTTACGATGACGGGTGGAATTTCTCCGAAAGGTACATGAAAAAACGCTCGTGTTGTTTAGGTTTGCTCCGGTGTGTGGTAACCAGTTTCCTGTAGTAGCCGCATGAAGGTGGTTGGTGTCTGTGGGAATCGCTTTCACAGAAATGTTATCAGTAGGAGTGTTAAGGGTGTGTCTGTGGTGTGTGTGACTCACGTTGTCTGGTCATCACGACGGACACCTTGCCACGATCTAACCACACCCGTCGTATACAATACGTCATAACCTTTAACCACAGGCCAGTGAGGTATTGACGTTGCCGTGGTTCATGGTACAGTATCTGTAGGACGTGTATGCTTGTGAAGGGGGGTTGAGCAGATGGCGGTGTTGTGTGCCCGTGTCCTGCGTGGGTAGAAGAAACATACGTATGGGCCAACTGACGGCGGTGTTGGTCGATGAAACGCAGCTCACACATCCTGCCCGGAGGTGCACAAGCACTCACCCTTTTCAGAAGGACTGTATACATAATGACTGTATATAGATGACTGTAGAAGTACCTTGACATACCTGTAGAACACTGATGACCTTCTTCAGAAGGACTGTATATATACATAATGACTGTATATAGATGACTGTAGAAGTATCTTGACATACCTGTAGAACATTGAAGGTATTTAAGCTTTTTCGATTAATGGTATTTAACTTGCTGTTGGCAGCCTTGCTCACTTGACTGTCTGTTGGCTTAAAGTCCAGTTAACCTTCCAGGCTGGACGTCCAAGCTTGCTGACATACAACGGATGTAACGCCAGTAACGGAGACAGTAACAACGATCATTATCGTAACGTTAGTGACTGGAATGACGTATACGTACTTAATGCAGGGAATTGTGACCTGTTACTTTGTGTGTGTGTGTGTGTGTGTGTGTGTGTTTAGCTATCTTTTTCTAGTACAGAAAACATCAGACACCACTGCTGGGGTTTGGAGACACAGGAGATTATGTTAAGACGAGCTGCCGTAGGAGATCAGAGGTAGGGGAGAACTTACGTCAACATTATGTTACACACGTGGTGCTCACGTCAACATTATGTTACACACGTGGTGCTCACGTCAACATTATGTTACACACGTGGTGCTAACGTCAACATTATGTTACACACGTGGTGCTAACGTCCTTTTTAAAAAAAAAGATACCCGGCGGCTGAAATGACATCAGAAACATATTTTCCACGCGTCAATTTCCATAAGATTCCCAGGTCGGGGCCATCAAATTAGCAACGTGACATTTCCCCCACAGGTATGATATCCCCGCATCCTTATACGCCGGAGGGTGTGGTGGCTGCCTCCCACTTCCCTGTTCTCCTTTCTCTGTAAATGAGGGACTGAAGAGACTCCTCTCCAGCAGATGACCTCCTCCTAGATGACCAGGTCTCCTGGTGTGAGGGTGGGGTTTCCCCCTCTGTACTCCCATGTAAAGTAGGGATAGTAAGTGCATCATGTTGCTCACATGTTGATGTGTGTGTGTAGTAACCATCGCCGGTTTATCCTATAGGCCGGATGTGCGTGTGTCCAGCCACCACGCCACGCAGCCGTGTTGCTGAGTGGACGTGTCGTACAGAGTTGGGGTTTTAACGTAATGTTAACGTAAATGTTGTCTGGATGTACGTTGTGTGGTTTCTCCCAGCTACAAGTATGGACTGATGGTCGTCACGATAATGGTTGAAAGGCGAGTAGATGGTTGAGGCTCTGAAGATTATATTAACCTGTTGGGCGTGAACATACGACCCTTGCGTAAGACGAACGTACGACCCATGCGTAAGACGATCATACGACCCTTGCATAAGACGAACATACGACCCTTGCGTAAGACGAACATATGACCCATGCGTAAGACGAACATACGACCCATATGTATGACGAACATACGACCCATGCGTAAGACGAACATACGACCCTTGCGTAAGACGAACATACAACCCTTGCTTAAGACGAACATACGACCCTTGCGTAAGACGTTTTCTTCGTCTTCGAGGAAGTCGGTAGAAGCAGCCCATTTTTCTCGTTAAGGGACAACAATAACATCCCCCAAAGTAGTTAGCTTCACCTGGGCCAGACTGACGGCAGTAATGGTGCTGAGTGACTGGACAGTGTGTGTGTGTGTGTGTGTGGCAGCCCTGCGCACGTACTGGACGCAGTCAGGTGAGCCCCTGTTCTCGCTGACCAGTTCCTTGATCCGACAGTTTTGAATATATGCTTACGTTACTACCAGGATGGATCATCATTTACCTCCGAGGAGAACCTGGTCGAGACGAGATAAGATTAGATGAGATCCCTGGTTCTTGCCTTCAATTTCTTTAGCTATTTTCTTTTTGCGTGTTACACTAATGCATTGCTTCGTCATTCGCATTATCCTACGATAGATGTGTTTACGAGTAGATATGTCTTTTGGCCAAACGTATTTCATAATATCGAATGATCCAGTTTTCTGTTGTTAAGCTTTTTCAATAGGTTTACGTTGGGCGAGGTCAGTGGTCCAGGTCAGGTCATGGTTGATGTGACCTCTGGGTTCCTCCAGGTTGTTCTTACTACGTGCTTACGATAGGTGCTTTACTTGTACCCCTGATCACGTCATGGACCGTATGTATGACGAGAGAGTGTGTGGAGTGTGTGGGCTGCTTACTTTATCTTCTTCGGCACGTTGAAGAAGGTGTTTCCAAGACTTTCGTGGCTGGCGAAGGCGTTAGCTACCCACCAATTGATATCCTTAGACTGGCCGGCCAACAGATCCATGTCATCCTGGTTCACGCTGATCTGAGTCACTGTGTCAGGTTTAGTGTCTCGTTATGATCAACACGGCCGGTAATACCCAAGATTTTGTCTGCATTGTGGTTGCATGCATGGTTACAGTTGGTGCGGTACTGGGAAGACATTTACGTTCGTGTTGTGTTACGTTTCTGAACATTGTACATTTACCTTGTCTAATCTGTTTGTGTATATATAAACGCACACACGCACACACACACACACACACACACACACACATATATATATATATATATATATATATATATATATATATATATATATATATCCCAGCGTACACCAGATCGCGTTTAACCCCTGTCTGGGATTCGAAGAGGGACCCCTGTTGATTTATTGGGTCGTAACGCTAATCACCGTTTGTCATTGCCTGGGATTCCAACCCCATGGTTGCGTCCGTGCTCAAACCTGTTGCCAGCTGGTCGTTCTCGGTAGTCAGGGTGCTAACACCAGCCTTGGTGTGAGGGCGACACCAGACGACTGTATTGTGATGGTGATATTATCCGGGGGTGTAACGTCGTCCCCTGTGGAGTTTTGGGTGTTGGTGTCCATGTAAGGTGATGATGCCTGCTCATCCTTCGTGTCTCTTTCTCTCCCTCTTGTGATTTACCTGCCTGTGTCTGTGATATGCTTTGGCCACTTATGATGAACATTTTCCTGTTATAACTAGTACTGGATGACGTGTTATCCCGCGCCTGTAAGAGCGTATTAAACATGGCTTAAGTTTAGGATATGTGTACAATATACATTAAAAAAAAAACATGAAAAGGCAACTTTTGGGGACGAGTTGAAGCCCCTGTCCCCATCTTTATTGTTGAGAATAAAAGAAATCTATACGTGTGGATGTTTATGTTGTGGGTATGTGTGTGGATGTTGTTGATGTATGAGGGAATGCCTTGTGGTTTGGGAGTCCCCCAGCAAGCTAGAGCGCGCGCGCGCGCGCTCGCGCGTGTGTGTGTGTGTGTGTGTGTGTGTGTGTGTGTGTGTGTGTCGTGTGTGTGTGTGTGTGGGATCTGGCTCACGGGGTCTTTATGTCATGCCTCCTCAACTGATCCTTATAAAAGAAAATGTTTCTCAACTCCCTGGTTTCCGGTGCTATATTTTGTCGCCCTCCTTTTGGGCCATCTGTAGTATCTTTAGGTATATATATATATATATATATATATATATATATATATATATATATATATATATATATATATATATATATATATATCAACAACAGACTTGTTGCCCCATTGGAAGCGTCGTCTTATTAATGATCAATTAACCCAGGACTTGATTGGTCAACTCGTTCATTCAGTAGCCACAGCAGCGGAGCACATCACACTTCTGCACTCGTCATCAGGCAAACCAGAACACATACAGGATCGTATCATTGTATCTATTGTTCTCGTGTTACTCATTGTCTCCTTTTGACGTGGGGTTAATTTTCCCGTGTTACGATCGCCGCATTTTGTCATGGTTTATTTTTTTTTGTAAAGGTTTCTGATGCCTTTCATGAGTGGTTTTTCTCTGCTCATTTCAAGTACATATCTGAATGTGGTCGCCTTGTGTGGTGTTTGTCTTGTGGTGTGTCTGATGATGCAGGAAGTGTGTTCAGGATATGTCGCGATCGAATGATCAAGATGTTTTGTCAAGGGCTGGTTATATATATATATATATATATATATATATATATATATATATATATATATATATATATATATATATATATATATATATATATCTTTCTTTCTTTCATTCATACTATTCGCCATTTCCCGCGATAGTGAGGTAGCGTTAAGAACAGAGGGCTGGGCCTTTGAGGGAATATCCTCACCTGGCTCCCTTCTCTGTTCCTTCTTTTGGAAAAATAAAAAAAAAAAAAAAACGAGAGAGGAGGATTTCCAGCCCCCCCGCTCCCTTCCCTTTTAGTCGCCTTCTACGACACGCAGGGAATACGTGGGAAGTATTCTTTCTCCCCTATCCCCAGGGATAATATATGTATATATATATATATATATATATATATATATATATATATATATATATATATATATATATATATATATATGTATATATATATATATATATATATATATATATATATATATATATATATATATATATATATATATATATATATATATATCAGGTTCAGCTCAATGGCGGCACGTTGTTGCCCCCAGTATACCACATTGTTCCATTTCATTCTATCCCATGCATACATTCTTTTTGCTCACTTGAATATTCATGGCAGGGAGCGTCCGTCACCCTGTTCCTCCAGTTCCTTCAAGGAAGTGCCATCCCCGTTGCTTCCTCCGCTCCAAACACGTAGATTTTATATTTAGTCTCATGTTCGCTTATCCTTAACTGTTAGAAACATTTCAAGACATCGTGGCTCCACTCCAGGCGCTGCTCAGCTTGCACCGCCCTACCACACACACCCCTCCAGGCGCTCAGCTTGCTCAAGGTCGTACCGTCGTGCTCAAGGTCGTACCGTCGTGCTCAAGGTCGTACCGTCGTGCTCAAGGTCGTACCGTCGTGCTCAAGGGTCGTACCGTCGTGCTCAAGGGTCGTACCGTCGTGCTCAAGGTCGTACCGTCGTGCTCAAGGTCGTACCGTCGTGCTCAAGGGTCGTACCGTCGTGCTCAAGGTCGTACCGTCGTGCTCAAGGTCGTACCGTCGTGCTCAAGGGTCGTACCGTCGTGCTCAAGGTCGTACCGTCGTGCTCAAGGGTCGTACCGTCGTGCTCAAGGTCGTACCGTCGTGCTCAAGGTCGTACCGTCGTGCTCAAGGTCGTACCGTCGTGCTCAAGGGTCGTACCGTCGTGCTCAAGGTCGTACCGTCGTGCTCAAGGTCGTACCGTCGTGCTCAAGGTCGTACCGTCGTGCTCAAGGTCGTACCGTCGTGCTCAAGGTCGTACCGTCGTGCTCAAGGTCGTACCGTCGTGCTCAAGGTCGTACCGTCGTGCTCAAGGTCGTACCGTCGTGCTCAAGGTCGTACCGTCGTGCTCAAGGTCGTACCGTCGTGCTCAAGGTCGTACCGTCGTGCTCAAGGGTCGTACCGTCGTGCTCAAGGTCGTACCGTCGTGCTCAAGGTCGTACCGTCGTGCTCAAGGTCGTACCGTCGTGCTCAAGGTCGTACCGTCGTGCTCAAGGGTCGTACCGTCGTGCTCAAGGGTCGTACCGTCGTGCTCAAGGGTCGTACCGTCGTGCTCAAGGTCGTACCGTCGTGCTCAAGGGTCGTACCGTCGTGCTCAAGGTCGTACCGTCGTGCTCAAGGTCGTACCGTCGTGCTCAAGGGTCGTACCGTCGTGCTCAAGGGTCGTACCGTCGTGCTCAAGGGTCGTACCGTCGTGCTCAAGGGTCGTACCGTCGTGCTCAAGGTCGTACCGTCGTGCTCAAGGTCGTACCGTCGTGCTCAAGGTCGTACCGTCGTGCTCAAGGGTCGTACCGTCGTGCTCAAGGTCGTACCGTCGTGCTCAAGGTCGTACCGTCGTGCTCAAGGTCGTACCGTCGTGCTCAAGGTCGTACCGTCGTGCTCAAGGTCGTACCGTCGTGCTCAAGGTCGTACCGTCGTGCTCAAGGTCGTACCGTCGTGCTCAAGGTCGTACCGTCGTGCTCAAGGTCGTACCGTCGTGCTCAAGGTCGTACCGTCGTGCTCAAGGTCGTACCGTCGTGCTCAAGGTCGTACCGTCGTGCTCAAGGGTCGTACCGTCGTGCTCAAGGTCGTACCGTCGTGCTCAAGGGTCGTACCGTCGTGCTCAAGGTCGTACCGTCGTGCTCAAGGTCGTACCGTCGTGCTCAAGGTCGTACCGTCGTGCTCAAGGTCGTACCGTCGTGCTCAAGGTCGTACCGTCGTGCTCAAGGGTCGTACCGTCGTGCTCAAGGTCGTACCGTCGTGCTCAAGGGTCGTACCGTCGTGCTCAAGGTCGTACCGTCGTGCTCAAGGGTCGTACCGTCGTGCTCAAGGTCGTACCGTCGTGCTCAAGGTCGTACCGTCGTGCTCAAGGTCGTACCGTCGTGCTCAAGGTCGTACCGTCGTGCTCAAGGGTCGTACCGTCGTGCTCAAGGGTCGTACCGTCGTGCTCAAGGTCGTACCGTCGTGCTCAAGGGTCGTACCGTCGTGCTCAAGGTCGTACCGTCGTGCTCAAGGTCGTACCGTCGTGCTCAAGGTCGTACCGTCGTGCTCAAGGTCGTACCGTCGTGCTCAAGGTCGTACCGTCGTGCTCAAGGTCGTACCGTCGTGCTCAAGGTCGTACCGTCGTGCTCAAGGGTCGTACCGTCGTGCTCAAGGTCGTACCGTCGTGCTCAAGGTCGTACCGTCGTGCTCAAGGTCGTACCGTCGTGCTCAAGGTCGTACCGTCGTGCTCAAGGGTCGTACCGTCGTGCTCAAGGTCGTACCGTCGTGCTCAAGGGTCGTACCGTCGTGCTCAAGGTCGTACCGTCGTGCTCAAGGTCGTACCGTCGTGCTCAAGGTCGTACCGTCGTGCTCAAGGTCGTACCGTCGTGCTCAAGGTCGTACCGTCGTGCTCAAGGTCGTACCGTCGTGCTCAAGGGTCGTACCGTCGTGCTCAAGGTCGTACCGTCGTGCTCAAGGTCGTACCGTCGTGCTCAAGGGTCGTACCGTCGTGCTCAAGGTCGTACCGTCGTGCTCAAGGTCGTACCGTCGTGCTCAAGGGTCGTACCGTCGTGCTCAAGGTCGTACCGTCGTGCTCAAGGTCGTACCGTCGTGCTCAAGGTCGTACCGTCGTGCTCAAGGGTCGTACCGTCGTGCTCAAGGGTCGTACCGTCGTGCTCAAGGGTCGTACCGTCGTGCTCAAGGTCGTACCGTCGTGCTCAAGGTCGTACCGTCGTGCTCAAGGTCGTACCGTCGTGCTCAAGGTCGTACCGTCGTGCTCAAGGTCGTACCGTCGTGCTCAAGGTCGTACCGTCGTGCTCAAGGTCGTACCGTCGTGCTCAAGGTCGTACCGTCGTGCTCAAGGGTCGTACCGTCGTGCTCAAGGTCGTACCGTCGTGCTCAAGGTCGTACCGTCGTGCTCAAGGTCGTACCGTCGTGCTCAAGGTCGTACCGTCGTGCTCAAGGTCGTACCGTCGTGCTCAAGGGTCGTACCGTCGTGCTCAAGGTCGTACCGTCGTGCTCAAGGTCGTACCGTCGTGCTCAAGGTCGTACCGTCGTGCTCAAGGTCGTACCGTCGTGCTCAAGGTCGTACCGTCGTGCTCAAGGGTCGTACCGTCGTGCTCAAGGTCGTACCGTCGTGCTCAAGGTCGTACCGTCGTGCTCAAGGTCGTACCGTCGTGCTCAAGGTCGTACCGTCGTGCTCAAGGTCGTACCGTCGTGCTCAAGGTCGTACCGTCGTGCTCAAGGTCGTACCGTCGTGCTCAAGGGTCGTACCGTCGTGCTCAAGGGTCGTACCGTCGTGCTCAAGGTCGTACCGTCGTGCTCAAGGGTCGTACCGTCGTGCTCAAGGGTCGTACCGTCGTGCTCAAGGGTCGTACCGTCGTGCTCAAGGGTCGTACCGTCGTGCTCAAGGTCGTACCGTCGTGCTCAAGGTCGTACCGTCGTGCTCAAGGTCGTACCGTCGTGCTCAAGGGTCGTACCGTCGTGCTCAAGGGTCGTACCGTCGTGCTCAAGGGTCGTACCGTCGTGCTCAAGGGTCGTACCGTCGTGCTCAAGGGTCGTACCGTCGTGCTCAAGGGTCGTACCGTCGTGCTCAAGGGTCGTACCGTCGTGCTCAAGGGTCGTACCGTCGTGCTCAAGGGTCGTACCGTCGTGCTCAAGGGTCGTACCGTCGTGCTCAAGGGTCGTACCGTCGTGCTCAAGGTCGTACCGTCGTGCTCAAGGGTCGTACCGTCGTGCTCAAGGTCGTACCGTCGTGCTCAAGGGTCGTACCGTCGTGCTCAAGGTCGTACCGTCGTGCTCAAGGTCGTACCGTCGTGCTCAAGGGTCGTACCGTCGTGCTCAAGGGTCGTACCGTCGTGCTCAAGGTCGTACCGTCGTGCTCAAGGGTCGTACCGTCGTGCTCAAGGGTCGTACCGTCGTGCTCAAGGGTCGTACCGTCGTGCTCAAGGGTCGTACCGTCGTGCTCAAGGTCGTACCGTCGTGCTCAAGGTCGTACCGTCGTGCTCAAGGTCGTACCGTCGTGCTCAAGGTCGTACCGTCGTGCTCAAGGGTCGTACCGTCGTGCTCAAGGGTCGTACCGTCGTGCTCAAGGTCGTACCGTCGTGCTCAAGGTCGTACCGTCGTGCTCAAGGGTCGTACCGTCGTGCTCAAGGTCGTACCGTCGTGCTCAAGGTCGTACCGTCGTGCTCAAGGGTCGTACCGTCGTGCTCAAGGGTCGTACCGTCGTGCTCAAGGGTCGTACCGTCGTGCTCAAGGGTCGTACCGTCGTGCTCAAGGTCGTACCGTCGTGCTCAAGGGTCGTACCGTCGTGCTCAAGGTCGTACCGTCGTGCTCAAGGTCGTACCGTCGTGCTCAAGGTCGTACCGTCGTGCTCAAGGTCGTACCGTCGTGCTCAAGGTCGTACCGTCGTGCTCAAGGTCGTACCGTCGTGCTCAAGGGTCGTACCGTCGTGCTCAAGGGTCGTACCGTCGTGCTCAAGGGTCGTACCGTCGTGCTCAAGGTCGTACCGTCGTGCTCAAGGTCGTACCGTCGTGCTCAAGGTCGTACCGTCGTGCTCAAGGGTCGTACCGTCGTGCTCAAGGGTCGTACCGTCGTGCTCAAGGTCGTACCGTCGTGCTCAAGGTCGTACCGTCGTGCTCAAGGTCGTACCGTCGTGCTCAAGGTCGTACCGTCGTGCTCAAGGGTCGTACCGTCGTGCTCAAGGGTCGTACCGTCGTGCTCAAGGTCGTACCGTCGTGCTCAAGGGTCGTACCGTCGTGCTCAAGGGTCGTACCGTCGTGCTCAAGGGTCGTACCGTCGTGCTCAAGGGTCGTACCGTCGTGCTCAAGGTCGTACCGTCGTGCTCAAGGTCGTACCGTCGTGCTCAAGGTCGTACCGTCGTGCTCAAGGTCGTACCGTCGTGCTCAAGGTCGTACCGTCGTGCTCAAGGTCGTACCGTCGTGCTCAAGGTCGTACCGTCGTGCTCAAGGTCGTACCGTCGTGCTCAAGGTCGTACCGTCGTGCTCAAGGTCGTACCGTCGTGCTCAAGGTCGTACCGTCGTGCTCAAGGGTCGTACCGTCGTGCTCAAGGGTCGTACCGTCGTGCTCAAGGTCGTACCGTCGTGCTCAAGGTCGTACCGTCGTGCTCAAGGTCGTACCGTCGTGCTCAAGGTCGTACCGTCGTGCTCAAGGTCGTACCGTCGTGCTCAAGGTCGTACCGTCGTGCTCAAGGTCGTACCGTCGTGCTCAAGGTCGTACCGTCGTGCTCAAGGTCGTACCGTCGTGCTCAAGGGTCGTACCGTCGTGCTCAAGGTCGTACCGTCGTGCTCAAGGTCGTACCGTCGTGCTCAAGGTCGTACCGTCGTGCTCAAGGTCGTACCGTCGTGCTCAAGGTCGTACCGTCGTGCTCAAGGTCGTACCGTCGTGCTCAAGGGTCGTACCGTCGTGCTCAAGGGTCGTACCGTCGTGCTCAAGGGTCGTACCGTCGTGCTCAAGGGTCGTACCGTCGTGCTCAAGGGTCGTACCGTCGTGCTCAAGGGTCGTACCGTCGTGCTCAAGGTCGTACCGTCGTGCTCAAGGTCGTACCGTCGTGCTCAAGGTCGTACCGTCGTGCTCAAGGTCGTACCGTCGTGCTCAAGGTCGTACCGTCGTGCTCAAGGGTCGTACCGTCGTGCTCAAGGGTCGTACCGTCGTGCTCAAGGTCGTACCGTCGTGCTCAAGGGTCGTACCGTCGTGCTCAAGGTCGTACCGTCGTGCTCAAGGTCGTACCGTCGTGCTCAAGGTCGTACCGTCGTGCTCAAGGTCGTACCGTCGTGCTCAAGGTCGTACCGTCGTGCTCAAGGTCGTACCGTCGTGCTCAAGGTCGTACCGTCGTGCTCAAGGTCGTACCGTCGTGCTCAAGGTCGTACCGTCGTGCTCAAGGTCGTACCGTCGTGCTCAAGGTCGTACCGTCGTGCTCAAGGTCGTACCGTCGTGCTCAAGGGTCGTACCGTCGTGCTCAAGGTCGTACCGTCGTGCTCAAGGTCGTACCGTCGTGCTCAAGGTCGTACCGTCGTGCTCAAGGTCGTACCGTCGTGCTCAAGGTCGTACCGTCGTGCTCAAGGTCGTACCGTCGTGCTCAAGGTCGTACCGTCGTGCTCAAGGTCGTACCGTCGTGCTCAAGGTCGTACCGTCGTGCTCAAGGGTCGTACCGTCGTGCTCAAGGTCGTACCGTCGTGCTCAAGGTCGTACCGTCGTGCTCAAGGGTCGTACCGTCGTGCTCAAGGGTCGTACCGTCGTGCTCAAGGTCGTACCGTCGTGCTCAAGGTCGTACCGTCGTGCTCAAGGGTCGTACCGTCGTGCTCAAGGGTCGTACCGTCGTGCTCAAGGTCGTACCGTCGTGCTCAAGGTCGTACCGTCGTGCTCAAGGGTCGTACCGTCGTGCTCAAGGGTCGTACCGTCGTGCTCAAGGTCGTACCGTCGTGCTCAAGGTCGTACCGTCGTGCTCAAGGTCGTACCGTCGTGCTCAAGGGTCGTACCGTCGTGCTCAAGGTCGTACCGTCGTGCTCAAGGTCGTACCGTCGTGCTCAAGGTCGTACCGTCGTGCTCAAGGTCGTACCGTCGTGCTCAAGGGTCGTACCGTCGTGCTCAAGGGTCGTACCGTCGTGCTCAAGGTCGTACCGTCGTGCTCAAGGTCGTACCGTCGTGCTCAAGGTCGTACCGTCGTGCTCAAGGTCGTACCGTCGTGCTCAAGGTCGTACCGTCGTGCTCAAGGGTCGTACCGTCGTGCTCAAGGTCGTACCGTCGTGCTCAAGGTCGTACCGTCGTGCTCAAGGGTCGTACCGTCGTGCTCAAGGTCGTACCGTCGTGCTCAAGGTCGTACCGTCGTGCTCAAGGGTCGTACCGTCGTGCTCAAGGGTCGTACCGTCGTGCTCAAGGTCGTACCGTCGTGCTCAAGGGTCGTACCGTCGTGCTCAAGGTCGTACCGTCGTGCTCAAGGTCGTACCGTCGTGCTCAAGGTCGTACCGTCGTGCTCAAGGTCGTACCGTCGTGCTCAAGGTCGTACCGTCGTGCTCAAGGTCGTACCGTCGTGCTCAAGGTCGTACCGTCGTGCTCAAGGTCGTACCGTCGTGCTCAAGGTCGTACCGTCGTGCTCAAGGTCGTACCGTCGTGCTCAAGGTCGTACCGTCGTGCTCAAGGGTCGTACCGTCGTGCTCAAGGTCGTACCGTCGTGCTCAAGGGTCGTACCGTCGTGCTCAAGGTCGTACCGTCGTGCTCAAGGTCGTACCGTCGTGCTCAAGGTCGTACCGTCGTGCTCAAGGTCGTACCGTCGTGCTCAAGGTCGTACCGTCGTGCTCAAGGTCGTACCGTCGTGCTCAAGGTCGTACCGTCGTGCTCAAGGGTCGTACCGTCGTGCTCAAGGGTCGTACCGTCGTGCTCAAGGGTCGTACCGTCGTGCTCAAGGTCGTACCGTCGTGCTCAAGGTCGTACCGTCGTGCTCAAGGTCGTACCGTCGTGCTCAAGGGTCGTACCGTCGTGCTCAAGGTCGTACCGTCGTGCTCAAGGTCGTACCGTCGTGCTCAAGGTCGTACCGTCGTGCTCAAGGTCGTACCGTCGTGCTCAAGGTCGTACCGTCGTGCTCAAGGTCGTACCGTCGTGCTCAAGGTCGTACCGTCGTGCTCAAGGTCGTACCGTCGTGCTCAAGGTCGTACCGTCGTGCTCAAGGTCGTACCGTCGTGCTCAAGGTCGTACCGTCGTGCTCAAGGTCGTACCGTCGTGCTCAAGGTCGTACCGTCGTGCTCAAGGGTCGTACCGTCGTGCTCAAGGTCGTACCGTCGTGCTCAAGGTCGTACCGTCGTGCTCAAGGGTCGTACCGTCGTGCTCAAGGGTCGTACCGTCGTGCTCAAGGTCGTACCGTCGTGCTCAAGGTCGTACCGTCGTGCTCAAGGTCGTACCGTCGTGCTCAAGGGTCGTACCGTCGTGCTCAAGGTCGTACCGTCGTGCTCAAGGTCGTACCGTCGTGCTCAAGGTCGTACCGTCGTGCTCAAGGGTCGTACCGTCGTGCTCAAGGGTCGTACCGTCGTGCTCAAGGTCGTACCGTCGTGCTCAAGGTCGTACCGTCGTGCTCAAGGTCGTACCGTCGTGCTCAAGGGTCGTACCGTCGTGCTCAAGGGTCGTATCGTCGTGCTCAAGGGTCGTACCGTCGTGCTCAAGGGTCGTACCGTCGTGCTCAAGGGTCGTACCGTCGTGCTCAAGGGTCGTACCGTCGTGCTCAAGGGTATTAAACACATGCGTCGTCATGGCCTCTTAGAGATACACGCCTCCCATTACTCTTGTTTTCCAGGGTGGATGGCTTCCCCACCCCGTAACTTGGTTGGTCATTTCCCTCAATGCTGATGTTATCTTTGTTGCAGTCCCTCAGTTTTTGTTGCAGTCCCTCAGTCTTTGTTGCAGTCCCTCAGTCTTTGTTGCAGTCCCTCAGTCTTTGTTGCAGTCCCTCAGTCTTTGTTGCAGTCCCTCAGTCTTTGTTCCATTCCCTCAGTCTTTGTTGCATTCCCACAGTCATTGTTGCATTCCCTCCATCATAGTTGCATTTCCTAAGCCTCGTTCCAGCAACCCTATGCGGTTAAGTGAAGGAGCTTAGACTTGTTGCATATTCCAGCCCAGGGCAAATGCACGTCGTGCATGTATTTCCAGACATCTCACATTCCATGTGTGGGCAAAGTTCGACACTGACTTGGGTTTAGGTTAGATCCTTATCACATTCTGTTCCTGGTGGTAAGTTGGGGCGTCATGTCAACTTCTGGGTCTCCGTCACAGCCCAACTTTGGTCGTTTATTTCCCCTTGGTGCAGCATTCGCCGTCTAGTGGCCTATTTAAACCCGATCCCCCTCCTTCATAACTTCACATTCTCCTAGAGAGATATCAGAAGTGTGTGTGTGTGTGGGTGTGTGTGTGTGTGTGTGTGTGTGTGTGTGTGTGTGTGTGTGTATAATTAAGGTAATCGTAGTTAATGTTAGACTTGATGTGAGATTACTGCATGGCCCATTCGTTTCAGCGTAGATTCTAATTTGTGTTGAAACTTTGGCTCTGATCGCTCTCCCCCAGACTGAGTCAGTAAGGACGACTTAGTAAGAAAAAAAAGAAAAAAAAAAGAGGAGAAACGAAGTTGGAGTTAGATAGATTAGCGAGGTGGGTATAGTTGCTCCAGCTTGAGGCCCAGGGACTGGCACTGGTCACGGATGCAGGAGGGGATCTGTAGGCCAATAAAATCTCTTGCTGATTGGCCGATCAATACGAGACGTGAGGGAAACGGGCGGCGCGGGAAGGCTGAAGGGGGGGAGACGACTCAGCTTGGGAGAGGCGTGCTGGGGTAATGGTAAGGCAGAGGGATGCTGGGGTAATGGCAAGGATGAGGGATGCTGGGGGTAATGGCAAGGCATAGGGATGCTGGGGTAATGGCAAGGGAGAGGGATGCTGGGGGTAATGGCAAGGCAGAGGGATGCTGGGGTAATGGCAAGGCAGAGGGATGCTGGGGGTAATGGCAAGGCAGAGGGATGCTGGGGTAATGGCAAGGCAGAGGGATGCTGGGGGTAATGGCAAGGCAGAGGGATGCTGGGGTAATGGCAAGGCAGAGGGATGCTGGGGGTAATGGCAAGGCAGAGGGATGCCGGGGTAATGGTAAGGCATAGGGATGCTGGGGTAATAGCAAGGCAGAGGGATGCCGGGGGTAATGGCAAGGCAGAGGGATGCTGGGGTAATGGCAAGGGAGAGACGTGTTGCAGTGGAGAGACCCGGGCGATGATGGGTACATATGTATATGAACAGTTTGCAAGCACACTAGACACTCTCACACTGCTAGATGTAAAGTGAGAGGCGAGAGCTGAGGGATGAGTATGAAAGTGAGAGTGTGACCAGTGAGGGCGGGTCAGCATGAGTCAGGGAGGGGGTGTGACAGACACCATAGGTCACTGAGCAACCCCCTCCCCCCTCACACACACACACACACACACACCGCACACACACTCTTGGGGAGCGGCACCATGTAAGTAAACACCGGCCATAATTACCTGGTGTTATATAGACGGGGGGGCAGCACCGCCAGCTTGTAAGAAGAGGAAGGAAGGTATAAAGAAAACGAAAAGTTGATAAAGAAATAGGTAAGTCTTATGGAAAACGCCATCGTATAGAAAATGAGTAGGAGAATGGGAAGTTAAAAAGAAATCGATGTTCGGAAGGAAAATGGGAGGAAAATGAATTATATTGAAAATGGGAAGCATGGAATAGGGAAATTATGGAGAAAATTGGGAAGAAAGATTGACTTGGATGAAAACATTGCTTGTTGGATGGTATTGATGGCTGGAGTTTATGGCTGGTGTCCTTCGTGTTCTGTAGCAGGAATGGATTTATTTTATCGTGTGCAAACATCTGGGCCGCACTGTGGGCCAGTCTCCCACTGTGGCTGGCAAAAATTTACGTATGGAAGAACAACAACAACAAAAAAGAAGAACTATATACTTTTCCTGTGGTTGACCCTTCAGGATGTGATCAAGGGGAGAGAGAGAGAGAGAGAGAGAGAGAGAGAGAGAGAGAGAGAGAGAGAGAGAGAGAGAGAGAGAGAGAGAGGCCTTGTGTATGCACGTGGGTTAGGAAGTGAAAGGGGGTGTGTACATGGTGGACTTGGACGTATTCTTTAACTTCAGGTTTTTCTCTCTGTGGCGGTAGTGACTTTCCCTGGGCTTGCCTTAGGGGTAGGAGAGTCGTGATGGCCAGAGTTTACGACAGTGACCGCTGGCTGAAGCGTTCTACCGCAGGGTTAATCCCCAGCTTTCTACCTCGCTATTTACGTTGCGCATGTTATCATGTATGTGTATGTGTGTGTGTGTGTGTGTGTGTGTGTGTGTGTGTGTGTGTGTGTTCGTCTGCAGAGCGAGTCCCTGGGGGAATATTAGCATCAGTAAAGGTCTGCAAATGTTAGTGTCTTCCGTCTTAAACCCAGGCGGTCGTGACTATATTTCGTAGTATTATCCGTTGGTGGGGGATATGATGGAGGCGTTGTGGGTGATGCACGGTTGTTGTGGGAGAGGAGGGAACATTCACCAATATATACACGTCTCATATACTACGTCTCATGATTGAAATGTTAAGACATGGCGATTATGGAAGAGTTCTGCAGCTACAGTATCTTGTGTACGTTGGTGATAGCCACAGTGTTGTGTCGGAAAATA